>NC_143013.1:254313286-254630429 GCF_055824585.1 Amblyomma mixtum
GGCATCAATAGCACACAAGCTACGCGCCTTTGACTGCAGAAAAGGCTGTGACAACACACATGGCAACCGCCCTTTGAAACCAAGAGGTCATCTACTATTCCGCTGCATTCATTTCGACATCATCCATAGTTTTACGAAGGCCATAGCCCATAGATGTCTTGTGGCCCTTTGTTATGGATGCCAGTGGAACCTACGAAGCTTTATTTTGTAATATTGTTTGCCGTGGCTGCCGCTGCTAGTCATCAAAATATTTTTCAGGGTCGTGAGAAAAGAATAACTACAAAACAACGTGTACAACTCTGGAAAAAATGGAAACAAAAAATAATTTCTGTAAATGTCAATGATATAGAGACTTTGTGTTCAGGAAAGTAAAAACAGCGCTAAATTCTACACAAAACACACAGAAAGACGGACAGGACGGGCGCTGACTCCAACTGAACACAATGTCACATCAACTAGCCCCGCAAAAGGTCACATACGAAATAGTACCTCCTAAAAAAGAATCGCCAGGCACCATGGCAGGGCCGCAAAGGGGTGCGTGGGTGCGAAAGAAGCAGTACGAGTGCGCCAAACACGTTCGAGCGCGGTCGGTCGTCATTGTCGGGGCGTCTATCCCCCCTCCGTGACTAACCGCCTCCTTCTGCCACCATGCGAGCGAGAGGAGGTCAAGGTAACGCAGAGAGGAGGATCAGACCGTCTCGGAGGAGCGCTTTTTCGCTTCCACGGACAAGTGGAGCCGCCCTGGTGGTTGAACTAACGTCTTGTCCAAGATGGCCGCCGTGGTACCCCCGAACGGAGTGGATTCCAAGAGAAAGCAAACGTAGCAGGGGACGGTAGAAAGTTAGGTGGGCGGATGAGATTAAAGGGGCACCGCGATGATTTCCTCGGTACCAGTTAATATCATTAAATAGATTCATCATGCTTTCCAGAGACCAGAGCAAAAAGAATTATTGAAATCGGAGCATGCAAACGAAAGTTATTCCACTCTGAAAATTCGAAATGAAAAGCTCAGACGAAAACGCACTTCACTCGCCCATTTCACTCACCCAGTACCGAGATTGGGCGCTACCAATCAGAACCGCGCCTGGCGCACACGCAGCGGAAGCGTGCATGCAGTTGTTGCTTTGTCGGGGCTGTAGACATCCGCTCATTTTGAAGGCGTCTTCCCCCCGTGTACGCGACGCCGTACTCAGGGCAGGGGTGACAAACAACAAAGGAAGCTCCCCGAAGATTCTTTTTTAGTCGGACTGGAAGGCGGTAGGCAGTAGCCCTCCTCCCCCCCAACCTCTACTCCGGTCTCCTGTCCGGCCTTTCTTGTCGACTGGCTTTTTTTTTCGCTGCCGTCTTGGTATGGTCACGGCCGGTCTCGACGCGCGCGCTTTCTGGTTTGAGCCAAGGTTTTTTGAACAGCGCTCGCTGCCACGAAGGTTTGAAGCGGAATGGAAAATGTCGCCCCTAGCTGTATTCTTGTTAGTTTTCATTCGCTTTCCCTGCTTCTTTCCAGTTTTTGTGGCATGCGAAAAGCTTTCAGTACTCAGAGACATAATATTTTGGATTCATTTCGCAAGTATAAAAGAACAATATGCAAACTGGACGCCCAACCAATGAGAAAGGCAGCGCCCTATCTGGATGCCGCCTCATTTCCGCTGCCGCAAATGGCCGCCGCGTTGCGACACCATCGGCTCGAAACAAGCATTTCTAGCGAAGATTAAAATATCAAATATTATGATTTCGGTGATCTCATTGCGCGTTCGGGACTCACAATGTCCCTTACTCTGCATACAAAGAATAAAGACCCCATGCTTTATCTACGTCGCAGGGCACCTTTAAGAGGTTTGCGGGGATACAGTGGCGGCAACTGACAAAGGACAGGGTTAATTGGAGAAACATGGGAGAGGCCTTTGCCCTGCAGTGGGTGTAGTCAGGCTGAGGATGATGACGCTGCACTGACTCTCAGTACTTAACTTCAGTTGTTTGGTCACTATTCTACTTTTAAGCCTTCAATTCCCCCGCCCCCCAAAAATTCAAAGCCATATGCAGAACTTGTTGAGAAAAACCTCAACCAAGTGCTTGTTCAAAACTGTCAAAAGAAACAGCGGTGCGCGGCACAGACCATCACTTCAGCCACTAGTTGCGCTCACCATGGTCATGTTAGGAACGCTGACCACTTCAAGCGGCCATGACTGGTCGTCCACGATGTGCCAGTGGAAGACGTTCATCTTGTTATAAGCCATCGCGTCCTGCAGTGGTCGGAGAATGAACATGTATACTGAACGCATTACATCGCTTTTAAGACTGGTGAACTGCCAGCTTACAAAACAAACCAAAAGATACGAACAACAAACTTCTAAAAAAGTTGACTTTGTGAGAAACATTACACAAGTTTTGCAAGAAAACGGCAGGCTTTAGATTTGGAGACGCGTTGACTCGAAGCTCTATTATTTTTTTTTTGACAATGCACTTTGTTTAACGTTGCCGCTGTGTTTCTTTTGTTGTGGGGACAAGTTCAGCCGATAAACACTTTGCTTTGAAGACTTAGCCGGCTTGTCTGTGTGCCTGCCTGTCGTCGCCTCCATGCGATATAATGTGGGCTTTTAGAGATACGCCAAGCAATAGACAAGAAGAGAAAAACTAGGAAAATCATAACTTGCACACATTTATTTCTTGCGTCACTTATAAAAATGGTCTATAGACTATAGACTTCTTATGAAGCCTATTGCCTTCCTATAGACATTTCCTTTTCTATAGACAAAAGTCTACAAAAAATGTGTGGCTATAAATCTCCACATTGTCTACGGACTGTCTATATGGTTTGTACTGCTGATAGACTAGACTAAAGGATTGTCTATAGAAAATCTATAGACATTATGGACAGAATTCTATGGGCAGTCTACACACTGTCTTAAGAAATTTTTGTAAGGGGTTGGATTTGTACCGTCACACCGCGGTCATAGCTGAGTGAAAATATGGGGCGAAAAGAAAACACAGATCTGAATGAGAAAATTTCGGTTGTTGAGGGACTGTCTGTAGGAGGTGACAGATAATTAATTTAACAGTTGTTCTGCACAAAAAATTGCCAGGACACTTTAGCAACTAAAGAGATGAGAGGCGAAAGCCGAGGACACTATGCAGTGACGACTTCCGCTGGATGCGACGTCAAACTGTTCCCGTGGCTATATCGACGACTGCGTTATTTCGACGCAGTTTTGACATTTATGACTATAATTAATTAACTAATTATGTTACAGTCCTCAAACGTGGCTTCTAGGTTCATTTTTCCTCCTCTATCTGAAGCAACCACTCATTTTCTCCTATCTTTTTTAGTTCCCGAGTTCACACGTTGCCAAAGGTGTGACACCCTCTGCTAACGGACGACAGTATGAGCCACTAAAGGTTTTCGCCTTAATATAGCTCCGAACTCGTGATTTCTCGGCAAACAAGAACATAGTCTTTCCTCCAACTGACCGATACTGCTGTAGATTTCCAGTGTTTATGGAACAGAATGTTCCGTACAGATACGATACAACCAACAGATAATGCCTAACAATAAACGTAAGAGATATATTTCTTCTTGTAGTTCATAAACACTTCTTTACTCGCAAAAACAGGCAGCAATTTCACAAGCCAGCTATTTCTTTTTCGTGTAAATATAACCTTAATTTGCTCTTCGCAAAGCGTCAAGGTGCGTCAGGTCGTTGCTTGTTATGGTTGATTTTTTTTTTCACCAGACACAGAACGCCTACTACCGGGGCAGAAACTAATGGCTGCGGCGCCTGACGCAGCCTCTGTCTCTCTGCAGTACAGCGTAGCACACGTAAAAAACTGAAAATCATGAAACACAGGTGAAAACACAATGAAGGGATTGTTTGAATGCAACAGGAAACAAAAAAAAAGTGAATATCACTTTAAACATGAATAAACATTTGTAATACGCTGATGTTTCCATGCAGAAATATGCGAGAAATGTAGGCATCAACAGTTCGGGATAGCTTTAGATCTACTGTCCAAAAATTGCGAGGACACTTTGGCAATTAAAGTGTTGAGAGGCGAAAGCTGAGGACACTATGCCGTGACTACTTCCGGTGGATGTAACGTCACACCATTTCTTTGGCAATATCGATACCTAAATTATACATCTTTCGGGGATCTTAAGTGTTAATTACGCTTAATAACACATTTTTTCATCTGACTCAAATCCGGCGTTTTCCTGACCATTCTGTGACAATTTTCACTATGCCATGACGACTTCCGGTGGATGTGACGTCACACCGTTCCCGTGGCTATATAGACGTCTGCGTTATTTGACGTAATTTTGACATTTTTGACTACAATTAATTAACTAATTACTCTGCAGTCAGCAAACGTGGCTTCTAGGTTCATTTTTTCCTCCTCTAATCTGAAGCAACCATTTGTTTTCTCCTATCTTTTTTAGTTCCCGAGTTAACACGAGTTAAACGCTGCCAAAGGTGTGACACCCTCTGCTAATGGACGACAGTGTGAGCCATTAAAGGCTTTCGCCTTAATAAGATCTGAACACAGCGCGCAGTACCGGGAACGATGTTGCACGGGCAGGACTACTTTGTCTTCAGATGGAACCACTAGGCCAACGGGTAGCTTGTATGTCTGTGATGCAGATTTAACTTACACCGCCCCCACCCCCAAAACAAAAAAGCGAAAACAGAAAGGTGGAAGCCTTTCAATTGCACGTACGCAATCTTGCGCAGAAGGAAGATACCTACCAGGTTTTGCTTTATGATGTTCACGGGAAGGAAGTGTCTCGAAGTGTCCAGCAGGACTCCCCTGTATGAGAATCTCGGAAAGTCCTTCACTACGCCCGCAGGAACGACGTGCTAAAGAAAAAATCAAAGAAAACCAATCATCCCAGCATCATCCAGAACAGGGCCAAGAAATGTCTACGTTTGTTTAATGTTAACCTGTGGCTGAAGAGTGCGAGATAGAATGGAACTTTAATTAATTGAACAGATGATTTATACGGCGTGTAAGAACCGCCGACAATATACTCTGCGTTAGTAAGAGGATTTAAAGAGAGAAAGACATTAGCAGAAGAACGCAGAAAATAGGCAAATAAAGCTAAGGAGGGCAAAAAGGTCTGGTTATAGATTATGGGTGGATACATCAAGCGGCAATACAAAAAGGTTTCAAAACTAAAAATATACCAAGAAATTTTGGACAAGCGCATCTTTTCAACGAAAAGTTGTTTATGAACGCAATTTCTTCGCATGTCACAACATTGCCCCTTGACAATGAATATATGCGCAGATCCCTCCTCGAGAAGCTTGTAGTTTTCTGCTATTTATGGTTAAAAACACGCTCCATTGGTTTTCGGTGAGGACAAACATTAAAAGCAAGGTTTGCTGCCCATATGAAGCTTAGATCTTTTCCATCCAACATGTTCATAACAGTATCTTAAAGTATTCCACAGTTGCCAAGCAATTAAAAGTGGTGTTCAAGAAAGCTGGAGTGAATTTTAGCAGAAGTCCATTGTACTGCAGATATGCAAAAAAAAAAAAAATCTCGCTGCAAGGCGCTGTTCAGAAGGGCAGGGTGAGATACCTGTAGCACATTTTATAGCGTGTGGCATTTGTGTAAGAGCTCGAAATGAGGATTTTCATTTCGAGCTCGTAACGTCTCGACTCGTCTAGGTAAGACTTTACGCAATTTTTAAAAATAGGCTTTTCGAGTTTGAAGAGCGCTTTTTTCGGTATAGCCTTGCCAGCGGGGTTGTACATTACAATACAGCTAGAAGTGCTAACTAGCACGCTGCTACACTAATATTGAATAGTTAACTTTTTAACAATTACTGTTAGGTTCCTTAATTAATGAGAAGCCTGTTGCCCACTGTAAGTAATATCCATATCAGTTTTTAAAACTTCGAAAACGCGGTTTCCCTTGGCGGTGTGGCCCAACAAATTTCGGCGCGCCAAAAAACATGCGCTTTCGACACGCTTGCAGGCAAAGCAACCACTCCAGTGCATGTAACTCGTCGAAATATCAAAAATTTGTCGGGCCACAGCGCCAAGAGTGACAGCATTTTCGAAATTCTAAAAAATGGTATGGTGATCACTTACGGTGCGCTACACGCGAGCCTAAGAGTAATAGTTAAAAAGTTAACTATTCAATATTCGACTAGTTAACCACCGCTGACAAAGCTATGCCGAAAAAGCGCTCTGATAACTCAAAAAGCCTATATTTAAAAATTGTATAAAGTCTTAGGTGAAGCACCCTGTATTACATTAGGGTAATTAAGGACTAACTGGTACTGAGGCTAAGTGCTGACAGCCCTAACTGCTTGCTTTGCTGACATTGTACTGTCGGCACCTGCATCGCTGCAATGGCACTAACAAAACTGACTTACGTATTGTGTGATAGGATCCAGGTGAACCAGTTGGCTGAACGTCTCCAGTCCTATTAGGAGCGAAAATGTGCGTTAGGGAGTTACCAACACATAAACCTTCTAATTCCTGGACAGATTAGATGAAATTCCTTTCTTCAGTTATGCACTCGCGGGCCCGCGAGTAATTCTGTGAAAAAGGAAATATATGGTATGTAAAAAAGCGCCTGATTCATTGCTGTCTTTGGAAAAACCTTCCATGGATGATAGGTTATAAAAACTGGGCGAGCAGAGAGCATTTGGTGACATAACCGCTTTTATAGCAACCTTATCATTCAGTGTAGTACGTAACGGGGACATCGGATAAAAATACGCCATCGAATGAGCTTTACTGCGAACCACTTCGGCTACTTCGACTCGAACCTGACTTTTGTCTGTTTTGTGTGACTTATAAGCCCTACTTGTCTGGCAATAAACTTCATTTGTTAGTTCAGCGCCTGTGTTGCCGTGTCACGTCCTTGTCTTTTGCGCTCTTTCCTTCACTTGACTCCATGGACCAACTAGCCTGCCAGAAAGCCCTATTGAAAGCCCTATCGAACCTGACACTGAAGCATCCAAAAATGATGACCGCTGACCACTCTCAAGGTGGCCTCACAACTATGACATGGTGAAATGCGAAAGATAATCGAATCTTCTATTAACTACTACAATCAAGTACTAGCAAGGCAGGTGCAGTCGCATTTTCATTGACTGTCGAGGATGTCATTTGCTTGGCGGAGTAATGAAAAAGCCCCTTGTTTATTCTAAATTTAAAATTATGGGGTTCAACATCCCGAAGCGACACAAGGGCTATGAGACGACGTAGTGGGGGGGGGGGGGGGGGCTCCGGATTAATGCAGGTCACCTGTAGTTCTTCAACGTGCACTGACATTGCACAGCACACGAAAGTTTTTGTTATTTCGCCTCCTTAGAAATACGGCCGCGGTGGCTGGGATCGAACCCGCGACCTTGGAATGAGCAGCCGAACGCCGAAGCCATTGAGCTAAAGCGATGGGTAGCGCCTTGTTGACCTCGAGCGCATAGTTCTGGAGCACGTCATGGCCTTTTCATAAAGATGCGTACCAGGTGGGCCTTAAACAATTCACTGACCGCAACAGACACTGCGTAAGCGTTATGAACATCGCAATGACCTCTTGTCTCATAAAGTCACACTCCAGCTTGTGGGTACACGCGTCGCATGCCCTCTATGCGCTGCGTTCACATAAGTTGGCAGTGGACACGACCTGAACGTATACTCAGATTTCGCCTACACAAAGTAAGGAGGAAAAAGAGGAGGAGGAAGGGCGGAGAGGTTAATCAGCAGATGAAGCCAGTTTGCTGATTAGGGGAAAGGGATGAGGGGATATGAAGGTTAGGGAGAAAAGGGAGAGATAAGAGAAAGCAGTAGGCGAAAAGGCTTCGGCAAAGTCACAGCAAAATTTTCACAAATACAGGCGCAGTAAAATGCGCTGAAGTGCGAGTAATCTTTTGTTGAACGATGCCGAGTCAAGCAGAGATGAACGCAGGAATTGGTTTTTTTTTTTTCTAAACAGATATATGGCTTCTTGTTTACGGTAGCTTTGGTGTGGCTCCGGTGAGTGCCAATTTTCGTTTGCTTGTTTCGCAAGCACAAACCCTACAAAGTGCCTAAAATGTGTTCATTTTTTTTTACAAAACGACATAATTATGACAAGAATGAGTCCAAAGATGTCAAGTGCGACCTTTAGAACAGTGTTGAGTAACAATGTGGACACATGAAGGCCCAACAGAAAGTGCATATTTAATCACTGAAGACTGGAATTTCAGTGCAACCCTGACATGCCTATTACGCGAAAATCTGAAATTGCGAAAATTTTCCCTTCAACTCTAGTTGCACCATCAAGTGTGTCGCATTCCTTCGTTGCAGTGCGGTCGCAGTATGGGACGGCAGCTTGTCCGTCAGCCACAGAGAAATTACAGGAAGCTCCAGGAACAGTCAGTTTGGCAACGACAACGAATTTTGTTATTTCTGAATGATGTTAAAAGTGTTTTCGTATGTTGTTAGCTCAGGCTAAAACTAATTACCAAAAAGAAGTGTTTGCCACTCAGAATTATGTAGCAATCATTGGCTTAATGATCATAATGTGTTCTATTTAATAGAGCCGTTGTCTGTGGTGTACTCATTCGTCAGCGACTCCTTATCTGGGCGCACAACATGAGGCCTCAGTTTGAATCGCTGGGCGATAGCTTATTCTGTTCGGGGATCCTCTCTGACCCAACTTGACGGACCCACAGTTCGGATTTGGGTTGGTTTGTGCTATGAGAAACGAAGTCCCGCGTCACTAATGACACCCCAGAATTGCGCCACTCGGGAAATACGATTTACGTTCCTGTAGTACTTCAACTCCAGTACTCCAATCCTTTATTCGCGACGTTCGTCTTACCACGCAAGGCACCCCAGACAGTTTCGGAGGTCAAAACGCCGTCCCCTTGGTTGGGTATCTGCAACGTATCTGTGGATGCAAAGACAGACCGCACGGTTACAGAGCGCGGATTTCCATATCCCTTAGATCAGGGGTTCTCAAACTTTTTTGCTTGGAGGAACCCCAAAAGCCTTCAATAAGTTCCAGGGAACCCCCCCCCCCCCCCCCCCCCCCCCTGCTTTCACTTACGAGCAATGTTGTCGAGTGCATTTTTGCAAAGAGAGAGTTGCAAAAGTTAAATGTTTATTGCACAGATTAATACAAATACTAATGTGATGGGTGGTACTGCTTCCCTTTTTAAGAGCAAGTCAAAGCGTGGCTCAGTAGCACTCAGAGCCAGTCTCATATCAGCTGCCGGGTCAGGGCCGGTGAGGGTTCTCGCGGAACACAAGAAGACAACCCGCGGAACCCCTGTGTTCCGCGGAACCCAGTTTGAGAACCCCTGCCTTAGATTGTGAAGTAAAAACGGGAATTGTTTGCGTTATTGTTAAAACACCCACATAAGGCTACTGCTACCATATCTTGGTTTTTCGGCTAGGGAACTCGTCAAGGGAAACAAGGTGGGTCCAAAAAACGAACAAACAAACATCTTGAAATTAAAAACAAACCTTCTGTCCTCTCGCTCTTCTGTTGCTTTTATATTTTAGTGTTTGCGCTCGCACAATTTTTAAAAGTGCAAAAAATGACTTGCCAGATACCGGTGTCAGAAGCACCTCGTTAATAAGCATCGCAGTTGACTGCAAGTGCAAAATTTTACTAAGCAATGTTATCTGCAGTGTTGCTTTTTGCTGTTTAGCGAAGCTGCAAACAATGGGTAATAAATGTTTGGTGTCTTACAAATGTTACGGCAAAGATGCCAGTGCGCGCTAGAAACATATAAGTTTCACCTAAATGCGATCGCCCAGCACAGGTATACCATCAACGCGGGGAACCACGCTTTACAAGATCCTTTCTTTTTCGGGTTTTATTTTTTCCGGAATTCGGGGCAGGGTGTGGCCGAAAAATGGGAAATATATTTCGAACGCTAATTCGGGTACAGATCGCATTATTCAGCAACAATTTATATAATTCGGGAAGTTTTCGGACAATAATTTCTAGCAAAGGACAATTTACTATAAGCGCTCGTTTTTGTGTAGGGCATGAGATGCTCTCTTTATTGCTCATTATTTCATGGACATTATGGAAATAGCATGCCTCACCAAAAAAAAAAAACTACCGAGGACACTCTGGAAATTCTAAAGTGTGTTTGGCGAAAGCCTTGTGGTCAACCCACTCAACCCACTGCCGCTTCCCCGAACCGCTTGGCGCGGAATCACTGGTCCGCTTCGGAGCCACTCGACTGCAACGAGACATCTGGCGAAGGAGCGGCGGTGTGGCTGCCACCGACGACGCGAGCGCGCTCGTTCTACCGCTACTGTGTGACGTCACGGTTGCTATGCACAGCTGCGCCCCCCACAGGCCCGCCGGTTGCTAAGGAAGGGAGGAGGTGCGCCACTGTGCGGAGGAGAGGCCCCAGTTGGCACGATTCCAGAAGCGTGACACATCTGCTGACTACCTCCTGTCGACAACGATGAGGCATTAAAGGCTTTCGCCTTGGAACTATTCACCCGCCGCTGTAGCTGAGTGGTTAATGCGCTCGGCTGCTGGCCTTAAAGACGCGGGTAAAGTGAACGCGGGTTAGATCCCGGCCGCGGAGGCTGAATTTCGATGGAGGCGAGGCCCGTGTACTGTGCGATGTCAGTGCACATTAAAGAACCCCAGGTGGCCGAAATTTCCGGAGCTCTTCACTACGGCGTCCATCATAGCCTGAGTCGCTTTGGGACGTTAAACCCCAATAAATCAAATAAAGAAATGTTCAACGAGTTATATTTATTTTTCTACTTTTATACAACCATTTCCTCACGTGCATTACTATCTAATACGCAGCGATCCGACCGGCCTTGCCTCTGTCCTTCTTGCCTGTATTCGTAAACTTACTCATTATCACAGCGACCATTTTAAACGCAAAAGAGCCGAGGAGCAGGTCTTCGCCAGCGTGGGTAGCGCTTGATGCAATGACGCCAATAAGACGTCTCTTAAGACCATGTTTTCACCTCTCACTTCTAAAACGCACTTTTTGAACGAATTCTGAAATTAACGAGCGTTGTGAATTGCAACAACATTACAAAAGCTTGATAATCACCAGTTGATTGAAAACACCCCTCTGGAATAAGCGCAAGTTATCCGATAGTTTTCACGCGGTGTCTTCGGCTTTGTACACTGGAAAACTATGCATGTTCTCGAGAAGACGTATCTGCCGGAAGAAAAAGACTTAAACTCGATTTTTAAGATACATCCCGAAATCACGCACAGTACACATCGCACATCGCAGGGCATCGCACAGTACACGGGCTTCGCCTCCATCGAAATTCGGCCTCCGCGGCCGGGATGGAACCCGCGTCTTTCGAGCCAGCAGCCGGGCGCCGCTACCACTCAGCCACCGCGGCGGGTAAATAGTTCTAAGGCGAAAACCTTTGCCTCATCGTTGTCGACAGGAGGTTGTCAGCAGAGGTGTCACGCTTCTGGAATCGTGCCAACTGGGGCCTCTCCTCCGCACAGCGGCGCACCTCCTCCACCCCTTAGCAACAGGCGCGCCGGTGAGGGGTGCAGTTGTGCATAGCAACCGTGACGTCACACAGTAGCGGTAGAACGAGCGCGCTCGCGTCGGCGGTGGCAGCTGCACCGCCGCTCCTTTGCCAGACGTCTCGTTGCAGTCGAGTGAGTGAGACGCATGGCTCCGAAGCGGCCCAGTGATTCCGCGCCAAGCGGTTCGGGGAAGCGGCAGTGGGTTGACCACAAGGCTTTCGCCAAGCACACCTTAGAATTTCCAAATTGTCTTCGGTAATTTTCTTTTGAGTGTACCCGATGGAAAGGTCTATAGTGTAAAGTATATTGACTCTGTGTACTCAACAGCTCTCGTTGCTGCCGGCTTGAGGGTAGCGGCACGTCCGTGCCTGCAGCTGCCTCACCCGCACCACGAGGCGATAGAGCACGGTCAGCTGGGGCCCGGCGACCTCACCGACTTCCTCCGGCGCCGAGCTGGCGAAGAGGAGTCGCCGGTAGCGCTGCAGCGCCTTTTCGAGCACGTCGCACTCTTCGTCGGCGCCAGCGGAGACCAGCTCGAACGACTTCCGGTTCAACACCCGAAGCGCCGAGTCCGATAGTCTCACGGATTGCGGAGCCGGCCACAGGGCGGGCGACGGCACCACAGGCTCCTGCACTCCGAAAAGACGCGGTGCCACTGATTCGCCATTCAGTTAAGAAACTACCAACCAGCCCCATATCGAAAAAAATTGGCTGTGGTTTAGCTGGAGTGACCAAGGTACATCCGCCTTGCAGTGACGCGAGAGCTCCGCCGAGCCGCCTACTTTTATGCAGCTGCAACACCTCTCCCCCTCTCCATTCCCCCTCCCCCCACACACACTCGACACGGCGCATGCGCACAGCTGTTGCAGCTCGGTTTCGCCGGCGCGTCGCGCCGCCGGCAGCAGCAGCTGCTCCGCACCACGTGACCAACCGGCTCTAGGCCACGGCGCTACGACGAAGCTCAAAGGGTGCCACGCTGAAGGCTCGAAGACCTGGCGTAGTGTAGCTCTCGCTACAAAAAAAAACGTAGTCTCTCTCGTCGTCCAGAGTAAATGTGAAATGATTTTCGGTATTGGCGTGCACTGTCTAGGACTGGCCATGCATGATTATATACACCCACCATCACACAGCACTTCTGCCGTGCACCTTGTCGAAGCGCACAACGAACCAGAGACGAGCTCATGAGTCAACGACACACGCCTAGCCAAAACCAGCCATGCATAACATCCGCAGCTCCCCGAGGAACCCAGTTTCCCCCTTTGGACGTCCCGCGACTATTCGTTGTTTAGCACTAAACTAGGACGCACACGGACGCAACCTTGGCATTTGAGTGACTTGCGAGCGATGAGGAGGTGGAATCACTGTTGTATAAACGGTGTCACAGCGCTGTCTCCAGCAACCCGATCTTCACGCTTTGATAGTATACAGAGCCTTCGAAAGCCACACCAAGCGCTTCCGCGGTCAGTTTCGGAAAGTTCGCTTCATGTTCTCCCACACCGGTTCGCTTTCGTTGTCACCTGACTTTGCCGAGAAGCGGAGATAATGGCATTTCACGATTTTAAAAAAATTCGACATAGATACGCGGAACACTGCGTTTCTGCGACTGCTGCAAAGTGCATCTCTGCGGATTGCCCACATAAGCCACTGTTAAGTCTAGACTTAAAACTCCCACATAAGCCACTGTATTCAGTCTAGACTATCTTCTTTAAAGCTCTACAGGATAACATGTATAACATATCGTCGTGCCTACGCTGCCATGTGAGCAGTGAACGCAAGGTGTGTCCGTGTTTAAAGTTTATATACTCTTTTAAACACATGGGTGGTCTTGCATTGTTGACTCGGTGAGCCTGAATCTTGAGTTTCGGCCATGTAAGCTAATAAATGTGCACTAAAAATGATGAAAATATGGTGTGTAAGCACTAGAAGGCATTTATGCGTCCAAGAACAAAATAAACAATCAGTGCTTTTAGACCTTCCCCTGGAGTCAAGAATAGAGCGAAAGCTATGGCTATACAGACAGCAACCCGTTTTCATAAAACGCACACGCAACAAGTAGCTCAACTCCATAGACTTCTGAAGTGCCCCACATCTAACAGGAAGTCGCAACTGCATGCAGGCGGCCTCACTTAAAGAGAGCTTGCAGTGCGAATAACCACGTGGATGACAGACTTACCTCCTCAGGGTATCGAGAACGAGTTCTGCGGACGAATTCGGTCTCTGGGAAGTCCAGTGTCTGAAAAAAAAAAGAAAATAGACAGGTAAGTAACAGAAAAACAATAACAACCTCTCGAACCTTAAAAAAAAAAAGAGCAAAGCGCTGAGGCCGCGCATGGGCATCGAGCGTTAGCAATATCGAACGAATATTGAGTCATTAGTCATCTTCGTTGTATCCGGTACAAGTTTTTTGTTATATCCGGATGTCCACATTTTTATGCTAACGTATACAGCGCAAGAAGGCAAATCGTTTGACAGCACTTAGAATGTCTTACGTCAACTAGTTTGGCCGTAATGGACGTTTGAAGTTTCAAGAAGCGACGGTTTGGGCAACCAAAGGTCGTTGGTGCGAATCCCTATAGGATAGGCTACGCTTTGATTCGATGCTCTGTAGCGCGCTGAATCGTTTGACACCACTCCGAACATTCTACGCCACTTAGGTGGTCCGCAACCTGTGAACCAATGGTACCCCCCACTGGTCTCATTTGAATGACCTTATGTATCGGTTTGGTTTATGGGGGTTTAACGTCCCAAATCGACTAAAGCTATGAGGGACACCGTAGTGGAGGGCTCCGGAAATTTCGACCACCTGGGGTTCTTTAGCGTGCACTGACCTCGCACCGTACACGGGCCTCTAGAATCTAGCCTCCATCGAATTTCGACCGCCGCGGCCGGGATCGAACCCGCGTCTTTCGGGACAGCAGCCGAGCACCATGACCACTGAGCCACCGCGGCGGCCCCTTGATTTCGACTAGGCGGCAGAGGCCAAAAGATGCTGTTCTCAGTTCGTATAAGATTATGGCATACAGGCTTTCGGTTTTGCCCTTCAAATCAAAGGTAAGGAGAGCTCCTACCAGCACCCAGAGGGAGCTGACCGCGAGCAGCCCGAGCAGCGAGAGCATCCTGAGAGGTCGACAGGCGCCCCGTCGAAGACAGAACTGGGGCCAACGGCGAACGCGAAACGCAACTGCGGCGACCGACGTGCAGCACCGCACGAAGTGACAGCGTAGGAAAGTGCCCACCAGGCCACCGCTACGCCCATGCTCGCGGCTGCAATGGAGAGGTACGACACAACCAGCTATTCACTAATCTAACAACAAAGACAGGCGCTCTCACTGAAAAGGCCAATTGAAAGGGCAGATAATATCCTCGCTATACGGTGTGCCTCGTAAACAGCAACCTTGTCTGGCTTTCCGTTATTGCATCTGCTCCTTCTGTGATCCGCGTTAATTTTCTCGCAGTTTTCGCGCCTGAACGTGTGTTGATGCTGGTTGGGTTTGGTTTATGGGGTTTAACGTCCCAAAGCGACTAAGGCTATGAGGGACGCCGTAGTGAAGGGCTCCGGAAATTTCGACCACCTGGGGTTCTTTAACGTGCACTGACATCGCACAGCACACGGGCCTCTAGAATTTCGCCTCCGTCGAGATTCGACCGCTGCGGCCGGGATCGAGCCCGCGTGCTGATGCAAGTTGGTGATAACGCTGTAGGGCAGAACAGGTGCGTGTTGTGCAACCAATGCTGCCTCGCTAAAAACTGCGTCATGAAACTTTTGAGTGGCAGCAGCTTCGAAGAGACGCGCGACACTTTTACTTGCAATACCGGCCGCAAAACGTTTGCGGACCACTCCAGCTGTGAGGGCAGAAGACTCGCCAAAGAACTTTCGCCAAAGACTTTGACGACGTGGCAGCGATAGCACTGCCGAACATCCGCCTCTGCATCAAGTTTACCGCATTCAGAGGCTGCACAACGTATTCTGCGCCTTGGTGGAACCCTCATGAGTGCTCTTACAGGAATACAGAAGTGAAATTGAAAAAGAAAATAAACGGAAATATGATACTACGAAGTTTAGCGACCACAGGGGTGGTGCGAAATGCCGATGCCAAACGGAGTAGTAGCTCTAGGTAGAGGTGAATATGTGCCGCTACACTTGCATCAGCGCCAAGGAGAAGTGACGTCACGAGTGACGTTACGGTGTTCGTACCAAGCAGTGACTGGAGTTTTGGCCATTGAACGCGGCCCATCATCATGACGTCATGCATGGCGTCACGCCATTCTGACCAATCAGCGTGACGCGTTGTAATGACGTCATGTTTGACGTCACTTCATTCTGACCAGTCGGCGGAAGGCGCTGCACGTGGCGTGAGGCTGAGGCTACATAAACGGGACACGTGACCTCAATAGCTGTCGCGGTAAAACACCCTTTGAGTCCTCTTGAGGGCTGACCCAGAGAGAACAGCAGCTGTACGGGATCGCATTCCCGAGTCGATGCCCAACTGGACCGAATGACAAGGTGGAGCAATCTCGCGAGCACCAGCTTCCCGGTCCTATCATTCTCTACGGTCTTTACCCACCTGGGCAGCACTGTCTTGTTTGCGCAACAAGTGCACAATCGTGTTTTGATTATAACATACTACAGTCGACTTAGCCTGCAGGAAGCCTCCCAGACAACTGTAATCATAAAAAAGAATCCAACACTGAAAGATGGGATAGTGCCTTTACGTCTCGACCTTTGAAGAAGGTAGCAATTGGCAATATTATACAGCAGAAAATCGCAATAAATGCAGCGGGGCGCCAAGAAAGCCGCTATATAGAAGAGAGGGTGCAGGTATGCGGAAAGGAATAATGCACAATTACCGAGGACTGATCTTTGGCTGAGGCCACAGAGATGACCTGGAACGCATCTTCTTTCTTCTCCCCTTCTGGTAGTGCGCTCGCCTGGCCATCAAAAGCGCCACACAACATTATAGGCGGCGCTCGGAAGTTCATAATCATCATCACCAACATCATCTAGTTGGGAGCATTCATACTATCGCGCTGTTTGGGACTGTATTAAGCCCTGGCCATTACCCCACTGTGAGCATGTGCCATTTCTCCATAGGCCAAGGTGAGCAGCCACAACAGCCGAAGCGTGTTCATGCCAGAGAAACTGAGCATCGAGGCTCCCTGGAATGGAGTGCGGTGACAAAATCTACGACATGGATTCTGCAGCTGTTACCATCATTTAGGTCTAAGGGAGTGGAAGTGGGCCGGATGATAAGTCACTCAATAATGCAAACAGCGCTACTCAACAGGCTGGAGATATGTGTGTTCCTACAGCCGGCCTCTCCATACTTCCTCACAATAAAAAGACACCGAGGACATGCAAGTTGGCCTGTATCGTAGGTTACTGCGTTATAATGTCAAAAAGACTATGCTCACTGAAAACAAGTTTTCATAACCAAATCACAAAATCAAATACAGGCATCGCCACCGGCGGCCATTCTGGCAAACAGACTGCAAACTGGGATGATGCAAATAAAGTTTTTCTGCGCTAATCACAGAAGCTAGGTCACACTGCCACTCATTTTCAAAAGATTACCACAGATTTGCTCGGTCTTGAAGCCACGAGTGTGAGTTTGGCGGGAAAATAATAAATCCATTTCAGCTCAGCCGAAAATTCGTCTTTTCCTGCCGAACAAACACCCGCATAACCAGCAGAAGCCACAGAATCCATTTTTACCAAGTAACTTGGGACGTTCAGGAGATTGTTCGCTGTACTCGAAATACCCGAATTCTGGCTCGACTCTTGTATCGGATTGTTAATGGACGGCCTCGTAGTAAAATTCAAAAAGAATTCAAGCTTGTTTTAGTGCGCTGGCAATTATAATGGCCACTCCTCTCATTTAGCTATTGTGTGTTTGTGTGCCTTTTGTAGCGTGAGCTACATTGGCCACAGTCTCGCCGTTTCGCGTGCTCCCTCCGTCGACCATACTGCGCATGCGCGAGTGACGTCACTGCGCACAGCTGGCGCGCCTCGCCGCGCGCGCTCGCCGCTGCTGCCGCCGGCGCAGAACCACGTGACGTCACTGCTCACGCTACGTTATCCTGGCATAGCAGAGCTAAGCCACTGCCAATTTTTTTTTTCTGAAACCGGTTTTTTGGCAGGCTGCTCACCTGCACAGGTATGAATATATAGGTACCTAGCAACCTGCCCACCGTGTCAGGCGGCAGCTCCTTTAATCGTGAGAGGCTGCTCGGGAAGAGCAGTCTGGATCGCAACCCAAGTCCCACCGATGGCCGCACCTGCTATAGAAGGGCAGTGGCGCATCGCTTGAACGCTACACGACTACGCCAGGAATGTTAGGAAGACTTCCAGGGATCTATGAATGTAGAGAATGACCGATTCCGCGTATATGGACATGAACCGATTATCGCTATCTGAACAACTGCCATCCGTGAACACTGGATCTGAACACCGGAACCGAAGGGAAAACCGAACTGCTAGCGCACCTAAATCGCACTTGGCCTAACTACGCAAATCGACCATCATTTGTTCAATGACAACACGATCTGTCAAGATCTGTCTGACAACACAGTACTACTGCACTTCCCCCGGCTTTGTCCACGGTTGGCTACATAACAAATTGGCTGTGGTTCAGCTCTGGCTAACCCTAGTTGAATTGCGAAAGCACTTGAGCGCGTTGTCTCTTCCTAGCTTCGTTCTTTCGTTGTTGCCGCTCTTTCGCGCTCTCCATAACAGCTAGAATCCACAGGCGACACCTCCTCTCCCTCTACCCCAGCGGAGCACATCTAGTGGAGCGAGCGGCGACGGCAGCGGCGTCGATGGCGGCGCCATCTGTTGGAGCGCGGCTGCGGCGTTGCTAGGCAACGGCGGCTAAAGGTCGCTCGTGGGCCACGGCGTACGGCTGAAGTGGGACCACGCGACAAGCCGAGCTGGCTGGCATAGTGTTGCTTTCGCAACAAAAGAGTTAGTGGCATGTCATTCCCTGAAGCCTTCAAGCAGCCTGGAACAGTGCAATGGTTTGAGTTGTGTCGTTTTGTATCGTTGCAGAAAGAATGTATTCCAGGAGTCTGAAGTCTGAAGAACACCGTAGCCGGAAGCATGAAATGTGCGGGCGCGGGAACCACAACGTAGTCGTTATTGTTGTTGTTGTCCTCTAGAAAATGGCGCATACCCACTGCGGGGGATTGGCCAAGACACAGGCGGCAACTGATAGGTGTACAAAATGTTAAACAAGAAAATAATTGTGGGGAAAAATAAAATAATCATGATAATAATAGCAATTAGGAAATAAATGTAGTCGATCTCCAGTCTTCAAAGTAACTTCATCTTTTAGTGACTCAGTGGCGGTATATATACTATATATATTCCGTCAAAATTTACCGTTCCCCTGCAA
Organism: Amblyomma mixtum; assembly: GCF_055824585.1. Taxonomy (NCBI): domain Eukaryota; kingdom Metazoa; phylum Arthropoda; class Arachnida; order Ixodida; family Ixodidae; genus Amblyomma; species Amblyomma mixtum. Next base: position 254,332,156 of record NC_143013.1, read on the forward strand.
GAATCAGTAGCCAATCACAAGCATATTCATTCTAGCTAGCACAAACACATTCATTTTAGCGATAGAGAAAATAAACCAACGCAGCCCTTCCACGAATAGCCAGTTCCTTTGAGTTCATCATCATCATCATCAGCCTGACTGCGCCCACTGCAGGGCTGAGGCCTTTCCCATGTATATCTCCATTTAACCCTGTCCTTCGCCATCAATTGCGTAGGCGGCAAACTTGCAGCTTTTTCTGAGAAACTGTTGCACTTAGCAGTGATTTCGTTATTTCAGTTAAATTTAGTACCCTTCTTTTTACAAATAAGTTGTTTTTGGTACCATGTAGCGAACGCAGTAACTAATCTTTCACATAACAGTGAACTAGATAGCACTTTGTCCGCCGTTTTTGTGCAGACAGGTTTTACCGCGAGTGAAACCATCGACTATTTCCCTCAGTTTCGAGCGTAATGTGCATCTTTGAAACACAAAGTGATTCCATGATCCCTAAGGACCTGACACATGAGAACATTTCGATTGTACTATTTCTAACAAATCTGACACTTTGTACGGAATTCTCCATATCGTTGTAAAAACTTGCCTGCTGGTCTTTCACGCTCCAAAACTAACAAATTCCCTTTCTTGAGGCCTGTATATGCTACTTAGGCGAAAAAAATAACTGATTTCAGTCAAAACAAAAAATGGCGCCTGAAAGGGTTAATCTTATCCACCCACCCAACTCTCTGGCGCCCCTGCTACGCTTGCCTTCTCTTGGAATCCACTCCGTTACCCTTAGGGACCAGCGGTTATCTTGCCTTCGCATAACATGCATTGATTAAGCCCATTTCTTCCTCTTGGTTTCGACTAGGACGTCATTAACACGCGCCTTTGAGTTGTTTATCGCCAACGTGGGTTGGCGCTTTCTATGGTTATTTTTTGTGTTTCAGACGTAAGGCTCGAGTTCGCAAATAGTTGTTTGGCGAGTTACGATTTCCGAAGAAATAGCTCATTTTTTATTGAGGCTGTGTTCTAACTTTCTAAGAACATCTTTTCAGGCTTAGGTTTACTAATCTGGAGTTTTGTGGGCTTTCCTTGCAATGTGTGAGTAAAGAAGAAAAAGAAGAAGTCACGTGCAACGAATGAGAGCCTACGTCCAGGAGTCGAGGACCGTAGCCGTGCGTCATGCTGTCGACATCCAAGAACCGGAGACCTCAGCAGCCTACGCGTTCTCGGCATTGGGAGAGCACTGAGATCAGCCGCCATCGTTCGGAGGTGCCCTGCAGACCAGATGCAGAGAAACCCCCTCCAGAGCCGTGCCCTTGCGGCGTTAGGCACGACACCCGCATCCGCAGCGAGACCGACCTTGGCACCGACGTCACACCGATACCTTCGTCGACGCGGGCCCTGTTCGCGACACCAATGCCGCCGCGGCCAAGTTTCATCAGGGCAGGCCCCGCGATGGACCCCCGCTTCCCCGGGTTCGCGCCACCACTCAGAGCTCCCGTAGCTGGTTTCGAACGCGGGTCGAAGATGTACCCGATGCGAGAACGAGGAGAAGATGAACATGTTAGCTCTGGTGTGTCATGGCTGCAAAACTTTGGAATTGGGGTGTTGGTGGCGACCTCGCTTACGGCAGTGCTCACTCTGGCGCTCACTGCTGATCGGCCGGCGGGAGCGATTGTCAGTGGCACTTCGCTACTTCCGGTCCAGGGTGGGAAGATGGCTCGGAGCGGAAGAACAATGGCAGCCCCTATGGAGCCGATGAACATATTGTCAAAGATTCGACACAAGGTCACTAGACGTTCTTTAGCCTGGACAAACGTGACGACCGTGCTTTCCTCGTTAGCCTGGACAAACGCGACGACCGTGCCTTCCCCGGTGGCGATGAAATTGACGCATCCTCACTTCCAGCACCACGTCAAAAACAAAACGGTAAGAGAGTTTTAGGGGATAGATGGTAACGTTGGATTATTTCACACATTCCTAAATACATAGTAATGTTTTGAGGCTGTGAAGCCATTGAGTACGTTCTAGTTTTTGCCCACCGGCTTCCAAACTGTTCGTGACCTTTCAGATCATCTGGTATATGCAGATACGGCAGAAATGGTGTTTATGTACAAAAGATTGCCGTTGCTTGCACAAGGGGCTCTTCAAGCTGATTGTATATGCACGTTTTACACCAACATCGTCCATCCTAGAGTAAAGGAAATAAAAACAAATGAAACAAAAAGAAAGACCGTCATATAGGCTATGGTTAGTTTTCTTCTCATAGCATAGCAGCAGATAACAATTTATTCCGGAAAATGGGAAGGGGGTTACGGATCGGGTTATTGAGCCGCGGGTCGGGTTCCTAGGTCCAGGCTTTCATTGGTTCTTGCTGTCTTTTCGGCCCGCTGAACCAGATCTGCGAGTGTGACAGAGCACTCGACTGACAGATTTTTAGTTTTGTGTTCTGTCAGGCACGCCCAACCTCAGGTCGAATGGTAGGGGGTGGCTATCTGTCCGCACCACACGCATCCTGGGGTGTATTGCGTGGGCCAAATCTTACTATATATCTAGTGACTTGGGCATGAATTCCCTGTATGCGTCTTGTGGGGAAGCGGGTATTTACAGCATCCAAACTTCCAGAACGTGGCAAGCGGAGTGCGGCATTTCTTTTGCAGCTTTCTTGATGTTCATTTTGTACGTGCATGTCAACGTCGGCAGTGTGCTTATTTTTGCTGGACCTCTCCTGCTTCGGCAGCCGGAGCGCAGCCGGCAGTATCTATAAATAAATAAAAATAAAGAAAGACCGTTTTGCTATAGCTCCGATCGCACCTCTGGCCGCGAAGAATGACGCAACGAAGAATATTTAAGAGCGTAATTTTATTTCCAAAAATATGTATTCCCTCTTTCTTTATATAAATGCTCGTAAATTTGTGTAAAGATTCCCCAGTATTATTGTAACGTGTTCCTGTGTTTGATATTCTTACCTGGGGTCCAGAGGCCCGTCAGGTACGTAGACTTATCTCTCTTTAGCCGTGGCCCACCAGGGTCCTTGTAAATCCGAAAAATAAAATTCAAAATTAAAATAAATATAGAAGAGCTGTATATATTTACTGCAGCAAGTATACAACAGTCCCAGGACACCTCTTTTTTCTATTTTTTTTTAGTCCCACCGTAGTATTAGTGTCTCAGCTCAATTTCAAAGCGTGAAACCATAAAGAAAATGCGCGCTGATCGCGCTTCGTTGACCTTGGTGGTAAAGCATCGCTGCCTGCGGTGTGCAGATCTCGAGGAAATCAGCACCTGGTGCTTCTCAAATGCGTTTCTGCTCACAAAAAAATTCAGGGGGCACTTTGGCTCTCTAAAGTGCTGCAAGGCGAAAGCCTTTCCTGGCGCACTATTTGGCATTGACTGCGAGACTGGTTATGCTGTACTAGTGCTTTATTTGACTACACATTACAACTACACACTTTGACTGCCGACTTTGACTGCTTCTTTAGCACGACTCTCTCTGCTTCGATAAGTTCAGTTGTATCCATGTCTCTGTTCGCACTAATGAGATATATGTAATGTGGTCACCCACGGACGCCTTACGCCCCCTGTCGGAGCGGACAACTATTTTGTTAGTTGTTGTCTGCTGCAAAAGGGGGCGTCAGGTATCCGTGAGTGATTTCATTATTTCGAATCCGTGCACTCTGACGTCATAATCATTTCGACCAACCAGAGAGCGTGACACCTCTGCTGACAAGCTTCTGTCGACAACGATGAGGCATTAAAGGCTTTCGCCTTAAAAACTCACCCGTACAGCGCCGTCCGCACCAGCGGTGCGGTCCTCGCTTCTACACGTACTGCACCCGATCGAGGCACGAGGCCTACTACAGCGCCTGGTCCCGCAAATGCGCCTGGACACCCAGTGACAGGGCGAGCCTGTGCAACCGGGGCGCCAACCGCTTCCCAAACCTGGGCAGCTGTCTGGCCAGCTGTGCCCAGGGTGCACCCCGCGACCGCTGCTTCGAGAATGCAGTCTTCGCCGACTGCTCGAGGTGAGGTATACGGGCGAAGTACAGTGTACGGGCACGGTGCTTTAAGTTCAAATCCGCAAACTGTGTTTCCAGGGACGCGAACAAAATGAGAACAAAAAATTACTGACATGGTCCCTAACACTGACATGCCACTTAAAGCTATTTAGCTATATACTTGCGCTGTTGTCTTCCTTAGACGCGTTTTTTTTTTTTCGCAATAGCTAGACATTTCAGTTAATACCACACAGATGAAAAAAAAAGCCATTGGGCCCAATTGGGGTTTCTAATTGGGATTTCCAATTGGTTGCTGGTTCTGAAGCGTCTGCTGCGAAGATCGAAAAACCAAACCTTCCCTGCACCTATATCACTTAAAAACATGGGAATGCATGGACTGCGCTAATCGTAAATGCAGTGAAAGCTGATGGTGTTTCATCTCATAGTTGTGGCCACGGATAACTGCCATTTGAGCAATCTTGATGACATCATGTTAACCTCACAATCCGTCCTCTGTTTATAAAAGTAAGCAGTAATACAATTACCGCGGAATGTGTCACCTGAAATTGACAGCAAGTTAAAAAGTTAGAAAGAATTTATCATAGGCTGAAAATGAACGCAGTGAGAAGCGCCCATGAAAGGACAAAAATGAAAATCTAACTGAAGTCAAACAGCTATGCGCCCAACAACAACTGGCGGAAGAGGACAGCATTAAAGGGCAACTGCAGCACTTTTTTGATTATTTCGCGATATTCAAGGATTGAAATCTATATAGGCTGTAGTTAAAGAATGCCAAGTGTTTTTGCACTAGCGTTTAAAATAGTGGCCTAATAGACGATTGAATTTTGCGCTTCTCCTCAATGCACAGGAGGAGTGCGGGGAAATTCAGCGCGACGTCACGGAAGGTATGATTTCAAATTACCGCTGTAGTCAGCCACACCCTGTCCTGACTCGTTAGCGGCTGCCAAACAACTCTCGGCAGGGGTTCGCCTTCGGTGGCGTTGGTTTTTTTCCTTCAAAGCAGGCGTTTGTGCGTTGGAAATGTACCGATACCTTCGATGACGTCATCATGCTCCCCCTCCCCCCCCTTGGCGTTGTGCGCTGCGGAGAAGCTTGAAGGGCGTCCGGACTTTAATCGGCGATTACTTCACTATTTCAAGTGCTAGCCCAAAAAGACTTCGCATTCTTTACCTGCAAGTTTCACACATTCCACCCACTTAAGCTCGTTGACTTCTAAAACCTATGCAGTTTGACTTTAATGCATCATAATATATTGAGAAATTGCAAATGTCTCTCTTATATCCGTCATGTTTTGAATTTAGACGAAAAAAAAATTGAGAATATCATTTTTTTTTCACTACTGTACGTGCGCGCACAGCGCAAGTATCACAAAACGTCGTACTGGAATCAGCGTTGGTAATTTCATTCCATGTTCGACGACATTAAAAAAAAAAACTGCGCACTCCGCACCTTCGCAAAGTTGAACTTTTATTAAACATGTATAGCCCGCGGACTGTGAATGTACCGAAAATTACTGTAGTTGTCAAGTCGATCTGCAGCGACAACGTCGAGCCGCCCGGGGCGAGTAAACGCGCGGGCTACGAACGCTGTACGGGAAAGCCAACGACGAATCTCATATTAAAGGGACACTGAGGAGAGCACAATTAATATTTTTTTATTGTAAAATCCGATAGTTCGGCATGTCGCTTTGTTGCCACTTGGCCGGCAGCGAAAGATGCATTTATTTCTAAGAAATTTGGATTCGAAGTTGAAAAAGTTTTTCCCGCCGCTCTGATTCAAACTTGGGATTCTCCTATGACGACACAGGACTAAGTGACGTGAAACATGACGAGCGCATGACGTACCGCAGACTCCGTGATTTCTGGCGGCCAGCAGTGCGGCCTAGCAGCAGCCGAAAAGAAAGCTACCGCCGGCCGCACGTTGAAGGCATCTATCGCGGCTATAGACCTCTTGCATTGCCCAGGGGGCGCTGCGAAAATGGTGCTAAAGAGCGCCCTCTGCCCTCGGCTGGGTAGTACCGGGCTCTGGCGTCTGCTTCGGAAAGCACGTTGGCAGTATGGACCCGCGACTTTCGCTTGTGCTGTGCCATGGCCTACAGCGAATATCGGGCGCCGAAGATTTTTTCAGGGCTGGCACGCTGTGTAAAGGGAAGAAATTATGCAACGCCAAGCACGTGCACTCTGTTCAAGAAATAAGCGGCGAAGTTTCAACGCGGTGTCATTCGCAAGTGAAGAGAGTCGCGTACGAAGTTGAACTTCAGATAAGGTCTGCACGCTTCAAGATTCAAGCGGACCAACGCGATGAAATACTTGCAATATATGAAATCGCAGCAGTTCTGAACAGACATGTATACGGGACTGCTCGAGCGCACGACGGTACACGCCGCGCCAGCAGCGGTCTTTCAGCATGTCACGAAACGGTGGGCCTCCTGCAGTCTTTCTTGACTGCATCTCGCTAAACAAGTAGTCATGCCTGCCTTGTAGTAGCCGCCATCTGTTCCTTCAGCAAATGCTAACATGATGCAATGCATATATGAGCTCGCAGCCGAATAACGCTGCAGCGCGAGCTCGTGCGCTGCGCGCTTGATGTCGTTTTCTTGATGTAGCTTTTCATCCTTAAAACGACATCGCTCGAACACGTTCGCTGTTATCAGTGATGCCGCGCTACCACATACGTGCTGGTTTGAGGTCGACAATGTGCACATTTCACTCTCGACGCTGGACTGCTCGTAGTGCGTAGCGAATTCGAACCTAATCAACCCGCCCATTTGTGGTCATTTGCACGCACCTGGCCACCTCACCACGTTGCACCAGTAGAATTGTCTCAATTGTCGCAGTGGCCGGGTCTTAAGTCGTGAATCACCAGCCATGCCTGCTGATTTGTCGATTTGCCTTAATAGTGATTATCTGAAGTGAGATGTTGACATGGCATATGAATTATACCATGTATTTTTTTTTTGCGCTCTTTGCTGTGTTGTGCATTCCCTTGATATGATCGCTGAATTATGCTGTTCGTTTCTCACTTTTTGCTGCTTGCTCTGTTGTGCATTCCCTACTGTTCGGTGATTGTCATCGTACACTTTTTGCTGCTTTGCTGCTTGCTTGGTCCAACTGCCTATGTAGGGATCTACTAGACAAGTTGTGTTGTAGAATGCATAAATTCTCATTCTACGCCTGCATATGCGGCTGCTCGCTACATATACATTTTTTGAGAGAGGTAAGCGCCAAAAGAACACGAACACAAGGAGGATGAGGCCGGCTGTAGACTGCGGGGAAGATTGTAGGTACATATGCGGGATGACTGGCCGAATTGTTTTTCTCGTTACCCACAAAGTGGCGACTGCATATCCTGATGGTCGGCACTGCATCCCACGGTTTGCCGTCCGGACTGCATGTGCAAAAAGAACGAATTTCAGCAACGCGGATAACCAAACAAACATCAAGGCAGGCGAAGCAGACAGCACAACGCGAAGGTTCGCTTACTCAGTGCGTCGAACTGCAGCTATCCAGCGCGTCCGGCGCTCCGCTTCGTGAGACCTTTAAGAAAAACGGTGGAATTTGATACTGGGATTCAGACCTTCTTGCTCGTGGCAGCCCACGACGCAGCAGTAACGACGGTGACGCTTTTTCGAGACTGAACGAGGTCTCTCGGGCGGATTGGCGTCGCCGATTCCTTCTGCTGCCTGCGTTTCGTGCTGAGGCACACGGAGCGTCGGTTTTCTAAATACTAAGCCACGGCCAGGCCGCGGGGTGGTTGGTCACAAGTGACGATCCTTATCGCACTCACAACAGTGCAGAAAAACGTGCGAATCAACGCAAAACGCAGGCTAGAAAGGTGCGCCGCCACAGCCACGGCTCACTACTGACCCAACCTGGTACTACCCAGCCAACTTCTCCTTGCCGCCACCAGGCGCCGCCACGTTACCTGAAACTCCAGCGCAAGAGGCCTATTGCGGCCGTCGCTACAGTCGCTTCGATTACGTTTGCACTGGCGCTTTGCCAGCGTTACGATGGATCTCGTTCTCGAAGTCGTCAACGAAGTTCTCGCAAATAGACACCTTTAGCATACCGTGTACCTTGTTACCGCTAGCAGAATACCGGGAGCCCGTCTACCGCCGGAAAACAGGCGCTGATTGGTCCCGATGCTTCAGGAGCGCGCGTAGCTGCCGGGCACGTGGCGCCATCTGGCGACGTCAAGGACATTTGCGCATGCATTGGCTGCGCCTCAGGGATTTGTGGTTTCTCGGGTCCTAGAGTTGCTAGAACCATTGGTTCTAGCAACACTGCTTTGTCCTATGACGTCACCACGCTTGTACTTGCGAGTTTGGCCTGTGGTGGCGATATCTGTATTTTGGTTCTTGCTCTTTTCTACGTTACAAACTCATTGTTGTCAGTATGAGTGGCGTTTTTGTAATCAGGAGCTGGTATTCTGTCGATACAAGCCAACTTCAATTTCTCCTCAGTGTCCCTTTAATAAAACCAATCGCGCCTAATTAAAATGAGTTACCTGTAAATACTAATTACATTTAAAAAAAATCACCCATATCGTAGGATGTACTCTATTTTTGACGAATTGTCCAGCTGTGTTTTCCAAATGCATTTTCGATCGGTAAATAAACGCGCTTGACTTGAAGCAAACATTTAATTCAATCTCGGCAGTAGGATTGACAGGAGCTTGCAGGCTTTCTCCTTTCCTTTTTTCTCTGAGCAGAAAGCATTACAGCTCTCTCAAGAGCATGGAGGAAGGAAAGAACTCGGAAAAGGCGGTTACGCCACATTTTTTGAAGCGCGGCTCCCCCTGCTCCCCCCATACTTGACCGCCGTCTCAGCGCGCTTGCGCATGCGCAGCACGCAGTGCAGCAGACAACGCCGCTGCGCCCAGCGTTGCTATTGGCTGCGCCGTCGACCAAAGACTCCCAGTAGTCGTTGCGAAAGCGCCTGACATCTGGCACACTTTTAAGGCGAAAGCCTTTAATGGGTCATGCTCGCGGTGCCCGTCCGTGCTCTGGAATCGTGCCAACTGTGGCCTCTCCTCCACGCAGCGGCGCAACCTCCTCCCCTCCTTAGCAACCGGCGCGCCGGTGGGGGCGCAGCTGTGCATAGCAACCGTGACGTCACACAGTAGCGGTAGAACGAGCGCGCGCGCGTCGGCGGTGGCAGCGGCACTGCCGCTCCTTCGCCAGACGTCTCGTTGCAGTCGAGTGAGTGAGACGAATGGCTCTGAAGCGGCCCAGTGATTCCGCGCCAAGCGGTTCGGGGAAGCGGCAGTGGGTTGACCACAAGGCTTTCGCCAAGCACGCTTTAAAATTTCCAATGTGTCTTCGGTAATTTTTTGATGCGCCGCGCGGATAGCGAAGGCATCTCCTGAATTCTTTCCTTCCTCCATGGCAAGCTCGAGAGCCTCGACCGTGCGAAAAACCTTTTGAATTCTGACCCCGACATTTTGGCCTCTGCAGGCAGGACGTTCTCGAGGAGTGGTGGTGGTTCGACGGCATCGGCTGCGTGCAGTGGAACTTCCCGCGGGGTAGCTGCCCTTCCCACGGCAGCTCGACGTTCCGGTCTCGCGAGGACTGCACCAGGAACTGCGCGCAGCGTCGGCGCCACCGCGGGGACGACGACTCTGCCTCCGATGTCCAGCAGCGGTCCCACTGCCATGCACCCATCCGGGCCGCGTGCAGCTTGCGCCAGGTGCGCTTCCCGTACTTCGCCGACATGACGGCCAAGGGAAGCGCCCGATGCGTCAGGGCATCGAAGAGCACCCTGCTTGCACGGCGCTGCCTCGTCGGGTCGAATCGGTTCGACTCGCTCTCTAACTGCAGGAGCGTGTGTAGCCAGCGGCGTCGGCATCGTGATAAGTCAGTGGCAAATACACTCTAGCGTGCCCCAAATGTGCATTAAGAATAAATCGATTCCTTCAGCAGCTTCTTATAAAGAAGTATGCACTTTATAGCGGCTTATATCCATTAGTTGAAATTTAGGGAGGGGTGCGCAAGAGCTCTTCTGGGCGCAAGAGTGCGGAAGGGTGCACACATGTGAACTTTGCAGTTGTTCAATCAAAAGCGCTTTAGATATGAGCGCTATTCGAGCTTACCATTAAAGAACAGCTGCAGGTTTGATGCGATAAGCGTGACTACAATTAGCGCCACTATAATGATAAGTGCGCAACCGACACGAAATTGGCGCTCGTTCAAATGGCGAAACGCGGAGAAACTATGCGCTCTATGGGCAGGTATAGCGTTTCACCCAGCTGGGAATCTTTATCGTGCACTGCATCGCACAGCACTCGGGCGCCTTTTCCGTTTCGCCTCCATTGTAGAGACACAGTAGCATAGTCATATATGCTCGCCAATGCTCTTCACCGCCTTTTTACAGGAGGCATTCCGAGGTTTGAATTGAGAACACTCGGGGATAAGAGTTAATGGAGAATACCTAGGTAATCTGCCATTCGCTGATGCCGTTGCCTTCACTCAGGAGCCTTGCAAAATCATGATCAATGAGCAGAACGGTGCGTATAGAAATGAACATGCAGAAAACCAAAGTAATGGTCAACAGCCTAGCAAGGGAACAACAGTTCACAATTGGTAGCGATGTGCTGGAAGTAGTAAGCGAATACGTCACTTGGGGCAGGTAGTGACCGCTGATCCGGATCGTAAGAGGGAAATAGCTAGAAGAATAAGAATGGGGTGGGTGCAGCGCATATATGGCAGGTTCTCTCAGATCATGAATGGCAGTTTACCGATATCCCTCAAGAGAAAAGTATACACTTGTATACCTTACTGGTACTCATCTACGGGGCAGAAACGTGGAGGCTAAAGAATTGGATTCCGCTTAAATTGAGGACAGCGCAGTGACCTATGGAAATGAAAATGATAGGTGTAACGTTAAGAGATTGGAATGGGGCAGAGTGCGTCAGGGAAACCCACCCACACCCGAACCACACCGTAAGGGAAGGGATAAAGGATATGAGCGAAAGAAGAAACGAAGTTCTCCATCGAAACGCGGCCGGGTCCGAACCATGGAACTCCGGCTCAGTAGCCGAGCGCCTTAACCACTGAGCGACACTGCTGAAAAATGCACTAGTTCTCTACACAAAGCACGAGCGTGAATCAGGTTCTATGTCGCCAACGCTGCTGCTAAGAGAAGGGTTCGTTCATCTCAGAAATTTCCGCCAGCTGGTCCAGCCAAGAACCTAAGGTATTCTAATTCACTGTACCTAAGGATCGAGCAAAGGCAGCCACCTGCCACTCCGTCCACCATGCAGGCAATCCTTTTGTACTCCCCGCAGCTGGTATGAAAGGTTCTTCCATACGCCTAAGTTTCCCAAAATTCTGGGGGGTGGGGGCACTTTGCTCTTACTAAAGTGCGATAAGGCGAAAGCCACTTCCGCCTCTGTTGCTGCCCCTGTTACTGTAGTGATGACGTCACGCGCATGCGCCCGCAGCTTCCAGGGTGGTGATGACATCACGTGTATGCGCAGTAATTTCTGGTTACGACACTTGATGACGTCATTAGTTTTCGTTAATTGCTATTTTAATGAAATTTTTCTTTTCCATTTTATAGTTTTTTTAATATTTGTCAATTAATTTTTATTTATTTTTATGTTATTATTTCAATGATTTTTGGTTATGGCATATTACACCACTGATGACATCATCAGGATGATTTACAGCTATAGTGTGACAATTTTTGTGGGCGGACGGACAATGAGCCATTAAAGGCTTCCCCGCCGTTGTATCCCAGACAAGAGAAACATTGTCTGGGCAGAGGTGGTGACGCCCTTACCTGCCACGATACGTCGCTTGTCGTTAAACCGCTCACATGGTCGTATTTCTGAGATACACCGATCGTAAAAGGTATGGTGTGGGAAATAGGGTTTAACGTGTCCCAAAGCAACATGGGCTCCGGGTTCATTTCGACCAACTGGGTTCTTTAGCGCGCACTGACGTCGTACAGTGCGCGTGCGCCTTGCATTTCGCGTCCACAGAAATGCGACCGCTGCAGCAGGAATCGGACTTACGTTCTCGGGCTCAGCACCCTAACCACTGAGACTCCATAGCGGGGGAACAAATAAAGGGAGTCTTTGGAAATACGTATACGTGGGCCCCGGAAGCCGAAGTATTGAGGAAAACTATAAGACAAGAGGGACACTTGTGGAGAAATATTCTGCGCTTGCACAGTGTTCCGGAACGAAGCTCACTCTTACAAAGATTTCAAGCATGCAAGGCTGAATTTTTACTGTGAGAGAAGCGCTTCAGTGTCACCATGCAAAAAAGCCGGCACCTGTATATGTAACCTCGAAGAGTTAAGAGGCACCACCCACCAATCACCTCTCCACTGCACCCCTATGCATGTGAAACGGGTCAAAGGTGCTGCGGCGGGTACAGACTCCGGCGTCTCTCGCTGCGTTGCAGTGCAAACATGCTATCCCCGCCTCGCAGCGAAGCCCGTGCTCGCGACAAGGCACTAATTATCAGCCTCGCCACCTCGCGACTTTGGAATCGGTAGCCGAACGCCAAAGTGCCCAAAGCCACTGAGCCACCGCGGCTAACGTGGACGTCAAGAAAACTATCGCCGAATCAATTTGTAAAGCCTCGTACATCTTCGCTTGGAATGCGACCGTCAAGGCACGTAACCAACAGCCTGACTAAGCCCACTGCAAGACCAAGGCCAGTATACCTGACCATCAAAGTAATGACTGGTAAATCAGGTAAGCGCTAGCTATACAGGTTGTGCGAATATGCAAAATTTTCGCATATCCAATCAATTCGGTGACCGAATCAGATAGGTAAAGGACTACAGACACCAAAATTTTGCTCTGATGCTCTTTTCTTTCAAACGACGCTTTAGACATCTTTGAGCACCCCATGGTATTCGCCTACGACCACTAAATGATTTACTCGTATAATTAACTTTCTTCTTGGCACTAGCTGTTTCGGTTTCATCAACCGAACGATGGCTGTGACGTGTAGTTGGTGAGGTCGGGTGAGGCACGAAAAAGAAATGGCAATATAACTGCTGATACAGGCAGAGCAGAACGGTAGGTCCTAAAATTAATACGCAGAAAACCAAAGTAATGTTCAGCAGACTCACAAGGGAACAGCAATTGGTAGCGAGGTGCTGAGAGTGGCAGGGGAATGCATCTACTTAGGGCAGGTAGTGGCCACTGATCCGATCATGACAGGGCAATAACTAGAAGAATAAGAATGGGTTGGACAGCAAATGGCAGGTTCTCTCGCATCATGAATGGCAGTTTACCATTATCCCTCAAGAGAAAAGTATACAACAGCTGTATCTTACCAGTACTCACCTACGGGGCAGAAATGTGGAAGCTAATGAAAAGGGTTCAGCTTAAGGACAACGCAGTGAGCTATGAAAAGAAAAATGATAGGTATAACATTAAGAGATCAGAAGCGGGCGGAGTGGGTGAGGGAACAAAAGCGGGTTAATGAAATCCTAGTTGAAATCAAGAGGAAGAAACGGGCTTGGGCAGGGCATGTAACGCGAAGGCAAGATAGCCGCTGGTCCTTAAGGATAACAGAGTGGATTCCAAGAGAAGGCAAGCGCAGCAGGGGGCAGCAGAAAGTTAGGTGGGCAGAGGAGATTAAGAAGTTTGCGGGATACGGTGACCGGAGCTGGCGACGGACAAGGTTAATTGGAGATACATAAGAGAGGACCTTGCCCTGTAGTGGGTGTAGTCATGCTGATGATGATGACCAAATCAAAATCAAATCAAGTTTATTTCATATTTACAGTACATGGTTATGGAATATATACATCAGGAGGCCCAAAAGTCGAGACTGCAAATAGATTTGACGACGTCTTTGTTGTAATTCTACCTCTTAAAGAAGGCTAGTTTAAGTGTTGTAATGAGCTAAAACTAGGTGTCAGCATTTTTATTACAGTTTTTTCGTGCCTCACATGACTTAAAGTTCAACTTCACGTCACAACCATCGTTCACTTGATGAAACCGAAACAGCATGAGAATTAAATTATAAATTACTAAGCGGTCGTAAACGATACCAGCGGCAAGGTTCTGCCAGGTTTAGCATACCATGCTGGTATGCCCTATCTTGGAGGCCATGGCTTAAACTATTGTCCCTCCTGTAGTGAGATTTGGCGATAGTTTGTTCTGTGTCATCAGCAAAAAATTTTTCCTATGGGCATTAGATGAAGGTCAGAGTTAATATACAGACCAGTGTTGCATGTCCCCTAGTGGGCATCAAAGTTGCATCTTTTGACGACTACCGCTTATAGCGTCGCCGCTAGCGCATGAATATTTACTTCAATCAATCAATCAATCAATCAATCAATCAAACGTTTTTATTTTCATCACAAATTGATGAGGGTTGGTTCAGGCAAAAAGTGGAAACAACTTCCACTTGAAACAGCCTGAACCCCCCGTATACATGACTTGCAGCGCGGGGGGACACGTGTACAAAACAAAACAAAAAAAAGAACACGAATAAGATTTGCGTGTGAAATAAAGAGCAAAAAATTTGGCACTTAAGCTGTACATTCTAGTAATACAAAAAACATGTCAAGCAAAGCGGTCACTAGATCTCAAATATATATATAAAAAAAAAGTGCGTCAAGTGATTAAAATGCGGTCTCAGGCACAAACAACATAAATAACATTACAATCGTAAACATATGTCCCGGATGTCTCTCTGATTGCAGGTGTCAATACAGACGTTGTTCAAGGTAAGCTTATTTAGCAGTGTTGGAACGCTATGGCGGAGCATTTGATGACCATATGTAGTGCGTGAAAAGGGGATCCACCAAAATTCAGGATTTCGAAGAGTATATGCTGGGTCATTTGGTTTTAGCACGCACATGTCCAGAAAGCTGTCGTGGATATGGTGAAGGGATTTTTTATACCTTGTCGCTAAGTAATATTCGTAGAGCTTTGAAATTTTGAGGATATTGAGGCGGGTAAACAACTCATCCGTGTGAGCTCGGTATTCAGCGTTTGCAATAAAACGAATTGCTTTCTTTTGCACACGAAAAAGCTTTTGAATATTTGTTTCCGTGGTACTGCCCCAGACCAAAAAACAGTAACTGAGATAGGGCAAAAACAGTGCATTGTACACTATGAGTTTGATTGACACTGGTAAACAGGAGCGATATTTTGCAAGAACACCCGTGCATTTTGAAAGTTTAGATACAACATTGTCAATCTGAGCATTCCAACTCAAATTTTCGTGAAAAATAACTCCTAGTGCTTTAACAGAAGGTGAAACGTTTATAATGGAGTCCCCCATGCATAAATCAAAGTTTTTAGAAATTACACGTTGCCTAGGGTGGAATACGACTGCTTTTGTTTTTAGTGTATTTATGATTAGAGAATTATGTTCACTCCAAGCCCTCAGTTTGTCTAGCATACTGTTTACAACTGGAATTATTGAATCAGGAGTGTCGCCTTTAAAAAGCATAGTTGTATCGTCTGCGTATATTATGTACTCTGGTGTGTTGTCGATGTTCGTGATGTCATTTATGTACAAAAGAAACAACAGCGGACCTAAAGTGCTTCCCTGTGGAACGCCGGTTTTAACAGTAAAAAAAGATGAGGCCTGCTTTGTTATTACTACACATTGAAGGCGATGCTGCAAATACGTCTTTATAAGAGACAGAGGAGTGCCCCGAATGCCTAGAATTTCCAATTTTCTTAATAAACGCTGGTGGTTAAGGCGGTTGAATGCCTTAGAAAAATCTAATAATTTACCTAGACATATCTGTTTATTTTCAAAAACACTCAAAATAATCTCTTTTTGCTTCAACAAGGCGGTTTCAGTAGACTTGCCCTCCAAAAATCCGTGCTGGTATGAAGATAGTAAGGAAAATTTAGCGCAAAACTTTGTTAGTCTACTGTGGATAACCTTTTGTAAACCTTTAGAAAAAACTGGTAGGATGGAAATGGGCCTATAATTTGACATATTATTTTTGTCTCCACTTTTAAAAAGCACACTAACTTTAGAAATCTGCATTAATTTGGGAAAGTACCCAGAAAACAAAGCAAGGTTATATATGTAGGTAAGTGCGGGAGCTACCAAACTGATAACATGTTTTACCGGTCCTATTTGAATGCCGTCAATATCACAGGCTTTACTGTTCTTGAAAGAGGTAAAAATGCTGCAAATTTCATGCTCATCAGTTGGTCCAAGAAAAATACTGTCAGTATTACGTCTTATATCTAGCCCCACGGTGTCATATGATGGCACATTTCCAACAATGTCTATGAAAAAGTTATTGAATGCTTCTGCCAATTCTGATCCTTGTACGTGGTGCCCTTTATGAATTAATCCACTGACAGGAGGTACAGTTGATGCACGACAAAATAAATGATTAAGATTTTTCCAAACGTCGCTGCTTCCCTTACAGGCTTCAAATTTATCATGCAAGAATGCTCTTTTCTCGCGCTTTAAAAGAGCAGTCACCTTATTTCGATATTGTTTATAGTTCGCCAAGTCACTCAAAGATTTAGTACTCAGAAATTTTTTAAAAAGATTTGTTTTCTTTCTTATCATCTTTAGATGCGTTTTTGTAATCCAGGGCTTGCGGTTTTTTCCCTTAATCCTGACAGTCTTTTCTTCGAAATGTTTTTTATAAATCGTTTTAAATATAGAAATGAACGACTCGTAGGCTGCATCCACGTCCTCAGAGTGGTACACATCATCCCAGCTAATGTTTGTGATGCTCGTTAGGAACGCGCCAAGTGTAAGGGGTGTAATATTCTGTATGGTAAAGGAAGGTTCATCGTGCGCTACTTTACGAGTGTCTTCTATGAGCATGAAAATAGGAAAATGGTCACTAATATCACTACAAAGGACACCCGAATGCACATGGCTTGCGTCAATATTCGAGATAAATAAATCGATTAAAGTTTCTGTGCGGACGGTAATACGGGTCGGAGTTTCTGTAAAAACGGTGAGTGCATTTGACTCTAGGATCGAAAATAACTCTGCACGAGCAGGCGAGGGTTTAAGGATATCGATGTTAAAATCTCCTGCAAGAATAACTTTGAACCTGTTTTTGTTCACGGATTCCAGGATATTGTCAAGGAAAACGAAGAAATTACTTAAATTAGAATCAGGAGGCCGGTAAATTACACAGCACATGTAACTACGAGACTTCAAAGTTAGACACTCAATATCTGCATTGATCATGCTGAGCTCTGGGATCATACTTTGTACGAATATCCACAAAAGTAGTGAATAATCGCACAAACATTCAACTAGCATTCGATTCGATGGCACAGCCAGCCTACTCGTAACGATTCAGTATAGAAAAATGCTGATCTCTACAAAAAATATTCTTAGGCTGCTAGGTGCATAGGTGGGCGGACTCATTTCGCCTGTACTCACATCTGTGAGTGGACGTGAGTGGAGCGGACAAGTATGCGAGCAGATGTGCGTGTCACATATGTATGAAGGGATATTACTGTGAAATGTATCTTGTCCAGATGGTCTCAAGGTAAAGTAGGTTGATGGCAGGTTCCTGCGACGCCTTGCAGGTTCATAGTTCAAAATCCAGAGGTGGGAATAGCCAAGAGCATTTTGGAGCAGGCTTTGTAGCAGGCGAAAATTCAATTTGGAGCGGATCCCTCGTTTTCTATCAGAAACCTCACAGAAAAATGCCACGGTTTAAAAATGACAACATGCTGCACGCAGATCTGACCTATGCATGGTAGTAGGCAGCATTTTTTAAATGTGCCTAAATTTACTTATTGTGGAATAAATTGAAATAATTTTGTGTAGCCAGCATTAGTGCAGTTTTTACGCGCAGAATTTGCAAATAATGTTGAGAAACGCCCATTTTAGTTTTTATTTAATATCACTTTAGCGTGGTTTCCTTTTTAAACTTAACAAAACCCGTGACTGTGAGTGGACACAAGCGTGTGTGAATATGTGTAGATGTTAGTGAATGTGTGTCAGACAAAGTGGACTGCAGAAAAATATATTTGTGCATGAGTGTGAATGAGCCACCTCTCAAGGTGCATAGGCATGCAGTGACTTCCAACTGCATTTGCCAAAGCTTGAAGGGCAATGCAACTCTGATTTTACAGTACTTTATTTCTCAGCATACAAGCAACTCAAGGAAAAAAAAAAAGTTGAGTAATGTCATTTACAATGCATTTGCCATGAAAGCGGCACTTTCTGTTAAATGCAATGTATTCATACTATCTGTGGTACCATAGAATATTGTGTGTGACCACAAGGGGCAACACGACACATACAATGTCACTGGCCCACAGCAGGCACAAAAATGCAGAACCTTTTAGGGCAAGTCAACTATAGACAAGCCATTTTTTCATACATTTCAGAAGCATGGAGACCACTAAAATAAGTTCGATAATCCTTTCCTCTTCAAAAAGCCAGAAAAGGAGACACCAGCAGCGATGAGGTTTCTTAATTCCGTAACAATATAAACAGAAGTTTCCTTCCATAGGCAGCATAAGTGGCCCTTAGTTCTCCGATTGCTAAACTAGTCGTGACATGTCCATGAAGCCACCAGAGCTGCCGGGCACAAGCCATCTTTCATGAGAAACATCTTGTGACACCTGCTCTAATACATCTAATGGGCATGTAATCCTTCTAATGGGCCACAAGAGTTGTAATTAGACTCATACATGAGGTCATTCAACAGCTAACGAAGTCTTGTGCCTGTAGCCAGGAGTAGTAATGCAAAAGAAGAGAAAAAATTCATAAATTTGTTTCTTCAAAAGTGCATACCAAAACAATAGTTCAGAGCTTTTCTTGGTCAATCAATGATCAATCAATCAATGGGCAAGTGCAGGACATTACTTCACGACGTAAAGCTAAGAAGCTCTGCTTGCCTCGTGCATTAAACGTGGTCACATAGTGCATCCACTTGGTTTTTTAAAAAGCAATTCAAAGCAACGTGCAATGATAAAGCACTATTAGTATAAGAAATGTCTGGGATTGTGCCAGATAAGCTCTGAAGACTAATGCAATGAAAGACTCCTACAGGACTCAACTGCCAGCCACACTACAATGGCTTTGTAAATGCAAATGAAACAATGCAATGAAGCTTTTGCCCCGAAAAATAAATGCATCGTCATAAGCTAGGTTTCCAGCCCCATTCATGGCCTTGTAGGCCGTTTTTTTTTTTTCAAGTGTCAAGAATAGGCACAGCCTAGGCTGTTTCACATGAACATCGGGACAATAACAACACTAACTCCCACGTTGTGTGGACATGAATAAAAGTAAGCTCGTGTCACCAAGGTCTTAAATGCCAAGACAACCTAGTACACTCGCTATATGTAAATAAATGGGTTGCCTTTCAATAGAAAGCAAAAATAAAGAATAAATGCCAGACAATTCACCCTCACTCAGTGCATGACGTGACAGCGATAGATAACTGCACTCGACTCCAACCACTAGGCCCCTTTTGAGTGCGCCTGCTGCCGGCTCCACCCAAGATACACGAGAAATGGCATGTTCTCTAGAACTTTTTCAATTCTTGATGTGTCGTGTGTTGTGTTGGGTTTAATGGCGCATAAGCAGCTAAGGCTATCATGCGCGAAGCTCAAATTCTTGGTGCATGCATATTACCACCACGTCAACTACGTTTATCCTGGAGGAGTGTAAACCATAAACAATAAACAAAAGAACCATAAAGTACAGGGTAGGGATTTCTCCAGGGTAGGTTATGTGATACAGTAGAATCTTGATAATAGCAATCCGACGTGGTCGCAAAAAAAAATTGTACCTTCCAAAATTTGTATAGTGTGAAATGAACCAAATGCATATGCAGAAGCGCAGGAAATGCATTCACGTAGATCTGTTTGTAGCTGATGGAATTTATTAATGGCAGGGCACTACTGACTGCTCACAGTGCAACTGGCGATCACGACGCTGACGATGAGCAGACCATGCTTAGTGAGCACTTGACGGCACGATGCCTCTACAGCACTGCTCTCCATAAAAAAAATATAAAATGCAGTGGTAAGAGCTTCACACACCTGCAAAGGGGCCCAATGAAGGTTGCACTATCTAAAGCGTCCATCTTGTTACGGCCTGAACGAAGCGCTCGGCAAATTTTCAGGGGGCCACCCTTTGGCACACCATTGGTACCAATCTGATTGTACCATCGAGATTCTGCTGTATCTGGCTTCTAATAACCTGCTTCAGAGAAAGTCATAAGTCATACATGTATTATCTACATCAAATGAAATGCGAACAAGACAACTGCAATGCGAACGCAAGAACACAAAAGTAGTATTAGCTCCTGGAAGAGAGATACAGGCTGGGTCCGTTAACGCTTCCATGGAGCGTTTTTTGTACCACAGAAGTGAATATCAAATGGGCTATGGTCCGATACAACTCAAGAACAAAACAGTAAACGCCTCTCCAAGGAGGTCTTCAGGCAAATGGTGTCAACTGGTCCTCATGAAGTCATGGTTGAGCCCCCTGCGCCTAGTAGCGTGACATCACAGAGGGCTAGCAGGTGCTAAGGGAATAACCATGAATTAACGGATTAAATGTGACATCATGACAATCAGCCGATGTCATTGGCTGGAATGCCTTGTTTGAGGGGCATTTACTGCTTCGTTCTTAACTTGTATCCGACTATAGTACTCAATCTCCTTCAACTATAATCCTCTTGTCCTGCTATGCCTATTTCAAATGTCTTGCCCACATTTTATTTGACGCCACTATACTTACTACTGTAAAACACAAGCGACAGACAAGATACTATGCATCATAGTGCCAATGTCATGCACATGAAAAGTGAAACATTGCACAGCACGTTACTGCTGTATAAATCATTTTGTTCCTTGGTACCACATGTTCTCTTTGTTCAGCAAGCACAGCTTCTCTGCGTTCAGAGATTATTTACACTCTTCCGTGGGAATGCTTTCATGAGTGAGATGACAATTTACAATGAAGTTTGTTACAGCTCTCAGCAATGGGATGCTTCCAGTGCAGTCACATGAATAAAAAGCGAACAACACAGAGCAACATTACCACAGTGATGACTTCAGCAAAATGGCAAGAATATGATGTGAAGCCTGAGATACTGCCAATAAAACGGCAGAACTTGAACAACAAAGACAGTACACACATCTATGCTATCCTCCCATCTATGCTATCCTCCAAGCAAGGCTACCTTCCGGCCATGCTATTGTGTGCTGCACGTGGTGAAGTCCAGCTGAGAAATTTTTCATTAGGACAGCTGTAAGCTGGATCAGAATACTAATAACTATGCACAAACATTGTGCACTTGCACTATGTACTGCCAGCCTCAGAACTAACTGAACATGGAAGCCTACAGAGAAAAAAAATGGATTTTCTTGCAGCAAATGCTTACACAGCTCAAAACTGAAAAGTGCATTCCATTTCAATGAGCAGTTGTCGCAGTGCTCCCGATTTCGGGCCGAGCATTTAAACAGGCATAAAATTCAGTGCCATCACGGCTCTCGAGTACTGCGAACTGCAGCTGAATCTACGTCGCATGGTGTCTCACTCTGACCTCGGAAAAACCAAACACTGACAAAGCACAGATGATGCATGTGGCACACTTTACCTGTACAACTAGCGAGTCCTGGTGCTAATAAAAACAGTTGCAAAATAAATACTTTAAAACAAAGGCCATAAAATATCATAAAAAGTTTTTGTTTCCTTTTCTTTGATGCATGCTAGTAACATAGGGGACGGCTGGGCAGAAAAAAACTTCATGAAGCTTAAAAACCAACAAACAAAGGAGGAGGACATAAGGGAATAAGCAAGGAACGCTGTACGCAGTCCTCTCAAGACGTTACACTGTCCGGTGACACATTCACGAGCTTATAGTCCAAGTAAAGCACGTAAAAGCTGAGAAATAGAGTGTAAATAGTGACAGTCTTTCTTTTTTCTACATTCGTCAACTCCTGAAAAAAAAAGTAGTAGTTGACAGCTGGTTAATGTAAAAATGTACCCACCATGATGCGGCACTGTCACTTGTGTGACTGCTTACTGTTGATCCTGAACACATCTGCCTAGGCTAGGCCTGCTCAGACCTGCACGCATCATTTCGCGGCATCCATCTCATCTCCGCTGCTGTCACTGAACTGTATTTGCACTTTGCACTGCCTCCGCGGGAGCGTTTTCCGCTTGGTCAGCTGCGGGGATCCGCCATCTTCGTCCTCGCTGCTTTCAGAGATGCGTGCCATTTTCTTCACGCTTTTTTTCCTGGCCTGAGTCCCTTTCTTCTGGCTTCTTGGTGCTGTGGATAGAGAGAAAGGGAAAAAAAGGAGAAGGAAGCAAAAGCTTTAGCATAAGCATTCTAGCTGCGTGAAAAATGTACCTGCGAATTCAAAAAGAATTAAGAACAGGTATAATTCATGAAAAAAAAAAGAAAAAAGAAGAACAAAGCACGATAACTGCATCATGCGAACCGCTCAAACTCACTGCTATTTCAATACTCCTCTACACACCGAGATGCAGAGGAAAACTAAAATCCAAAGTTGTCCATCGCTTGCCCATGGTCACACAAAAAATTTCAATACTAACTGCAACATCTATGCAAGAACAATGTTTTACATCCCATGCTCACAGGTAGCACATTACAGATGTTTGATAACACGTTAAAGCAGGAAAAAATGCTTCGTATCAAGGTGGCCTGTGGCCCAATTGATGGTAAAAAAAAATGAACAATAGAAAAGGACATATTAATGTGCAATCACTGGCCACATTCACACTCTCTTGAAAAGTATGCAGAGGCGTGTCATATTTCGTGTTTTCCTGCCGTCAAACACTTCACTTCCTAGAGCCATTGCATTACAGCAGCCTTTCCAGCAGTTGTATAACAACGTGCACACCACTATCTGAAGTTTGACATACAATAAGGCAAAACAATCATTCAAGGGAGAGGGTGATGTCTGACAATTGTGTTAATGAAGCATTCCAGAGTATCGCCACACTGGTATGCTTGAAGCCAACTGAAAGATTAAGAGCTAACAAGCAGATCCAAGTTTGATCTTCTCTCTCTGTTGGTTTAGTGCATTATTAAATGCTCTGGTGCTCGGCCCATGCCTGAAAAAAATACTGGTTAGCCTTCTTTGACTCGGGAGAACATGACATGCAAGAAAAAGTCATGACGTGACAGAAGCAGTCATCTAAAACTAAAGAATAGGCTGATAATGAACTCTGTTAGGATATACAAGAAAAATACACGAGGTGAATATCGGCATACTTGCAGAGAAAACAATGACTCGTGCTTCGCAAAGCTCAAGGGCGCAATCGCTCACTCGTTGCAAGCACAGAATCCAGTTAAGATCTGGGGGAAAAAAGGGTTGAGAGGTGCCACAGACTGGCAGGCTTGCTTACTTGCACAAGACTGCTTGCGCTTGTTATTCGTGGATCCAGAATGCTTCTTGGTCCTTTGCAGCAGCTCGCCGTCAGTGACGCCCTTGTTCCGAAGGTCTTCCACCAGGTCTTCAAACTCCTGAAGGACCGTCTGCAGGAAGGAGGATTCCGGCTCGCCATGCTACTACCACACAGCTGAAGAAATATGTGGGCTAGGGGTAATCTGCCCACTGCACTAGACATCAGCGCTACATCTACTGGAGCAGAGCAGAGTTGTATTCCCCAATGGCTCAGCTCTCTGGTATTTCGACCTCGAGCAGCAGAATGTCAGAGTTAACGTTTTTCATAGGACCTCGTAAAAAAAAAAAAAGTACCAGCCTGTCAAATGCCAAGATTGAGAAGAGCAAATCTCTGCCTGCTTTCAGGTCTGCACATCTGGCCTTAAGGACAACTGCAGCAGATCACCAGTTTTAGTCAAGCGAACAAAACAAGCACTAAAACTACGCCATCATCACCAGCCTGACTACACCCACTGCAGGGCAAAGGCCTCTCCCATGTTTCTCTAATTAACCCTGTCCTTTGCCAGTCGCGCGGCCACCATATTCCCGCCAACTTCTTAATCTCATCTGCCCATCTGACTTTCTGCCGCTCCCTGCTACGCTTGCTTTCTCCTGGAATCCACTCCGTTACCCTTAAGGACCCAAACTTTTTTAAAAGACTATGGGAGAAAGACCCTAGAAACAGAGTCTCTCACAAAGCCAGCTTAAGTTCCATTCTTCTTGTTCTTCTGTCCAAACTGCACTTTATCCAAACCGGACACTCACCTTGAAATCAACTTTCATGATCTGCAGTTTCTTTGCATCTGAAGAAAAGAAATAAGGTTGTTTATTAAGAGCAAATGGTGATTGCAGTAGAATGTGGTAGCATAACATGGGTGCGCCAGTAATCACTCACTCGATATGATGCTTGTGATGCTCTCGTACACGGCGTCTATGTGCAACTTGTCCCCGAAGCACACAATGTTTTCATGAAGCTTTTTGATGCCCCGCTCCCCGAATGGAATGAGTGACATGCAGTATGCAAGGTCACGCCACTGGCGCTCCGTCCTGCGACAATGCAAAAAAAAAAAAAGCAATTTCCCCACTTCAAAATGAAGCACTGCAAGGGCCAACAATGTCCCCAAGGTACGTAACAGAACAAACCGAAGTACCAATGCTAGCTTTCGCACTTATTACTGCATAACCTGCAGTTCCACTCTACATGCGTAAACAATAAAGAGCAAGCTGTGGCTGATGTATTAAGTGATGATAATATCAGTAGTCAACCAAACTCTTCAGGCTTGACGGGGCCCGGTGCTTGGCTGCTGAGCATGGTTTCGCAGTTTTGATGGCAGCTGCAGTAGCCACATTTTAACAAAGATGAACTCGGAAATGGCTCTGCACTGAAATGCTTGTGAATGTTCAGCGAAACCAGCTGATCAAGATGATTATAGAGCCATCCACTATTGGGTGTTTAAGCAACAAGCTCAATGTTGCTTTAATAAGTAAAAATTTGTTAATTCATCACTTAACGAGTAAATTAAGGTCATGCTGGAGTTAGTTCGGTAAAGAGGCACGACGAATGCATTCAGGTGATAGATTGGCTAATTACTTCTTCTTTTTAATGCAGCCAATAACAGCATGCGACTGCAGCGTATTATCACAAGCACTGAGGTCTGCTGTAGTGCAACTTGCGCA
The DNA here is from genome assembly GCF_055824585.1 of Amblyomma mixtum. Lineage (NCBI taxonomy): Eukaryota > Metazoa > Arthropoda > Arachnida > Ixodida > Ixodidae > Amblyomma > Amblyomma mixtum. The sequence continues at coordinate 254,357,199 of NC_143013.1, forward strand.
TGAACATCATGAACATCACTCACGTCATAGTAAGGAATCTGAAGCACAGCTTTTCCACAAAGTTTTCAAGCTGCTTGTCTTTGCTGATGCATGAGAAGAGAAGCCTGGAACAAAGAAGGGGAGCTTGAAAAAACTGTGAATCCCATAAAGGACAGATGGACATGTGTGGGATAGGCTCTCACTTCATGACAGCGTGGAAGTTCTCCTCATCTATGCCATGCTCTTCGTCCGACAAATGGCTGATGATGTCGGGCAGCAGGTTGTACAAGGCGTTCCCCTGAAAGTGTTGAGGAAAGACGGACATGCGAGCTTGTGAGAGAACAAGTCAGTTTGAGGTGCTAGTGAGCTTTCTAAAGAGTGATCATTCTGCTCACTAGCTTACTCACGTGCCGGAATTCCCATGCTACAGTCAAGCCCACTTATAATGGCCCCACATATAATGAACGCTCGCTTAGCATGGACAAAGGCAATGTGACTGTCAAAATTTATATTAGGATTATGACGCCGAATCTAGTATAGAACGAACGTCCGCAGACGCAAAATCAGGTTACAGCAAACACGCAGGGGCCAGGAACTCGCATGCTGGCCGGGGCACGCTGCGTGGTCTTCATTGCAGTCCTATATGAACATCGATACCGCTTTCGTATTTCGTGTGAAGACCATAGAAACAGCACGGGTTATGCAGAGAAGAGCGGCACTCTTGTGAACTGTCAACGGAAACTGTCTTCCCCATCAAACACGGGACCCCGTGAATCATTTTATGCGAGTAAAAAAATAGAGATCTTATCATGCCTGAATTAAACTATGGGAAGAGACAAGACCTTGTCCTGCGCTAGTTATCGCCTGCGCTGCATGCACTGATGACCGATTCCTTAGGAGCCAGACTAAACGTCGCCAGCTGAAATAGCGTGAGCACCTCCTTCATCAAATATGAGTTCCTGCAGGGCTCTCACTCGTGGATACCAGGTGGACAGCACATTGAAACTGTGCCTAGTGGTTGTCATCTATATTATGACCAGTCCACTAACTACAAACCTCCGGATATAATGAACGAACAGCGCGTGACGGTCACGTTCGTTATAAGTGGGCTTGACTGTATATCCCTGCGGTGTTACCTGCAGTAATGACAATACGCGACACACCAGGATGGCAGTGTGGGTTTCCGTGATGACATCTTTTGCAGCTGTGAAGCACCAGCAAGTATATCATTAAGCATTTGTCTGATTGAGGATCAGCGATGCAATTAATTTGGGACAAGCAACATAGTCAAAATGCACAAGTTACTCAGCAAGGCAAATTGAAAAAAAGAATTTAGAAAATGAGAAGGCTTGCATTTTGAACAAAATAGGCATGCGCTCTTATCAACATACTTGCACCTTGCCTGAATGCTGACAGCTTGGTGCAAACATATACACTGTTAGATATGAAGTGCTGTTACGTATGTTATTCCCTTCTCATATGGTTGGATGCTACAGAACAATCACAATTTACATGTCATGGTCCTGAGGATGATGACTGTGCTCCAAGCTCTGTTATCTACCTGTAATTCGCGACTATTCTGCGTGGGACCAGAACTGTAGGACGAGCTTGCTTACTTGTGCGGTCCTTAAACCAGCCTAGTCCCAGCGAGCTATCTCACCTTGCATATCCTGCATACTTTCCACTGTGATAGCATGTATGTGTTGCAGCATTACACCAGGCAGAGTGCTCCTATACTTCATCTCACAAGTAGTTTGCAGTACTGTAGATACTACGGCAACCTGAGCGAATCAGAACAGCGTGCGCTTCATAAATGTGTTCCTCCACACCTGTCAATCTGCGACTGGTGGCTCCATCCCTGGGGGGGATTCAGTACCAGTATTCGGCTGCTTTATCTTTTCAGCAAGGGGCACTTATGTCTCCCTATTTTTTTCAATGCAAAGGAATTGATTCAATGCAAAGCATGAGGACTTTCAAGGCTAACTACTTTGCTTGCTCGGGGAAATAGTTCACTTTTGATGGATAGTGCGCAGGAGTCACGGTCGACTCGGCAGGCACCACGTTTGCGAATAATGGCGCACCACTTTTCAGCAGGTGTCTTCAGAGCTGTGTCCATTCATGCGTTCTCTGTTACTTAAACAGTGGTTGAAATGTTTGCTGCATTTTAAAAACATCAGACTTAACTATCTATTCATTTACTGTATTAATTGTTCAAAAACACGTCTACACTGTTCAGATACTCAAGACACTATTTGTTGTGCTCCTGCAGCCCTGACTGGATGAGAGAGCTGTAGGCTCCACACTGCTACAAATGGCTTGTGGGATGGACTCTAGCAAAGCCACAAAAGGGCAAGGCTTCATTGATTCTCTGCCATTAGAGAAACTAAAATAGGAAACTTAACACACCTTAGCTCCAAGTTCAATGAAGAAGTTTCGGCACATGTCGGCCAGCTCGGTGTCGTCATCCAAGACCATGGCTGCTATGTCACTGATCTGACCTTTGACCTTGATCATGTCATTCAGAATCAGGAAGCTGACAGTCTTCAAGGTACCCAATCTGACTTCTCGTGATGGGTCCTGTAACCTGTTTAATGAACAAAATGCGAAATGTGAACCTTCAGTTCATCTCAGGCTCAGGGAAGGGAAAGAGAGACCAAATATTTTTAGGGGAATCCCCCAAGGTGGAGTAGATTTGTAATAAGGGAGTAATTACTCATTGACGTCCACCCGAGCGCAGCCATACGGCCACAAAGGAAAGCTATACAGCTTTCACAGAAACTTCGTAGTTAAAGAAAAATTCGTCCTGGTCCGGGGTTCGAACCCGGGACCACCGCCACACCGGAGCAGTCGCTCTACCAATTGAGCTAACCGGGACGGCAAGCTTATGGTAGGGCGAGAGCGAATTGATCTATAACTCGAAGTGGGAACAGTGTTGAACAGTGAAACGGAACAGTGAAAAGAGAGAGGCAAGAGAACTAGCAAAGAAAGCAGGAAATCAGAAAAACCAAGCTAAGTTATTTGCACACCAAGCACGAGAATGCCCTGGCACAAAAAGATGCCCACATCCGACAGATTTTTCAGTCTCAGTGGAGACCACGAAAACGGCCAAAAGTCAAATTTCACCCCCCCCCCCAAAAAAAAAAACTGTCAGCTTCTAATTGTCAGCAATTTTTTGCACACTCTGATGCTTCACATGACTATTTCACCATGCGTTGTATACACAGATGACGGTACTGACAATATACGGCTACCGCTTTCATGATGTCACCATTCGATGGCTGCACTGCCATCGGCGCGTCGCGGACGAACGCACGGACTAGGACGAAGTACAGACGTGAATGTGAACCCATCGCCGTGGGAATTGCGCCGCACCTGCCGCACAGAGGGCGCAAAATGAAAAAGCGAGGACGGTGATAGAACCGATAGACAACTGAAACAAGCACTCCGTTGGCAATGGCCTTCATAATAGGCCTAGCAACTAAAGCTGAAAACCAATCTCGAAACCAGTGGAACGTTATTGTATGCATTCTCGATGGCTTGAGCATGTATAACGAGAGGCATTTTGCCGGTATTAAAACACAAGTTTTGACGGTGTTACGATCCATTTTCTACTACTCGCCATCTCAGTGAAGCCGCATGCCTCCCGCGAGCTTCACTGCAGCATCGTCGCGTATTCAAGATCAAGACGAAATGACTCGACACAGATGAGTTCCACAAACTTTGACTACTATTCAAGGTTGAGCAACGAATGACGCCCAAGAACGCTGCTAGCTTGCAAACGCGTGTGCACAATATGCGACCTCGCGAAATGCCTATTACCTTGAATTCCACATTATTCAACCAAGTTTTCGATCTCCTTTGAAATCTGAATTAACAAGGTTCCATCATGCACATTATATGGTGGCTTGACTATTGGCAGCAGTGCCGTGGTGAGTTCTACAGAGGTCTAAAAAATTAAGCAATCAGTTGAGATGCATCCAAAATTCCAGGCGACCTTATACATCAGCTCTATGGGGCCTGTCGCGATGCCATGAAAAAGTCCGAATAATCAAGCATGTCCGAAAAATCAGGCGTCTGAATTTTCAGTCAGCGACTGTACATATATTTAGTGTAGCCCTTGGAAATTATAGCCAGATTTCTATTCAGTGGTTTAGCTTTGATGATCTTTGTGGCACGGAAAATAAACACATATCACACAGTGAGCCAGTTGTTTTGTGATAAGCGAGACAAAAGTGCTTCAATCTAGTTACCGTATTTACCCAATTCCAACGCGCCCCTGATTCCAACGCGCACCCAATTTACGGCACCAAAAAAAAAAATTTTTTTCAAGCCCCGATTCTAATGCGCGCCAGATTTCGATGACTAAAAAAAAAAAAAAAACTACAAGCCCCGCTTCTAGCATGCACATGATTTCCGCGAATGAAAATAATTTGCAACCTTTTTTATATTTTGAGGCGAGAACAGGCTGTTTATTCACCCGAACTTCATTCACTGTCACTCTCGGACAGCTCCTTCTCACTCTCCGACCACAACATCTCGTCTTGAGTGCCGTCCATGGCATTAGAAATTCCGCATTTCTTGAAAGCACCTCAGTGGTGACGGGCATGTGATCCACACGAAGCTGCCGCGTGAAGTCAGCCAGCTCATCTTCAAGGTCGGGAAACCTCCCCGCTTGCGGACCGTGGCGGCCTTTGCTTGACATTTTGCACTCAGAGATTGACTTTTTCAGTCTTAAGTCTCTGGCACACCAAAATGACGGGCAGCATGCCTATTGCCGCTCTCTTCTGCATGCAGAATAACTTTGAGCTTAAAGCCATTCTCGTGGCGGACACGACGTCTCTTCGTGGCCGCTGCATCCATTCTCAAAAACGATATCGCACGGAGAGCCGCTAGAGAACACAACTGTCGCGCTACGAACGGCGCTATAGCTTGCTACTCACGTCTTAAAAGTAGCAAAACCGAGGCGAGGCGGTTCGTCCCGTGAATTTTTTTTGTGCCACGCTCGCTGACAGAAATGACAAGCACCACACTGGTTGAAAACGGCTCCTGCGACGCAGAAAATGACAAGCAAACGTGCTCCCATGGTTGCCAGCAATTAGTGAGCTCCCACATTGTATAATGGCGATGACGATGGGCAGCTATGGGGCAGTTTCAGTTTGTACTCGAATCCAACGTGCATGCGATTTTGAGACGTATTTTCCCCGAAAAAAGGTGCGCGTTGGAATTGGGTAAATATGGTACTTGACTGAGATGGAATGGCTCTAATAAGTGTTGCCTCAACAGTGTCATGGCAAATTGGGAAAAAGCTTCTGTAACAAGCAGCGCTACAGCTGTGAAAGTGTGTGGTGCGTCGCTTCGTCTCTTGCCTTCATCCATCACCTGGGGACACCATCTGCTTCAAAATCTGCTTCAGATAAAACCGAAATTGTAATCCTATGAAAATGATTTACGAAAATCTGATGAAGAAACCCTAGCAGCAAGACCCGCCTCACCATTTAAGCACTGTTTAATACTGCAGCATTTCAGCTGTTGGTAAGCAGCTTACCGAGCGTAGATCTTTTCCGTCCAGTTGTAGAGGTGGTTTGGAAAACGGACAACGAGGTCACCCACAGCCACAATCAGGTTGGTGCGCATCACAGGGTCCGGGGAGTTCTCCAGAATGTTGAAAAGCAGCGTCAAGTGCCGGTCACAGAAGTCAGCACTGCAAAAGCAGATGTTTGCTGGTACTTGTGCCTTGGATGTACCATATTTACTCGCCTTTTCATTTTTTTTTTTTTTAAACTGTGCTTTCCAAGCTCAGCCAGAGTAAGGTGCGAAACTGGCTACAGATGCAGAAAACGAGAGGACAGAATGGTACTGACGATGGCACTGCAGAAAAACCTTGCCCTCAGAGTGCCTTCAAGCTCACACACAGTTCAACAGTTGCTACTAACATTGCTCTGCAAAGGTTACATCTTCAAGAGAGAGAGCCATGTGTAAGATTCTCAGATAAGGCTAGCAGAAAGCCCTACAGCACCATCACACCACCGACCGAAGCCTCGTTGTAAAAAAAATGACGGGGCCAAATGCGAATTAGGTGAGCTAGCACTTTGGTTAACAAGACATCTCATAGTTGCTCAGTTGCGTGGTAAGTCATGCCTCCCGAATGTTGGTGAACATTCCAGGGGCCAAATTACGGAAAGGTTACAATCCCAAAACAGTCACAAAGTAGTCAAAAAGCCCTGCTTCTATTGGTCAGCATGGACTGGTGGACATATCAACCAATAGGAACGCAGTTAAGTGATCCGTTTGTGATTTGATTGAATTGTAATTCAGCCCTAAGTAGCATTTAAAGGGGGGACACAACTCTCAACACCAACTTTCTTGAGTTTTTAAAATGGATCTTGTTTAAACATTTCCTGCGTGTTTGAAATAATTTCAAACTTAACTGCACAAAATTTCAGCAAATATCTCTGCAAAATATCTCTGCAGACAAGAAAAAAAATGTGGCAGAAGACTGGTTCAATGTTCACTGCAATTCTGAGTGCATGCTACGCGTGAAAATATTGCTACGACGAAGTGGAAGTGGAAAAAGGGACGAACGAAAAAGAAGAGGTTGATGGTGCTTCCTGTGCACATTGGTGCTCCCTGCTAGGAACTATATTCACCTACCGCTTGTAAATAAATGTAAATAGTATTTCCCCGTAACAATATTCTTACTTTTTTTTTTTCCATGACAAATTTTTATTTTCATTTTGTACAAAGAAGTTGGCAAAGACATGTCTAAACTGTGAACAAGATGTCACACCAGAAATCTACAATTCATCAAAATAAAAAAACAAGAATGTCATCGCACAGAGCAGAGTTCTTTGAGTGGAACAAAACAAAAGGTGCCAAAACAGACTGTTTTAAAACAGTTGTGAAGAAATCTGCTGTAAAAGGTGAGCATTTAGTCAGAAAGCCGGAATGGATAAAAATGGCAATTTTTGTAGGATTTCTTCGATATGCAGTGGCACCGCGGTGCACAGAACAATTTTTTGGGAGTACTTACGATTGAATTTCAGCAGTGAAACTTCAAGACAGCATAAAAAAAAAGGCAAACTAGTGGATACAGTGATTTAAAAAAATAAAAGCCGCTTTTCACAGTTTGAAAGCTGCATCCCCCCTTACGCAATGCTTAGTCTTATAAATGAAAACATCGAAATTGTGCGGCAGCACCCAAGTTCGATGTGGCCAAAAAGAGCTGCAAATAATGGGAAATGCAGCGAGAGCACATTTTTGCATGCAGTACCAACTCCAAGTTTTCCCACACCCAAGCAGGACTGAACTGCCATCAACATACAACATCAGTGACTCCGTAGATGTTGACGGCATCTGCCACAGTTTACCAGACCGAAATTAACTAATTTATATCTCGCGGGTTCCATTAAATGTTCCTTGAGATGAAGTGCCGAATCTGTACAGGAAGTGTAAATGCATGGTCATCCATGACGAGTTTCTCACAGTGGCGTCGCAGCTGCGAAACATGATACACTAAGCGGCTCGCCTTAATTCAACACTGGCGGTGTGGAGCTTTCACTGGTTGACCTGTACGACATTCAAACGTTTTTCTCGTCTCTGAAGTTGCAAGATCAACCTATACAACGTATCGACCAATACGCACGTAAATACAGCAACGACATCTTACAGGCAAACTGTTCTTACGCAGTTTACTGTGTAAATATACAAATGAATGCGAGAAGCTGGCAGTACATTCTGTAATGCTGGCTCTAAGCAGGCTACCTCCACTGCAATAACAGGGGCAAAGGTTTCAGATTAGAGCGACGGCATTTTTAAAGTGACTGAAGCCTAACCGCAGGTTCCTCTTTAATCAATAAGTAATTCAAGCTGCATGAAAGGGACATAAAGCAGACCAAAAATTTTTCTGCCCAAATCAAAATTGCCAGTGTGAATGGGCAAGGATAAGAAGAAATAACAACACAGCTCCACTCACTGTCTGATCGCGGATACTGCATTTATGCAATGATCAAATTCCAAGGAAGAGCACGCAGGAAGCCCAATCTTCATTTGACTACCATCGTGCTGACTGAGCCAAAACATAAAATTCAGATGGAGTCAGTACTGTGGCATCATTCACACAGTGCTTGTCAATTTATGCTGCTTGTTTCTTTCATCACACACAAACCCCCCCTTGTGGTACTCTTCATGCATGATGAGGCTGCAGGCACACACAAAGAGGACACTCACTTGACCATCATCAGCTTGGCAAGGGCCAGGGAAGCCGCTTTGCGCACACCATCGTCTGTGTACGCACTCTGCTCAGTGACGACATGCACCACCAGCTTGCTCCACACACCGAGAGAGCTCTCCTCTGTAAACACCAGTGAAAACATGACAGTAATGATTATCGCAGCAGGGACTCAATGAAAGAAATCTCAGAGGCATCGTGTGCCAGCCAAAATGAAGTGCACTTCTTACTCAAAGCTAGACGTACAATTTATAGTGTATAAACTTATTTAGCAGTAAAACCTCGTTATGATACAGCAAATGATACAGTCTGGAGAGCTTGCCACAGAAGTGACATTGCCCAATCAAAGGAATCTGGGTCTATGGCATGTAACCCGGATGGATACAAGAACGCCTGCGTTTGTAGGCGTCTGAAGTGTATTTCTTATGTTTTGTTGAGGCCTTTAGCCGGAGAAGGATATTTTCGGCATGCCAGTTTTTAGTGTTGTGTTATAACCACGCAAGCAGCATGTTTGAGTAGGTGTGTTCACCAGGTGAATACGGAGGGTGTCAGGGCTTTTGAAGTTCTGTGTAACATATACAGAATCATCAGATTGCGTTGTCACGGATGTCTGAGCCAAATGATACACATCTACATGCAGTAGGGAACCCACAATCGCACTGGAAAGGACCACCAAAAAGCCCCTAAACCAAACGCAACATGCCAACCATTTTCATTTCTTCGACTACAACCAGTGCACATCTGGCTATTTTTTGCGCAAGGAAGGTTGCGGAAGTGTACAGAGGAGAGCAAGCAACACAAAGGAGCTCGTGCTTACCGCCTAGCACCACATTGTCCAAAAGGTGGATGACATACTCTGCATCCGTGTCATCAGTAACTGGGCCCAGCATTTCATCATCGATATTCTGGCTGTCATTCCCTTCCTGCCAATAAAGCAGAGATGAAGCACAAGAGAGAAAAAATAAAACAAGAAATGACCACTAAGGACTCCGCATAAGTGCAAGATTACAGTCTGCAGAATAACTAAAGTTTGTACCGCTCCTTTGAATAAACAGGACACTACATTTATCAAGGCCTTGCTTTAACAACAGCCAATGAGGCCCAGACACAGATAGTACGCACTTGTTAACACATGCACTAAGGCAGCGATTTTCATGGGGCCTTAATTCCTCAGCATCGTGGCCCATCAGTGGGCCACCCTAAGGTTTTCCTGGCTGCAGTGTGTGGCCCCCCTCCAGTGAGACTCCAGTGAAGCCAACTTATTGGAACTGACAACAGATGACAATAGCAACTTGGCATGTGTGTTTTTCACAGCGTCTTTGAAAAATCTGTTCCACAGCTTCACAGTGCCACTCAGTGTTCGTGCAGTACAGCAGAAAATACACGAAGTGACCCACCACTGACTCACAACACAGTGAACATGTTAAAAGTAACGCCTGCAACCCCTGCATCACATACTGTGCAACAGATCTTGCACATTGAGTGTGAAAGCAAGCAAGGATGTCTGCATTATGGAGAGACTCACTACGCCAAAGTGTTATAAACGTCTGCCTTATGGAGAGACGCACTGCACCAAAGTATTATCAACACTTACAATTCAGGGAACTCTTACATGCTTCGAAAAGTGCAGGGCGACTGCTGTGCCCTCTGGCAGCCGGATGCATGCATTGAAGAATATGGCATGGCTGATAAAATAAAAACTGCCGCTCATTTAGTAAAATACTCGCACAAGGTTCGATATACAGAAATACAGTAAAAGCTCGTTAATTCGAACTTCACGGGACCGGGAAAAAAGTTCGAATTATCCGATGTTCGAATTATCGAATGGCCGCGAAAAAACTGGCAAGAACCATTTGCATTACGGTATATATGTCCCGTATTAGCGATAACATGTGTTTACTTTTGCCGTTAGCTCTAGCAAGGGGGGAAGCGAACTTGGCAGAGTGCCAACGCTTGTCCGGATGTGCAAGCCTCGTTTTCAGTATGTTCGCCTTATCGGGCCATGGGCGATTCGAGCGGAGGCCGTCTACTGACACTCAATCATTGGAACGCGCGATAGCAGCAGCAAACGGCTTTTGCAGGGAACGATGCTAAAAGCCGGCGTCATGATCGCGGCGAACCGCGTGCTTCCGCTGGCGACTGATGGGTGGAAGGATAGAGAACACTCGCAAAAAAAAAAAGAAAGTTTTTTGCATGTAATTTGTAGCACCCGTCCGAAGTCATAGCCTTTCACGGGCGTTGGCTGGGACCGCGCTGACAGTACTTATCCGTATTTCCGAATTAACAGGGCTCGAATTAACGAGTATTTAGTTGCGAGTTCCGGAGGTTGTGCGCGGAAAAGAGGATAGGCAGCCGTCATCGCCGCCGCCAACCCCTACCTCCGGCGCCGCCGGCCGCTGCGCCGGTGATGGCGCCATATAGGCTTTAACCACTCATCCACGGTTTTATCTGGTTCCATCTTTTAGGACTTGCGCAGCCTCTAACTATGCGGAGATGCTTTTTTTGGGAGGGGGGGGGGGGGGCCACGTGCTGTGCGCCAAGCCGCACAGGCGCGGCGGCGCGTAGTTCAAATTATCCGTAGCGGAACCGATTCGCTTTCGAATTAACGGGCTTTTTTATGCACAGATCTTTATGGAGCTTGGCCGGACCAAGCAGTGTAGTTCGAATTATCCGAAATTCGAATTATCGAGGTTTGAATTAACGAGCTTTCACTGTAATAAAGGAAGTAGCATGCATTTTGGTGCAAGTGATGCACCTGCTTTTGTTTAAATAAAGCCACCCACTGGTCGTTTGTACAATCAATCCAGGATATTTCGAACCTAGATACATCGAACAGTAAGAACATCCCCTTGAAAAGCCCACGCAAAAAGATATAGCACTATTTGTGTTTACCAAACTCCTGTTCATCAGAACATTTGCCCACGCGCGTGCAGGTGAAGCTTCTGGCACACGGAGACAGGTTAGCTGCATGACCTTCGGAACATGCTTACTGTGCAAGCATGGTAAAACGAGTGACGCGGTGAGTGCAGGTGCGTGAGGGTAGACTTTCGACATCTCATTCTCATTTCCCATGCGACACCATTGTCATGCAGAAAAGGAAGCTTTCGGTGCACCGCTTGTCATGCAGTGAAGCCAACCTTACTGATGAGCTTCGCTGCCAAAGGCATTGCAGAAACCAACTTTATCATCATTTTCAACAGAGAGAATTCTACATTGCACTAGTAACATGATTAGACCTCTTATCACATGCAGTGGCTAATTCCAAGCACCGCCCGCTGTGGTTTAGTTGAGAGCAGGCTAGGCCTATGTGGGCTGCCAGCAGGCCGGTGGGCACATCATCGCGCCACCAGTGTGGGTGCAGTGTATTCTTGCTTATCTACTGCCATTTTATTATATATCAAATTATCGATATATCGGAACATTTCGCGATCTCCCTAGAGTACCCATATATGCGGGACTAGCTGTAGTACACAGGAAAACCGTTTAACAAACCCTCGGTTTCTTTAAAACACACTTAAGGAACATGCGCGCTCTGCCTTGTTTGCCACGAGCTGCACTGCTCTGAAAGCACGGCTTTCTAATCATGCCATTATGTCATTAGAGTTTACAAGTTTCTGAATAAGCTGTCAAAATACAAGCCAAGGTTTATTTGTTTTTTGTTTTGACGTAAGCTTCAACTTTAACTGCATTGATATCAATGGCTTTGTTACAGACCAACTTTTAGTACCACTCAAGCAACAAAAAACAAAGGTAAGAAAAGAAAATGTAAACTAAGTGATGAACAAGTCTGCTAGAAGAGAATTCTGCACTGCAGATATAAAATGAGCGAACAGATGCAAGAAAGAGTTTGCAGTGATAAGTTGTGTGGACACGAAAGTTGAAAACAAGTCAGGCTTTCCTTTCACTTTGCAGCGAAGCCTGATGTTGCGTGGCCTACCTGGCTCATGGAAACGACGTGCCCCGTAGCGGACATCGACTGGCGTTTCTTGCGTTTGGTGACCCTCTCCTTTTCGTCCTTGATGGTCTCTCGCCTCCGCTTCAGCTGGGCAAAGACGTCCACATCCAGGTAGATGAGCTGGCGCAGCGCCACTTGACCCACGCAGGCCAGGGCGCGTGACAGCACCAGGCTTGGACACTTGAGAAGAGGCGTCGTGCACGTTTCCTCCTGCGACACCACTCCATTTTCTTGCTGGTCCTGCGAGTCTTGTGACCCTGGTGCGCAAGAGAGAGAAGTTGCAATAGGCGTCAATGTCTACAGTTTGGTCAGTACCTCTGGGGGGTGCCCTACCACTCTCCAAATGTGGCTCCTCAAACTGTTGACCCCAGAGGAGGCTGATATTTAAAAAAAATTCCGAGGGGAAACTTTGGTGATCTAAACTGCGGTGAGGCAAAAGCCTTTTCTGCAATGCTCTCCAGCGTCCTTTAGCTAGACAAGGAGAACTGCATATGCATTGGCAGGAAGTCAGGGTAGCATGTGGATGGTGGCACCATCTGTTGTAAGCGCCACAAATCGCAACCGTGCAACGGACGGATAAACGGACAGAGTTGTGGCCACAAGTATGAGTCATTAAAGGCTTTTGCCTTAAAAAATGACGTTGCTGCTTCTTCCATGTGTGGAGTACCGTATTTACCCAATTCCAACGCGCCCCCGATTCCAACGCGCACCCAATTTACGGCACCAAAAAAAAATTCAAGCCCCGATTCTAACGCGCGCCCAATATTGGTAATGAAAAAAAAAAACTATAAGCCCCGCTTCTAACGTGCATGTGGCTTCCACGAATGAAAATAATTTGCAACCGTTTTATATTTTAAGGAGAGATGCGGGTGAAAAAACCACGATTTTTTTCAATAAAGTCGATTTTGTATTTTCTTAAGTTTTGTATTCCCCCAAGCCTCTTCTTTTATGTATAAAAAAATCAAAGCCGATAACCAATGGCAAGTTAGTAAAAATGCAATTAAAGCTCTCGTGGTGGCTCGCGAAAGTGCGAATTTTGACCGAATTTCGGGAACGCGGCATTTCGCTCGATGGCGTCGCCCGTTCTTGAATTTTCGTGGGGAAGTAGGCCTAACCCTCTCCTACCAGAAGCCACTTCGGCAGCGGCGCATTCTTGATAAAAATATGAAAAAAAAAAAAAGATCGTTTCCCGCCCGAGTCGAGCGTCGCGACTGGCCCTTCAAATCACGTGGTACGATCGGAGCTCTTCCATTGGCTACGAGCATTCCACCGCACGGTCGGACGCAGACGCTCTTTCTTCGTTCTGCCGCCACCGAGACGTGAACCAACGCTTCTGCCCGGGTTTTTCTCCTTTCTCCGCTATGGATGCGACTGAGAAACGAGATTTTCTTTCACGCAAGTTCCTGACAAAGCATCAGTATAAAGGAAGACGCCCCAAGCGCAAGAGGAGAGCTCCGGTGACGGGAGGTTCGTCTGCTGCTAGGCGTAACTGCGGCAGCGGCGATGCATCATTTGGATACTTCAAACTTCTTGCGGAGCATCCATGACTTCGTCAGTGCATCTGAGCGAAAGATAAAGATGTTCGACGGCGAAAACAAGCGTAAAAACGAGCGCGGAAGCGCTGTTATGTGTTAGATCGGCATGATGCACGACCTCGTCAGCGGCGCGGTGTGTCCCGCCTGCGGACGATGTAATCTCTGTCAGAGAATCGGCCGCAAAACAGAAAGGACTCTCATCGTTTTTGAAACTTTACCGCTGAAATGACGCGTTTCCGACAACCGTTGTTTAATCAACATATTCTTCGAGCTGCGTATCTCGATCGTGCAAAGGCAGTGATGAGGCGCCCGCCCGCGGCAGTGCACGGGATACCGTCGCTGTGAACGTGGTCCGTGGTCGCTGAGCACGCGACCAATGACAAGCGCCACACCGATTGAAAACGGCTCCTGCGACGCAGAAAACGGCGAGCAAACATGCTCCCATGTTTGCCGGCAGTTAGTGAGCTCCCACATCGTATAATGGTGATGACGATGGGCAGCTATGGGGCAGTTTCGGTTTGCACTCGAATCCAACGCGCATGCGATTTTGAGACGTATTTTCCCCGAAAAAAGGTGCGCGTTGGAATTGGGTAAATACGGTATTCAAATGAGGATGGAGTTGGAGACTTCTGTAGTAATTCTTTTTAATAACCCGACTAGAAGAATGTGCCACTTCTCTTCCGATTCTACTACCACCGAGTGGCACATCACTCTGTTACTCAGTAGCCACACACTACATTCACGGTGCAAAACATGAGCAGAGGGGGAAAAAAAATGCATGAAAGATGGGGACAGTTAAGTAGAGGCAATCAAAAAATTGCAAGCAAAATAAACCCCCAAAAATGCCAGCTGGTCTCGAAAAGCCACTGCGCAGGTTAACAAGTGAATGAGTGCTAAGATTCCCCTTGCAGGGGAACTCTGGCTAGTCATGTGTTGGGACAGCATTAGAAGTGCAGAAAAACAACAAAATGAACAATGCAGAGAAAAACTGATTAGCGAAAAACTAGCTGCCTAAAGCTGTTCTGCTATCTAGATTTTTCTCTTACTAACAGAGTTGAATGCAGCACACTGGACAAGCATTGTTTATACTGGCAACAGTAGAAGTGACAAATTCAAGTGGATTTGAAGCATACCGTATTCACCTAAATACAGTGCAGCCGCTACTATAACACAAGAATGGCTTTTGCTGCTCTGGAATAGAAAAAAAAAAATTCAATTATTCAGCATAATATTTAGCACTTTAATGCAAGGAGTGGCTTTTGCTTTTTGATACCAGTAACAGGAGGGGTGTGTGGAAATTCAAAATTTTGAATATGAGTTTTTAATAGTGCCGCAGGTGCAACAGTCCGCAGTCAGGAACACAAAAACCAGGTCAACCCTGCCCTAATTGCAACGTCGTATATGCAGCGTCGACTACAACGTTGAATACGAACCTAATCTGTTCATTATCAATTTGAGAAATCGCTATTCCAGAATTTTCGAATATTCAAAAGTTCGTGAATATTCATCGGTGATCGAATATCGCGCCGCATTATATTAAATCTGACTGTGGCAAAACCCGTATATCTGGGAAAATTACCCAAAGATCAAGTTTACAAAGTATGCCAGGAAAACAATAAAAAGGCGCCCTCCTTGATTTCTCCTCCATCGTTTACTGCTTGGACCAATCACATTCAGACGCTCGTAGACTTGGATTGGACCTCATGCAAAATTCTGCAAGTGGGCCTTCCTACACAATGCATGTGATGAAAATAAGATGGCCGACCACCCGCTACGAAAAATCGCAATGCGAATGTTCTTGGTTTTGTGTTTGATCCTTCCATTGTGTGTTGCTTGATGCCTACACCCATGGCATACATCCAGTCATCTTCACAGCTCTTCTAGCGTGAGCTTCGAGAAGATTTTGCCAACCCTGATATGCAGGAAAGCCCACTCACAGAATTTCGCATGGAGCTTACAAAGGGTGGCCGAGTCTAGGTGTCACCGAGAGTGCAAATGATTGTGTCACTAACGGCTGTTCCCTTTGCTTATGTCTGCGTTGTTCTTCCAGCTTGCCAAAACTGCACATTCGTCATGGGCTTTACGCTGTTTGTGCGATGGAGACTCCTCGCAAGGCTACACCTCATTTTCGCATTTCCAGCACGTTTTTTTTTTTTTTTTTTCCAGGGTGGGTGGGGTGGAGCTTACAACTTGATGCTCAGATGATTCAGCCATTTCTTCTGGTCCCTAGAAGTCCGAATTGTGAGGTTTTTTGCTGCCATCATATCTTTAGTTGCCAGCCATGCATCAATTCTGCAATGTCACTTTGTTACTCTTGTTCTGTATGACCACATTACAGGTTACACACTGCTACGCTGTCTAATCAAGCAGCATGCATTTCTGGGCACATCATGTTTTTTTAAGTATGTTGCTGAGTCAGCTTACTTTTGTACATTCCAGTTGCAAAGGCCCCACACTATTTTGAAATAAATAAATAAAAATAAGGACAACATTTGCCAGTTTACCTTTTTTCAAAGCTATATTCCATACTGAATGGATATTCAGTTAGATAGCAGAAGGAATTTCTTCTTTGTACTCGTATTAGAAAATTTCAACACTTGTGCGCTCCCAGTAAAAAAAAAAGTTAAATCTGAGTAAACACAATACCTTTCACTGCATCGCCGACAGCCTCCTGCTTGCACCGTGACAGCAGCCTCTCGGCGAGGCCATGCAGCAGGTCGTCAGCGATCTGGTCTGGCTGCATGGCCACCTTGTAGATGACACCCAGGGCCTTCTCCATGGTGGGAATCCAGACAGTGGTGCTGGTGTCAGTGAAGGCTGCACCGAGTTCAGGAGTTCAGACATGTGACAAACTCCCTGCTTTGCTTGAGCACCCAATCACCACAAATGCCGCATTACAATGTGTTCAGGGAACAAACTTCCCCACTGGGAGCTACACAGTTTCATTTCACCCACCACCGGCTAGATATCCTGATTATTAGGTCGATTTCAGAGTGACTGCCCAATAGACAGTACACGTAGAAGCAAAGTTCAAAATTTCTTGTTGTGGCTGCCGTACATGAAAGATGGCAGATGCTACAAAATTGCACCATCCTCTCTAGCAATGACATCGTGGCTTTATGCGAATGATGGACCGCAGCATAGCACTTACATTAAGGGAGTAATTACTCATTGATGTCCACCCGAGCGCAGCTGTACGGCTACAAGGGAAAGCTATACAGCTTTCTCAGAAACTTCGTAGTTAAAGAAAAATTCGTCCTGGTCTGGGGTTCGAACCCGGGACCACCGCGTCACCGGAGCAGTCGCTCTACCAATTGAGCTAACCGGGACGGCAAGCTTATGGTAGGGCTTATGGTAGGTCCCGGTTAGCTCAATTGGTAGAGCGACTGCTCTGGTGAAGCGGTGGTCCCAGGTTCGATCCCTGGACCAGGACGAATTTTTCTTTAACCACGAAGTTTCCGAGAAAGCTGTATAGCTTTCCCTTGTAGCCGTACGGCTGCGCTTGGGTGGACGTCAATGAGTAATTACTCCCTTATTACAAATCTACTCCACCTTGGGGGATTCCCCTAAACATTTGACCAACACAGCATAGCACTTGGGTTAAGAAGAACCAAGACTTATGGCCAGCACCAGTTACTGAAAACAGGGTGCTCTGAAATGGTATGTACACCACTAGGAAAACACTCAAATCAGTAATGGCAACCAAAAGCATCCTATCTTCTAGAAGCTGCCACTGAGTCATAATGCCAATGCGCAAGATTAATATAGTACTATACACATTTCAATCTGTGACTGAAGCATAGAAAGTGCACCTACGTAACAACTTAATGGACAGAGTGGTACACGTGAGCTATTACATTGCTAGAGATGGTGATGAACACTTACTCTCTAACAGGAGGCCTCTCAGTTTCACAAACATGTCATGGGAGCTCTCGAAACACTGCACCGGCTCTTTGTCAGGCTAGATTAGAGCACAGGAAAGAAAAAAAAAACAGAATGAAGCAATAAAAAACAATGTAAGGTCTGGGAAAGCGCCAAAATGTGGCAATAGGCAAAAAAATAACAAGACGGTAAGGTCAGGGTTTGCTACACAGGCTCCTGTTCGTTTTCAAGTTGAGTGGCAAAAGCACCACAAAGTGGTTCTCAGCCCGAAGGTTCCGTGTGAAAGTTCAAAAGCTTACTGCCTTTTATAGAAATCTACTTTCAACAAAACAACCTTTAAGGCTTGTGAAAAACTAGGAAACTAATCTGGAAATCCTGGTGCTTTGTCCCAAAAATAACACAACTTCAATTCATTTCCTTACTCTTTCCCAAAACAACAAATTGGGCATTACGTTTGCAACAAATGCATGCGCAAGACAATCGGCGTCAATTTTGCACATGTTTAACAACAAATGAGAAGGAAGATAAACGGCCAGTTCTGGCCTTGACTCCATGACAAATAATTCAGTCCCTGTTACTATGGAGCCACTCACTAACCAACGACCATGAAGGCATGTTAAATGGCTTCAACTCTTTTAGTGGTTATGGGAGCATTTCAACATTTCTGCTGGTATGTGGGCTTTAGCGTCCAAAAGCTGCATGCAGACCACTAAAGACACGGCAATGAAAAGTTCCAGGTTAATTTCAACCACCTGAGGTTTGATAATGTGTTCCATCACTGCACAGCACATGGACGTCTTTGCATTTAGTCTTTGCAGAAATGTGGCCAAACATCCCTGCTCCAACAGCTGTTGGACAATTAAAAAAAAAACGCACCATGCAAACAAAACACAACAGCAAAGAAGCCTCTGCAAGCCTCTGCTTACCGAGTCAGAGTGGCCGAGCTTCTCAACAATGCTGCACGTCTGACCACAGAGGTCGAGGTCTGCTTTCCCGCGTTCTCCAAATCCAACAGAGATCAGGGTCTCCAAGTTTCTCTTCACCATGTTGTTATCAGCACTGTCAAAGCACAGCAAATGGAATCTTCATTAAAACACCAAAATTTGCAATGGCTGAGGAAAGCAGAGTAAAGCTGTGTAGTTCTTAATCAGTCGTAACAAACATAATTCGGGAAACATTCCCCCTTTCTTTTTCTGCGAGTGGTTCCAGCAAAATTTTGAGAAGATATTTTCTGCCCAGGAAATCACTGCCCCTTGTGAGCCCGGCCCTATGAACAGTGAGTGTGCAGCCAGAACAAACAGCCCAGTCAGCCATGTGGAAAGGTGCTGGCATCTTCTGATAAAGGAAAGATCCTGCATAGTTTAGTGGTTCAGCTCCTCATTCTGTTCTCTCAACAAACTGCGCCCCTTCGAGAGGTGGCCCAGCTCAGCCGTTTGAGGAACTGTATCGAGGCGAAAAGTGCACTTGCATGTGCAACTAATGCAATACTGCGTGGAAACTGATGTCTCAAAATCACGCATCCCATACACTTCTACAGATCAAGGTCAAGGACCCTAGTTTCCAGCGATTCTTATTTTAATCCGATAGTATTGCACCTGTCATCATGCAGTTTCCTGCTTCTTCGTAAAATTACCTGACTGGTCAGTTGTGTCACATGACCCGGACTAAGCAATCGTAGAGCACCAACAAGCTCGAAATTCCCCGTCGCCTCGCGAAAAAGTTCCGGCTTCTCTGTCGTGAAATTCCTCGATTGGTTGAGAGAGGTCACATGACCTGGTAATGTCATCACAACGTGTCTACTGTGACAGGTGGCAAACTGCCTGCCATTGCCAAATTCAGTGCAAATGACACCTGCCCACGTGGATAATCCAATTTTAATTAATTAATTATAGGAAAATCAATTATAGGCAAATTATAGTTAAAGGGGTCGTGAAATGTTTTTCGAAAATTTTGAACGACGTGTGTATTTGGAATTCTGACCCTTCCTTCTATAGTATACCTTGATTCGTTTCATCGTCTGGGTTGATTGAATAGCGAAAAAAACTAAATTTTGGTTTCCCAGCGCGCATCCCCCTCAACTCACATCAAACGTCATCTTAGGAAGCCAATCAGAGGCTTTTTTCGTCAACACAACATGGTGGCTTAGCGAGGCCTGTTTAGCCATAGTACATCAAACGTCATCTTAGGAAGCCAATCAGAGGCTTTTTTCGTCAACACAACATGGTGGCTTAGCGAGGCCTGTTTAGCCATAGTTGACCGAGGTCACAGCATGTATACTGACTCGAATGTGGCATCGCCGTCTGCTCAGAATGGAGTCTGCTAGCTGTCAAGCCGACACATGTGCGAAAACTTGGCCGGCGCGCCGCACCAGTCGCCGCTTGCGCACTGCCGCCTACTGCAAGCAGGGACACGGAGCGGCAAGCATCTTCGCGCCGCTAGACTCATGCCCGGCCCACGTCCGATGTAACATTTTGCCACCGCACACCAGCGCCTGCGCGCTGCTTGGTTACTGAAGTTCGCACCAGAAAAGACAAAATAGCGATGTTATCAGAAAGACTGCCGGCTGTACTCGGGCGGCGACAAAGCACGCCTGTCCATGTAGCGCGCTTTCGGCAACGGCGCTGGACGCCGGCGCGCCGGGTGATGAACTGCACTGCTCTCTGGCTGCCCTGGTTGTCGCTAGGCCTGTTTCGCATCGAAGCCGTGATGAACAGCGCTTCGGAAGTAGCCTGGGTTATAATAAAAAGCCTGCTTTTGGCATCGCTTTACTGTCAACAGCATCGTCTCACAACAAAAAATATGGTCATTTTTGCAGTACGCTCGGCAGCGGTGCTAGCGGACGCCAGGCGCGGAAGCCGGACCGAAACGGCCGGGCAGCGGCAGCTGAGCGGCGGTTGTGGCAAGAAATTTGCTCGTATTACAGTTGCTGCTTCTACCAGCAACTCGGCATTGCTCAACGATCCTCAAAAATGATATATTTTCCACACTTCTTGCTCCCACAGTTTATTATGTGAAGAAAAATCTTTAGCTCATTTTTATGACGCCAGCGGATGGGACCCAGGCTTGCCGGCCGGCCTGCAGGCTCGATGTATTTCACATTCGCACCAGAAAGGACAAAACAGCCATGCTATCAGAAAGGCTGCCAGTTATATTCGAGCAGTGGCAGCATGCCGAGCTTTCGGCAACGACGCCGCCTGCGGGCGCGCCGTGCGATGAACTGCGAAGCTCGCCGGCGACCCTGGTCGTCTCTAAGCCTACCTGGTTTCGCATCGATACTATTGATACTGCAGCTGAGGGAGCTTCGGAACTGGTCAGCGCTGTAAAAGGTACTACTCTCGTCACCCCTTTAGCTGTGAACCTGTCCCATAATAAAATAAAGATATGCTCGATTTCCGCGACGCCTTCAACAGCGGAGCTAGCAAATGCCAGCTATGCGAGCGGCGACCAGGCAGCAAATAAAGCGGTCATGGGATGAAATTTGCTTGTATCGCCGAATTAAATACTGCCAGCAACTCAGCATCAGCCAACGATCCTCAAAAATGATTCATTTTTGGCATTCATCTATCCAAGGGCTTGTTATGAACTTGAACAAATAATACTAGCGTGTTTTTCTGACGCCGGTGGCCGGCATCCAGGCTGACAGGCCGGCCCCGAGAAACGCGCCCCCACGTCATTATGACGCTGGCGCTCTGCGCGCTTGCATTCTGCCCCTTGTCAGTGCGACGCGCCGCGTGCGGCCTGTCATTGACATCGGTTGGGTGCAGGCGGCGAGCTGCTGTCAGTCGTTGTTAGGCCGTTCGCAACGGCACGTCGCGCGCCCGGCAAGTAGCAGTCATGCCGAGAGCCCGCGACACCTCTGCCTGCGGGAGCCCCGACCGTGAACATCCGAACCCGGTCGTGGACTCAAGTCTTCATCTCTACCACAAGGGGTGGGTTGACTCGCAGCCCCAACTGCAAATTATGCCCAACCCTCTTCACGCTTCTGGAATATATTTTTCTGCAGCAAAGAACAGAAGCGCGGAGCCGATGCGCGCTGCGATAGCTGACTCGTTCGTATCGAGTTCATGTAAACAGAGTCGTCGAGATGGGCTGACCTTGCTCAGCTCGATTTTCTGACTCAAACCACTGCTGTCAAGGAACACCACCTAGATAGGTTCACGTAAGCAAGGCTATATCGAGCCGCTGATACTGAAGCCAAGGAGGATGGAGAAGCAGAACCGAAACCGAAACTGGTCCCAGGTCAGTAATTGATGTATGACCACGCGCTGCAGCTTAACGGAGTGCAATCACGCGTGACAATAATTGGAAAACCTTGTTACACTTTCTGAATTTTTCATAAAGCTATTATTTTAGGGCAAACGAAAGTTGAAGATATCTCTATACGTTTCTGAAGATCTTAAAATGACGTAGTCGAGTAGTGCGTGTGCCAGCCGATGGTGCCGCATGGTCGTTTCATGAGAACAAAAAGACAGCGATTTCGAACGGGCTTTATTAAATGCAGACTCAATATTGAGTCGAAATATTTCGGAATTAGCATGTCGAATGTTTATGGAAGCAGTAAAAAATAAAACCGGGCAGCTTCATTTTCTTTCCACAACCCCTTTAATTAATTATAGGCAAAAATGTCGAAACTGCGTCGAAATAGCGCGGATGTCGATATAGCCATGAGAACGGTGTGACGTCACATCCACCGGAAGTCATCACGGCATAGTGAAAATTGTCACAGAATGGAAGGAAAAACGTCAGGTTTGTGTCAAATTCGATGGAGAAATGTGTAATTAAGCGTAATTAACACTTAAGATCCCCGAAAGATGTACAATTTGGGTACCGATACAGCCACGGGAACAGTGTGACGTCACATCTACCGGAAGTCGTTACGGCATAGTGTCCACGGCTTCCGCCTCTCAACACTTTAGTCGCCAAAGTGTCCTCGCAATTTTGCGCTGTGTACCGGTAAGGCAACACTCTCATTCTGAGCTCACGTCAGTCATTTTGAGAGAGTGTCAGTAGATGTGGTCAGTCTGTGTCCAGTGTGGTGGTTTTGAGAAGGCCTCAAGTTTTTTTCTTTTTTAGTAAGGATGTTGTTACGGACATCAATACAGTAGCCGACCGATATTTCGGACTCCAATAATTCGGACTAGTAGAGTGATATTTCGGACATCGCTGAGGAACCGTCACGCACCTCATAGGAACGTGTACATTTTCACGACCGATATTTCGGACTTTGCGGAGTCTAAAAGTTCGAATTTTCAGACTAAAATAGACGCCAACAATATTGTGGTGACCGTTTTTCAACAGAAAGTTTGTTATTTCGGCCTAATATGGACGCGAGCGGGCATCACTGTCACTACCAACCCGTTTGCCGCCACCGTGAAAGGCGCTATCTTGGATTTAAAGGGAATCGGCTCGGCGGGCGCGATCGGACTGGCTTGGATAGGCTTGGCTATTCGTTCTCCATCGTTGCCATTCGAGATAATGAGATGCTTTGCATTGCCATCGAGATGGCCTACAAAGGGCACGCGCCGCATTTAAAACGGTACAGCGGGACAGCTGCAGCGTCCGCCGCGGCTTGGATGACGCACCGCGCGGTGCGGGGCCGCAAACGCGGTAGATGGGGGGAAGGAGGGGGGAGACTCCATTTGGAGGTGCTCGCTTCCGCTCGCGTCTTCCCGTGGGTTGCCTCCCGGTCTTCGTGAACATCATTGCCCCATGCAAACTGACTGTTCTTGCTTCGCGCAGCGAGTGCATTCATTCGCGGCATGACCGTGGCCGCGCCGCACTATCTGGTATCGTGATGTGATAGGGTGCGGGCATGAACAAAGCAGAGCTATGACTCAGATAGAGTTTCATATTATCGCTTACAGGCGGAACATGGGGAGCGGCGGTTTTCGCGATTTTGAAAGCCGTTTTTTTGCAGAAAATTTATTTTTGTTTAGTTCATGAATTTTTCGGACTTCGATTATTCAGACCACTTTTCGGGTCCCGCCGAGTCCGAAAAATCGGTCAGCGACTGTAGAAACAATAGAATGGAAAAATGACATTTACCTTACTTGCACGAATATAACACAAGCGGGGGTTTGAGACCCCGGGCAGATTTAGAAGAAATATTATTACCATTATAATGAAATTCCAAATCGTTCAGGCCAACTATAAGTGAAGCAGGATCTGCTGCCAGTTAGGTTTCTACAAGAAAAAAGGCTGTATTTAGCAAGCATGCCTGGACTTAATCAGTAATCATCAGACCTAGCT
Source organism: Amblyomma mixtum (assembly GCF_055824585.1). Classification (NCBI taxonomy): domain Eukaryota; kingdom Metazoa; phylum Arthropoda; class Arachnida; order Ixodida; family Ixodidae; genus Amblyomma; species Amblyomma mixtum. Next base: position 254,381,026 of record NC_143013.1, read on the forward strand.
GCTGAGTGGCAAGTGCACCCGAAAACTGCTAGAGAACTGAAACCCAGTGACAGAGACCTCGCACAGTTTCGAAGCAAGACAAGCAAGGTGAATATCTCGACCTCATGTCTTTCTTGGCGGGAATGAAAGAAGTGGTCCCAACACTCTTCCACTGCTTTCAAACGTTTTCCGACACAATCAACTCTTGACACAGAGGCATGATGTAGTCCTTATGGAGATCTAGCATCGAAAAAGCACCATTCTTTGAGCAAAGATAACAGGCAAACAAAGCCACCTTCAATTTGAGAAGAGGGACCTTTGCAGCATGCAAGGCATGTGCTCAAATAAATAGACTTTCATGTTTCTTTCACAAGTCTCATGCTTTCCGCAGGTTTTCACAGAGTCTTCATTCCACATCCAAGGAATATAGGATCTTCCATTGCAGAAAGTTAGGGGCCTTACCTATGGCATGTGCAGCGTTCATGTAAAACGTGCACACAAAGGATCCATATATAACCTCCCAGCCAAACTGTGTTTTGCACGTACCTGGCCACCATGGAGAGCAGCTGGGCTGCTGCAAGACGATGTGCTCTGCTGATCTCTGGCTGGTCAACACCGCTGTACCTCTCCCACAAAAGCCGCAAGACTGTGGGAGAGATGTCACCTGTCTTCACCAATTCCGTCACCTGAACAAGAACGTTGCCAATTTCGAGATAAGTGCGAGACTACCGACTGTTGCGTAAATCAAGAGAAAATCTAAAAAAAATATCTCGGTCTAACCGCGTGTTTGTTCAGGTTCAAATTTCGCACAGAGGTTGCATTTGGTCGTCAGTTTCCTTTTATACTGCGTTTAGGTGGGGTACTTGCCTGATTTGGTCAGAATTATTTGGAAATCCCCATAGTCTGAGCCGACGGAGAACCAAAACTGAAAAGCTTCGCAGCACTGGTACCCGTGGCACCATCTCGCACTTACCAGAGAAATGAGCCCTCTACTGGGGAGGGCCAACGTTTGGGAAGGGCGGCATGGGAGGACTTGGACTCGCATAGCCAAGTCACAGCCACTGCCTTCTCTTGATCGCTGTACAACCGCATTTTCGGTGATGTCTTGCGCTGCTTCGCAGCAGACAGCATCAGGCAAAGATGATTTGCTCACTAATTTAGTACAGCTGAGTTTTTCCGATGGGTACGAGATGGCGCTACGGGTACCACTGCTGCGAAGCCTTGCGGGTTTGGTTCCCCGTCGCCGCAGACAATGGGGATTTCCAAATAATTCTGACCGAATCAGGCAAGTACCCCACCTAAATGTGGTATAAAACAAAACTGACCGCCAAATGCAACCTCTGTGCGAAATTTGAGCCCAAACAAATGTGTGGTTAGGTCGAGAGAATTTTTTTTCGATTTTCTCTGATTTACGCAACACGCGATATGTATACATGTGACCAGAAAAAAGAGAGAGGAATCTGAAGAACAGTTAGGAAATGTCACACGTTCCAAAAAAAAGTTGTCGGAGCTAACTGGTTTGCATGATGAAACATCCTTTGCTTGTACTACTGATCTCTGCTGTGAACAGTTATTAATACCATGCCTGTTACTGCTTGCAATTCCCATGAATTGTCTGGAATGGCCCCAGAGAATGATGGAGCCTTTCAAGCCAAGTGAGCCGCGAAAAGTGATGCTAGTCGTGCGCGGTATTATGTTCTAGTAAACCACACATTCCTGCTCCACAGTCCACCATCTGCATGCAAACACATGCGGTGAAATGTTTAAGCGAAACGCAATAAACACAAGTTTACAAGTAAACAAAATTCCATCCCAGATAGCCACCTACACAAAATTCTTCCTGGGTGCAACAAAATTGCAGGTTCTATAAAAAGGAGCAGCTCTTTTCCTTTCAGCTTTGTTGAACCACAGTTAAACTGCATATGCTGTACAAGAATTCATAAACACAAATGCAGGGCCAAACAAGGCTTCGTTTTCTCCAAGACATGGCACACAAAAAAATGACAGTAGGCTGAGAACTGAGAGAACATTAGGTTCATCAGAAATGAGAACTTGCCTATTTGACACGCCCCCCATTCTTTGGTACCAAAGAAAGGAACAAAAAAAATACATTTTTTATTTCCAAAATTCTAGTGATAGAATGGCTTTTGCTTTTGATTAGATTATAGATACAGCAGATACTAAAGGAAAATGCTGTTCTCTTAATGAGAATTGAGGTGACTTGTTGATATGTTGAGAGAGCTTTCTGATATAAAAGAAAATTTAGTAAACACTTTCAGCAGCTAACACAATAGCACATTCTGGATACATTGTGTAAGCCCAGTCACCAAACTCTCAAGTGGTCAACATTCGTAACCAAATTTAATTCCGCGCAAGTGATATCTCAGGGCAAACCAGCCAGTTATCCAACCACAGAGAGTCTTTATGCCTGTCAATGATGCCAACAGAAAATACATTATATAGCTGTCTGCTTAATAATTTATGCAATCCATAAAAACACAGACAGCTTACCAGTTGTTCGAGGCATATCAGTTCACTTGAAGATGCGGAGTAAACAAGGTCTGACAGTCCATCGGCAATGTTGCGTGCCTTTGTCCTGGAAAAGGGGAGAGGAAATATTGCCATGAAAACAATAAAATCTGGGCAGTGCTTTTTTTCCAGTTTGCTGCACACCCAGGAGTCACGCCTGCATTCACTTCACAAGTAGCCCAGGGCAGCGAGTGGATGCGTCCACGTTCAAACACAGAAAATATGTACACATAAGCCCACATTCAGATTTCACATTCGCTGCTATTAAAATGGCAGGAAGGACAAGAAAGCCTGTTAAAAATATAACTTTCACTTAGACATGTGCCAAGCCAAGTTTAGAACATATTCCACTTCTCAAGGTTTACAATTCAACATACAGTCAAAGCTTGATATACAAGCTCGTTGGGGAAAAAAAACTGAGCTGCATGGAGTTCAAACTGAAGGGAGCTCAAATGGAATGGGGGCTAATTCAGTGCACAGTGTGGGTAACTGCATTAAATTCGTGACAGTGATCACGAGGCCTTTTTGCATATATGCAGCCACTACACTGAGCATCGAAAACAAGTTATGAATCTGTAGTGGCTTCCTACAAGCACAGGCACGATGTTGATGCGACACACCTGCAGTTGGCATCTTCAATTGGAAGTCCAAAGCATCTCGCAATTAAAAGTAATGCATTAGGAGTGTCTGCGTGCACTTCTTTCGCCAAGATCTTACTGACCATGCATGCAGTTTCAGTGATGACAATGAGTGATGACACTTGGCAAGAAGCACCATGGGTTGATGGCAGATGGTTGTCAGTGAAATTGGCAAGCTGTGCATACAGCACCAGTAGCAACGTGATAACTGTGTGCTCAAACACTCATGTGATTGGTTGCAATGACTGCTAGCACGTGGCTGCTCACTACTGGACCGGTGTTGTGCTGTTGTGTTCTGCCACCTGGACCAAGCCGGCTGTTCACGACTGTTTGAATTACCACTGCTCATGCTCATGCGTTTGAATTACTGGGCACTCCCTCCCACTGAAACACGCACAAGCAATTCTGACAAAAATGAAGCGCCAGTTTGAATAAGCTGCAAGTTTGACTTGAGCAAGTTCGAATGAAGGAAATTTTACTGTCACTGAAACATCACGCGACAAAACTTGTCAGCAGGCGTTTGTACACAGTGCAAAAAAAATCTGAAGGGAGTACCTGCATGACAACCGCCTAAAATTACACCAATTTAAGATGACAGCAACTGCAGTTAACCTCCCACTGACCCATGACGACCATTCACCTAGTGTTTGGTGCTCTTTCCACTGCATTATAAACTTTACATGCTTCGCTGCTAGTACACCGAACTTGCAGAAAGCATGGTGTGATGGCAAAACATGGAAGGAGCCTGCAATCTCTCTGAAGGTTTACTGAAACGAATGGTTGATGGAGTGACCTCTAAATATTTTTAGCAGCCCGATTTTCTTCTACAGAGAATGCTATAACCCCACTTGCATAATACACTCATTATCATCATGTCAAATTAGTGACAGTGCGAAAAAATGAGGAAGTAATTGAGAAATATAGGAATGTCACTGCATAAAGAATTTTACCAAGGAGCACGATGCAACAAACCCCATGAAAATCCACAAAGCCATTGTCATTTTTATGCTTTGTGAAAACAGGACAGTCAGGTCAAGAAACACTTGAGAAAATTCACATTTTCATGGAGATTTCTGCCAGTATTCTTGCTACCTACAGTCAGAAAACCATTTATTCAAAGTTTTTGTTAAAGTGAGGCTGCTTTTGGAAAAATTTTTAGGAGAAATATTAAAAACAGCTTATCGATATCAAATCGGGTTCTTCTAAAATGCAATTTTTCTTCCAGATTTTCGACATTTGATCCCCTTGTCCTCGGTTAAGGGGGGATGAGGGTGTTAAAACTGACCTTTTTATTTATGGCTAGGATCTCAAAATTTTGCACACAGATGTGTTTTCTCTTTTGATTCCAAAAATGTAGTCATAATTGAGCTGGTGGTCTTAGATCAAAAGTTATCTTAAATTCTAGAGTGTAATTAGGTAATTTCTTACGCAGCTTTAATGCACTTTCTCACTGCATTTTGTTGCTTTTAATTACATGGAACTGATAGCCAGCGAATTCCCATACCCGATGACATTCTTACTTTTTTTTGTTTAGGCCACATATAAATAGCAATTTACAATCAGATGAACGAGTTGCAGTGTTGAATACTGCGACCTTTTACTCTCGATATAGTATATCAGGATGACACGCCTTTAGAGAAAAACTAAGAATGTCACCGGGTATGGGAACTATCTAACTACCAATTCTTGTAAATAAACGCAACAAAGTGCAATGAGAAAGAAAGCTGCGTAAGAAATTACCTAATTACATTCTAGACTTTGTAAGATCTAAGACCACCAGCTCAATTATGATTACATATTTGGAATCAGAAGAGAAAAACGCATTTGTGTGAAAAATTTTATGAGATAGTACTAGCCATAAATAAAAAAAGTTAGTTTTAAGACTCTTGTCCCCACTTAAGGGGGACACTGGTCTTGAAAAGAAAATTTTATTAATTTAGTCATAGTTATGAAATTTTCAGGGCACATGTACCGACTGTTGCGTAAATCAGAGAAAATCTAAAAAAAATTCTCTCGGCCTAACCGCACGTTTGTTCGGGCTCAAATTTTGCACAGAGGTTGCATTTGGCGGTCAGTTTTGTTTTATACCACATTTAGGTGGGGTACTTGCCTGATTCGGTCAGAATTATTTGGAAATCCTCATTGTCTGCGGCGACGGAAAACCAGAACAGAAAGACTTCGCAGCGCTGGTAACCGTGGCGCCATCTCGCAGTCACCGGAGAAACGAGCCCTCTACTGGGGAGGGCGGCGTAGGAGGACTTGGACTCGCATCAAAGTCACGGCCATGGCCTTCTCTTGATCGCTGTACGACCGCACTTTCGGTGATGTCTCGCGCTGCTTCGCAGCAGACAGCACCAAGCAAAAATGATTTGCTCACCAATTTAGCCATGGAGGAAGACCTTCCTCCATGAATTTAGCACAGCTGGGTTTCTCCGGTTGGTACGAGATGGCGCTACAGGTACCACTGCTGAGAAGCCTTTCGGTTTTGGTTCCCCGTCGCCGCAGACAATGAGGATTTCCAAATAATTCTGACCAAATCAGGCAAGTACCCCACCTAAATGTGTTATAAAACAAAACTGACCGCCAAATGCAACCTCTGTGCGAAATTTGAGCCCAAAACAACATGCGGTTAGGCCGTGATAATTTTTTTCCGATGTTCTCTGATTTATGCAACACGCGATATTTTTGTGCACTGATTTTAGATATGTCATTTAATTTCATGTAAAACAATTCCTTGAGCACATATGCACTTTTTATGCTAGTATTTTGCGGAGAGTTTTGAAGAAAGTTTGCTGCGGGAAACTCGCTGAAATGTATGCCATTGGGTTCTCTTGACACCAAGGAATACAATAAGGGTGAAGTTGTCTTCCTGCCTATCATAGAACTTGAGTAATAGGGTACTGAAGCTGCCACTTCACACACAGGAATACACATTTTCCTTCTCATTTCTGAAGCGACAACTTCAAAACTCTATAACTTAAGTTCTATGATAGGCAGGAAGACAACTTCACCCTTATTGTATTCCTTGGTGTCAAGAGAACCCAATGGCATACATTTCAGCGAGTTTCCCGCAGCAAACTTTCTTCAAAACTCTCCGCAAAATACTAGCATAAAATGTGCATAAGTGCTCAAGGAATTGTTTTACATGGAATTAAATGACATACTTAGAATCAGCACACAAAAATACATATTCCCTGAAGATTTTGTAACTGTGACTTCATTAATAAAAATTTTTTTTTCAAGACCAGTGTCCCCCCTTAACACAGGGTGGCAGCAGTGTTAGGGGGAGGAGGTGGGATCAACCTTGCATTCCCGACGCTAGCCATCGCTCTCGAGACAGGTGCGAACGGTTCACCGAGGAGGAAGTGTGAGTGAGGCACGCACTTGGCATTGGCACTGGGCTGGTTGAAATAGACGTCCCGGTACGAGTTGGCCACGGCCTCTCGGATGGAGCTCTCCCGGGACCAGACCAGGGGCAGCATCCGGCGGACGCCCAGTGTCGCGTCCCTGATGCCCAGGTGGTGGGCGGACACAAAGAAGTTGATGGCCTCCTGCGTGTCCGACTGGGTGCGCGAGTGCAGCATCTCGCACAGCACCGGGATCATGGCCTGGATCTTCTCGGCGAAGACGGCGCAATCCTGTGAGACAGCGCAGTAGAGAATAACTGACGTACCATATTTCAGCTAACTTTGACCGTATGCAAAGTGAGTTGCAGATGCTACACCTGATGATTTTACTTCACTATTCTTAGTCCTGCTACAGCTCTGCAATTCTGCAGGTCAACCATCTAAGACATCCAATTACAGCTCCACTGGCTATTTGCAATACTACGTGCAGCTTTTCACCGTGGCCTCACAAACTAAGAATGGCCGACTCTCCAAGCAACGCCCGAGATATCAAATGGGCTGCACCTCATCACTGAATACTGCAACAACTGCAACAACGAATTAACTACTGTGTTGTTAACTTATCGTCTCTGTGTTCCATCCTGTCATGCCATTCTTTATTCTTTATTCAGTTTATACCCCGCTTAGCCTGAAGGCGCTACAGCAGGGGGGTTACAGTGATGAAAAAAAACACATCTTCATTCATACAGCACACTTGTTGACATGAAAGGCGATTCTATTCACTTATACAACGCACAAAAAATGAATTTGCATACATTTTAGTTCTGGTACGGTATTCCAAAATCTTAAAGCAATGATCAACACGAGAAGAGACATAATGGGGCCTGTGTAAGTATTTTTCCTTTTGAACGCCGGTTTTATCATGAAATATTTGATACAGCAGTTTAAGGCGCAATTTCCTTCTTCGAGAAGAAAGACTTTCCCACCCTAATTCATTTTTCATGTCGGTGCAGCTATCACCTGTGGAGTATCGACGTAGCACGAACCTTGCAGCTCTGTTGTGGATTTTTTCAAGCTTATTGCACAATGTTATTTGCCATGGGTCCCACACCGCATGCGTATTCGAGCATGGGTCGAACGTATGTGACAAAAGCAGTTGATTTTAGGTGAGGCGGCGCGTGACCCAAATTTCGTTCTAAAAAGTTTAGGGTCTTTGCAGCCTTCGCGACCACCGTGTCAATATGAGCATTCCAAGAACCTTTTGTTCACCTTTTTAACGGCAATACGCTGCTGAATGATTAGAGCATGCAATGTTGGGAGCACTTTTCAGTCTATGCCAACAATGTTTTTTGTTCACTCTGATTTCGACTGCTCGCTAACCAGTCCTACTAACACTGATCTTAGACGCTCTCTGAAATAACTGATGTTGGCTTGATCTAAAAAGTAGTTCCTACAACGTATTCCTTGGAAGTTATATTACCTATCCACATGTTATAATAGCTTTCTAACGAGTGGTCATTTTCCTATTCCTCTGCAAACAATTAAATGCAAGCATGTGATACCATAAGCAATAATTGACACAATAGTTTAGTTTAGTTAATGGGGGTTTAACCACCCAAAGCGACTCGGGCTATGAGAGACGCCGTAGTGGAGTGCTCCAGAAATTCCGACCACCTGGGGTTCTTTAATGTGCACTGACATCGCACAGCACAAGGGCCTCTAGAATTTCGCCTCCAAAGAAATTCGACCTTCGCGGCTGGGATCGAACCCGTGTCTTTCAGGTCAGCAGCCGAGCGCCATAACCACTGAGCCACCACGGCAGCTCATAACTGACATAATGAAAAAGGGGTTACATATTTCAAACCAGTTCAAGAAGTTGAATATAACTGCACAGTTTCATTACACTTGACCCAAAAATAATAAAAATAGCTCTAAGACATCTGTTCCCCTCTTAATGGATCATCAACAAATAGCTCTCATGTTCATATTCACTGAGCCTATACAGCTATAGCTCATTAGCTAGTTTCGCTAAACTTCATCAGCTGATGACTCTTTTTCTTTTCCTTTTGCTGCCGCGGTGGCTCACTAGTTATGGCGCTCGGCCGCTGACCCAAGAGACATGGGTTCGATCCTGGCCGCAAAGGTCAAATTTCAGTGGAGGAGAAATTCTAGAGGCTCGTGTGCTCTGCGATGTCAGTGCACGTTAAAGGACCCCAGGTGGTCGAAATTTCCGGAGCCCTTCACTACAGCGTCCCCCATAGCCCGAGTCGCTTTGGGACTGTTAGAAATTAGAAAACCATCTTTTTGTTTTATTTTACCCTGAGGTAGTGCACGAGCATCTTCTGCTTGTCCAGCTCCTTTTTGCCGCCACTCGCTTCAACACCATTAGGTGGTGGTGCATCAGGTGAAGCTTCTTTGTCTGGTGTTGCCGAGGGGTTTTCAGCAGCTTTGCTTCCTGAAATAAAACAAAACAAAACAAAAATCTCGCTCCGAACTGAACAGTAGCAAAGAAAAATTTATGCAATGGTAAAACGATTTTGCTAAAGCGTTGAAATTAAAGCCCACACATGGTTTCCACGGAAGTCCAAGTTCAATGCACAGACATTCAACAGGTGTGCCTATTTACTTGACAACCTATTTTTTTTTTTTCAGTACTTTAAAATAATTTACATGCATTTAGATATATAAAAAAGGAGAAAATAAATGTTTCTCAATTGCTATTGTTTGATTGTACACTTTGTACATTTGAACACAAAGACTGTCCAACTCGAGAATTTTTCGTGTTTCTCATGTTCAACAACACCTCTCACACAGTACAAAAAAGCCAAAAAAGCCACAACAGAAAGATTTGTTTTTTTAAGTTCGAAAAAAATTAGCACTCACATAATATATGTGAAGCTTTTCATTATTAGCAATTAGGTTTAATCAGTGGTGTAACTTGAACCTGTTTTTGTTTTCTCAGGTGGAGAGCCAGTTGAGCACAGTGAAAACTCGGAACGGTGACAAGCTGGGTGGGTTAGTTTATACAAGAAATAAACCCAAGATGAAGCAACAGGACACAGATAAGAGGATGATATAGGTGCTGAATCTCAACCTTCAACAACTTCAGGCATCGAAGGCCATAATGGCTGTTTTTGCTATCTGCCCAGACTGTTCTGAAGCGCAGCTCAATTAACCCCTTAACCGTTTTGGACGAGCTGCGCTCGTCCTTGCCAAGCCGTCCCCAAACCGTTTTGGACGACTGTAGCTCGTCCTCTCTGAATAGGTTCTTCTCTTCCTAGTTTCGGACGAGCAGTGCTCGGGTGTGGCTTAGATGACATTTTGTTCGACAGATGGCAGCACTGACCTGTTAATTTCGTTTTCTTCTACCGCATAAACGTTTTTTTTTCTCGTATGGCAACCTGGGTTTTAAAAATGGCATCCGGCGGAGGCGACGCGTGTTTTGCTGGCCCGTCTTCTCGGAAAAGACACTCTTCGTCGTAATCTTCTTCAGACTATGGTGATTGAGACACCGAAGTGTACATTGTTTCAGGGAGCAAGGACGACAGTGATGACGTTGTGCTCATCAGTTCTTCCGGTGAAGAAGTGGACAGCTCAGAAGCGAACTTTGCGAGCGCGCGTCAGTGCATGAAGGTCGACGTCAGTAACATCCCTACATGACCCCCTCGGTTTCCTTTTCTTGCAGTTCCCGGTAAGATGTTCACTATAAGCTTGCCTCATGACTTGCTTGAATATATTTATCGCTCATTACCATCAGGAAGTTGGTTTTCCGTAATGTCAGAAATAATAAACTTGAATGTGCTAATTTGACTTCGTGTTTGCTTCTGATATTTTTTAAAGATCGAATTCGTGCTTTTTATTGCAATAATATTCAAAATCAGGAATAAAAAAAATAAGCAGTTTTGTTAAGAAATTCGTTGATATAACAAAACGGTGAAGGGGTTAAACCCCAGACCGCATAATGCATGATGATAATGAGACATGCAAAAATGCACTTCACTGCCTTGAACCCGGACACTGAGCCAAAGTAGAGGGCTCAATAAGTGCAAAAGGAACATTGACAGCACACATCTACACATGCCAAAGAAAGCTGAGCACGCGTTACATACCCCGATAAATTTTCTTCAGAACATCCAAGAGGGATGGCAGAGTGTTGCTTTCACCTTTATTTTCTCTGTTCTGGTCATCTCTGCCGAGAAAGAGAAAAACTGGAATCACACCCAAGACACACTGATCACCTAGACAATGCCACTTATCACTAAATAACGTGCTCACCATGACCTGCAATCAATCAATTGATCAATCAATCAATCATAGCTGACCAAAACAAGGTTGAGGAGCTTAAGCTAGAAAGGTTGTGAAGGCAATAGAACAAGTGCCACTGACGTGGGCATTAGGTGTGTAACACATAATGGAAGGATAAAGCGCAAAAAAAATCTAGGTGCATTCACACTGCGATTGTTCGAAGCAGGTGGTCGGCCATCTTGCTGTCATCGCTAGTGGAAAAGCCTACTTTTGAAATTTCGCTCCAGATCCAAGCCCGTCAGTGTCCGGATGTGACCGGACTACGCGATGGATGATGGAGAAGGTGGTGACGAGGACACCTCTGTACTGGTTTTCCTGACAAAACTCGATCTTCGGATAATGTGCCCAGATATTCTGGTTTTGCCATGGTAGGATATATGAAAGACGACACGGTATTCGATCACCAACGAATATGTGAAAAATTCTGAATAATCGAAAACTTTAGAGTATTCGAAAATTCATGAATATCAATTTCTCAAATACGAATATGAACTGAATAACACACATGATCAATCATATTCAAAATTTCAAACATTCACACACCACTACTTACAACAGAAAGATAAGCTTCGACGCCAACCCGTGAAACTGCATAGTGTAGAGTGCTACTCACACATTGGGCTAAACGAAACCAAAACGCTAATCTATCTAGCGTGGTTTCATTTTCGCGTCCTCAGTTAACGGCAGCGTTCGCGCCCATCACGCGGCCTGCAGTCCTGCAAAATTGATACACGAAGGCGAAGCGGGCTATACGCATCGTCATGAAAGCTGCATTTGTGGCAGCATTCTGCGGCTGGTGCTTTGCATTCATGAGCCACGATGGGGCGTCGAAGATTTGATCTCTTGCTCTTGTGTCCATTTTGCGAGCAGTCTTGACTTTTTTGCCAGCAGTGCTCTGTGCCTTGCCCTTCCGATAACTGACCGCTGAATTACCAGGAATGCCTGGCCACCATACAACAATACTTCAATACAGAAGCATTCAGTAAAATCCTTTGTCATTTAAGCAGTAGGTCAAAATGTCAATTAACACTTTTTCACTGAATACAATCATGTTGTTCAAAGAATTTTAAAGAAAGTATTAGTCTACAGAATAAAGTTTATTACTGTACTGCTATAAGTGATTCTCCCTCCCTAATTTATTTATGCTGATGCTGGTTGAAAACAAGATTTGCTTGCAATACAGTAACTGTCCCCTCACCTCTTTCATTTCATTTCTCCAGCCTGCCTGTAATCCTCTTATTTCCACTGCCCCAGCTCACGCGCTTCCCAGAGCAATGGCAGAGGGCTAGCAAAAAATCTTTTCCTTTCTTTTATTATTATTTTATTTTAAAAGTAAACCACTACTACTACTACTAGTACTGCAGTACAGGTTTCTTTTCACAGCTGCATTTTGTGTAAAAGAGCTTTTGCTTTAAACTACCAGCATTGACATTCAAAATCATTCAAAACTATTCTATTCACAGCCAATTTTATCACTTGTATTCGCTGTGCAACCAAACTACGAACTGACAGCAAACATCCACTCTGACTACTGTGCAAGCAATGAGGAAAAACTTACGGGTCACCCTCCACAGTGCCAGGGTTGCAGAACAGGTTTATATCGGGGTAAGCAGCCATGGCCTTCTTGAGCACCGTCACTGCCTCTGTACAGCTGCCGTTCTTGAGCAGTGCTCTGATCTTGTGGAGGACCCTGGAACGGAGTCATTGTCACTTCAGCTAGCTCTGGGGAACAATCATAAATAAAGTGGGAACAACAGCACCACCTGTTTCACGTATGTGGTACATGAGCCTTCACGTCACAACACTGTCCCCTGTTTGCTTACCACCTCCAGCACACGGCCCTACCATTCCTTTGTCTGAAACGTCCGACAACTTATCCAGAGAATAGATATTACGTGCTGCAGTAAAAGCTCGTTAATTCGATACTGATGGGACCGCGAAAAATTGTCAAATTGTCCGAATGTCGAATTATCGAATGAACAACAAAAAACAATGTTTGCCACCACAGGACGTACCTTTATTTGGCAAAGAAATCTGTTATCATCGTCTGCTTTTTCGAGCGAATTTGAGCGACTACGATAGCTCTAACAGCTGCGAGGTGCTCCGCAGCACACGCGCCGTCAGGGATTTGTTCACAGAAGTCCTCCCGCACGAGCAAGGCTTCTGCGGCTTCTTTCACCGTGCACTTCGGCATTCGGGACAACTGCTCACAATCGTCACCTTCCGACGAATGGTCGTTGTCAGCGCCTGTCACTTTATTTCATCCTCGGTCAGCTGACAGGACACAAAGGCGAGGCGCGCAGGCACTGCGCGCTACCCACGCGCTACCCACCCGAAAGCAGCGCGGGGAGGAGGTGAAGCGAGCGCGGCTCTGGCCGCTTATCTGTTTTTTCAGCCAGCGTCCGTCCGTGCAGGACAGGGTTGTTGCTGAGATGCCCGTCTTATCTTTTCTCTTTATCTTTCCTCTGATCTTTTAACTCTCCTCTATCTGCACGTGGCAGCGGTGGTGGCTCGGCTGAGCCTACTAGTGGTGGCTCGGCTGAGCCAGTAAGCAAGCCCGTGCCATTTCCTTTCACCCTTCTCTCAGTCGCAACAAAACAGCAACAACAAGCAGCGCAGTAAACACGCTGACAAAGCGCGCAATCACCAAAAAAGGTGCCGTAAATAACCGCAATCGTAGGGACTGCTGCGACACAACAAAGCACAAAAAAAAAGACGCCAGCCACTTCGGCCACCGCTAACCTCGCTTCCCTCTCTCACGCTGCTGATGACGACGACCATATGGATGGCCTATCAGCCGTACAGTAGCGCCACTCGTGGCAGTGTTTTTTTCTTTTTGCTCTCGGCGCACCGGCTTGGCGGGCTGCGGAGTGAAGTCGAATTAACTGACGCGCGGCAAAATTTGTTCGAATTAACGAGAGTTTCGCCCCATAGACTCCTATGTATAATTGTAGGGACCGCGCGTGCGCGTCGAATTATCCGATTTGCCGAATTAACGGGGGTCGAATTAACGAGCTTTCACTGTATAAGGCTTTGTGCAAGGGCTCACACTCATGTGTGGGTGGCTTCACACTAGTTCGGTTTGTGCCATTCACGCACAACTAAAAGACATTAAAAACACTTTCGTTGTCAAGAATCTGATGTGCAGTTCTATTTTCTGCTCACATGCTTCTAACTTGCATTTTATCGACCATAAATTATAACTAGGTTAGCTAACTGACCCGAATAGTTAGCCCAGTGACAGTAAAAGATGTGCCAGCAAACAGGACCCACAACTCCTAACACGTGGCAGTCACTTCGGTTGCCTAGCTTGCTTCAGCGGATGGGGCAGCAAGCATGTCAGTGCATCAGCAGAACTTCCATTGCCAGAAGCTACATTTCGAGACAACTCAGACGATTTAATTAATCAGGTTCCCATAATTCTATCGATCCCACTGCCCTCCACAAACACAGTGCAGTCAAACTTTGTTATAGCAAACAGGTAAAAAAATCATAAAATAGTTTGATATAGCTAAAACTATAATATAAAATTTCACCAAAAGCTCATGCAGGAAAAGTGCAATGTAGTCGACCAAAGGATGCAACTAGGAGAAGCCTGTTCCAAAGTTTTTGCACCATTTCGAAACTGTTTGTCGCAATTGCGGAGGCTGCAAGAAACCAAGTGCAAAAGGCCGGTGGTAGTTGCGGGTCTGACACGCTCAATCTCCGAACTGCACCAGAGCACTGCAGTGAAGCCACCTCACAAAACGAAATTAAGGTTATGTGGTGAAGCTTGCCTTGCAAACGTGCTATTTTCCTACCACCACTGTAATGTGTCCAAGCCACTCTACCAGGGGCTACTGCTATTGCATTCACTAAGGGAAGTGTGCTTGGGCCACTGTTGTTTTTGGTTTGGTTTGGTTAGGTTTGGTTTATGGGGTTTAACGTCCCAAAGCGACTAAGGCTATGAGAGACGGCGTAGTGGAGGGCTCCGGAAATTTCGACCACCTGGGGTTCTTTAACGTGCACTGACATCGCACAGTACACAGGCCTCGAATTTCTCCTCCAAAGAAATTCAGCCGCCGCGGCCGGGATCGAACCCGCGTCTTTCGGGCCAGCAGACGAGCACCATAGCCACTGAGCCACCGCGGCGGCACTGTTGTTTTAATATATGTCAATGATTTAGTTGTGGTTGTACCTGAAGATGTTTCTGTTAAGTTATTCGCAGATGACTGTGTTGTGTTCAAACAAATTTCATCCGAACATGACCACAGCTCTGTACAAAAAGCAGTTTTTGCCATTGAAGAATGGTGTCTTAAATGGGCTATGGAACTTAATAGTGAAGAAACTGTTGTCTTACGTATAACTAGAAAAAAGTCTCCCATTTTGCTGCCTTACCTTATTCGCGGTAATAGGATTTTGGAAGTTGAGAAATATAAATATTTAGGTGTAACACTCGACAGTAAGTTAAAATGGTCGTCACACATTACTAATATTTCTACAGCCGCATTGCGAAAGCTATGGGTTTTACGAAGAAAGCTAAAAACTGCCCCAGCACACATAAAAAAATTGGCTTATGAAACTTGTGTGCGGTCTTGACTTGAATATGCTTCAGTCGTGTGGGACCCGTACACGAAAAAGGACATAATGGTCCTTGAAAAAGTCAATAGGAAAGCGGTTAGGTTTATATACGGAAAATACAAAAGGGAAGACTCTCCCTCGCAGTTAATGATGTCAAATAATATTCCTACACTAGAAATCCACCGAAGGATTAATAGATTGGTATTCTTGTTTAATAGTTTAACAGGTAAAAATAAACTGAAGCTTCCGGAGTGCATTAAGCGTCCTCTAGTGAGGACTCGAAACGTTCATGAACATTCACTTACTCCCCTTTTCGCCAAAACTAACAGTTTTAAATATAGTTGTTTCCCTAGAACAGTGCAAGATTGGAATTCGTTACCGGAATCGATTTTTTCCTCGCAAAATTTTTCTGATGTGTTAGATTGTCTACTTACCTGCTAATATTGCTTATATGTATGTTTTGTATCCGTGTGCTGCTAATATTGTATAAGTTTATTCTTTTGATTTTTATTCTTTGGTATCCGTGCGCTGCTAACATTGTATAAGTTTATTCTTTTGGTTTTATTCTTTTGGTATCCGTGTGCTGTTAATATTGAATAATTTTATTCTTTTGGTTATGTAACATGTAAGTTCACTCCTGCTTGGGCCAAGCAGTGGCCTGCGGTATTATGAAATAAATAAATAAAAAGCAGGCCTGCAGCAGGTTGGCTTTCCCGCACAACACCACCAGCAGTTAGGCTGGCTTCCTTGCCGAACGCCAGCTCGGGTGGCTTCACCGCATTAGAGCGATGTCGCGTGAAAAATGGGACACCAAAATGGAAGCTGTCGCCATTTTCCGCCATTTTCACCACCTCTGTGACAGACGATGTAAACACAGGATGGCTACTGGTAGGCTACCACCGACCATGCTCTACGATTCGTGGCACTATCGATGGGGGTGCGATAGGGGCAAATGAGATGCCTGGCTGCCAAATGTTCACTGCTATTTTTTAAGTGGTGCCGTTGGAAAGTGCAAGATAAAGCATGAAGCACGGCGTTAACGCTTGCCACACTGTCACCACTCATTCGTGTAGTGAGGCAAAACCTGCCACCTGCCATCCGAGCAAGCACAGCGCGGCACACGCCAGTGCGATATAGTATCCGCTTTATGGTAAACAATGCTTGACAAAGTAAGAGTTGCATGCGTCTGTTTAAAATGAACAGAAAATGGCTGCTAACACACAATTCCCTGCAAAATACTAAAATCTGCGATTTTTTTATGGAATTGTGGGAAACTAGGCGCCTTAATGATAACAAATGATTGAAACAAGCCGAGCATGCCACTGCTGGCTCATGACACACCAAATTCAGCACATCTGATGCACTGTACTCAGCCATGCTGTACAACAATGTTGACTCCACAAAAAGTGCAGTCTAAATCCACAGCAGAAACACATGGCTCACTCATTGAGCAATATGTTGTCGTTCTCCTCGTCAAAAGACGTGTCCTTATCCTTCTCATTGTCATCCTCCTCCTGGAGCACCTCTTGCAGGCCTGGAAGGATGCCCATCCAGGAAGAGTCCGCTGAGCTTTCTTCCGTACCCTCTTCCCCTGCAAATGGGCAGGAGTGGCTCAAGCATCCATACCTTCTTGCGCCACATGTTTATTTAAGCGGATTGCTATGCTTGATTAAAATGGACAACTTGGTCCCGTCAATGCCAGTGCATAGAAAAAGTTCCTCTTAATTCGCACTCCACATAAATCAAACAAAATATTGCTACCCTTAAAGTTCAAATCACTGAGAGTTGACAGCAATCTTTCACTGCCCGTACACCTAAAATCAGTGCTATCACAATTCTACTGAACCAAAAAGAAAAAAAAATGCGCTTGTGATGTCAGCTTGCTCTTATGCACTGCAATGCAGCATTTCCTTGCATAGCAGCAGACTGTGAGTAAGCTGTAGGTATGATAGGGTGTACAGGCCTGCCTTAAGCTGAGGTTGAATGGCATTCAATCCTGCAAGTCACTTTCAGTAATCACCAAGCCCTTTTCTTTGTCTTCTGAGCACAGGTTTACGAAATAAAGGCTCGTTTTCAAGTCAAGTCTGCCTTGTCATTCCATGTGAAGACAGTAAGCATATGAAAAGAGCCGCCACTGAGGGCCAAGCACGCACAAGCAGCATGAACAAAGGCATCAGTCCTACATAAAAAGCCCTCGCCCAGGCAGCCTACCAATTTGCAATAACTTGTCCTATGCAACAGATTTTCTATCACTTTACTTTTTATCTTCTGTTAGGGACTGAGGCCTAACAAAATGGAGAAGTCTACTCTCTTGCTTGTGCCCATCGAGAAAGAGGAGAGGGGGGGGGGGAAGGGGCAATTTGGTTCACTGAAGGCCCAATGAGCACAGCTGCAATTCTATTACGGTTTAGTTGAATGCCTCAAAAAAAAAAAAACACAAACCAGAAAAAGAAGCAAACATGCACAGGGCTGGTATTAGCTACTGAGTCATTAATACCAATCATGACAACCACGCGGAAACAAGCAACGCGGGCCTACTGCGTCACAGTTCCCCTGGCTTCTTGTCACAAAACACAGGTTCACCACTCTCGTCCTCTCTTTTGTGCGTTTCATGACGTTGTGGCGAATTCACCAGGTGTAATAGAAGTCCCCAATGATGTCCAGTTTCTTGTGTTTGCATGTACACTGCACTCATATTGCAGTCAAAAAACTGCTTACCGTTTTCATCCTTGTGCAAAATGCGCAGCGCACGCAGCTTCTCCTCTTCCACTGCAAGATTTTTCCTCAGCTCTTCTGGTGACCACTGCAAAAGGGGAGGAAACAGAACACTGTAGCATGGTGTTAAGAAAGAAAGAAAGAAAGAAAGAGAGAGAGAGAGAAAGAAAGAAACAAAGAAACAAAGAAAGAAAGAAACAAAGAAAGAAAGAAAGAAAGAAAGAAAGAAAGAAAGAAAGAAAGAAAGAAAGAAAGAAAGAAAGAAAGAAAGAGTGTTTATTTAGCATAGAGCATGGAATACAAGCACGCAACTTCAGAGACCCAATAAAATTGGTTTAGGGGTCCCGACCACTATAAGCTAGTAAATATGATGCAGACAACAGCAAAAAATAACGCAACTATTTAGCAGTAAGCATATCACAGCAGTAGGCACTGGACACTAGTGAAAACATCAAGTAAACACGTTATTTTTAGACAAAAAAACACAAACCAAGGCACTAATTAATATAGACTAGGATGAATTCAGTAGAAAATGCTTCATTTTTAACAGGGCTGAGTAGGTGAAATTTGAACATTATAATCAAGACTATTCCACAAATGAGGACATAAATTCTAGTGTTTGTCGACCATAATTTGTGTGTATTATAGGAAGCAAGAGCTGATGTTTTATTAGTAGACATGTTGGTGCGTCGCAAGTGATGAAGACATACCGTAATTAAATTTAGTGTGTTGTGAATGATCTGATCAATTAAGGAAGCAGTATTACAAGTTACTAGATGGTATATATTTAGGATATCCAGAACGGCAAACAATTCATCTGGATGTGCATGCTGAATGTTTTGAGTGACAATTCGAAGAGCTCATTTTTGAGAAGCATATAAGGGGGGCCATGTGTGATGAATATGTGCATCCCCAAACAAATATACAATAATTAATATGTGAATGTACAAAGGCGTTAAAAAAATGTTACAAAAAAACAAAAAAAAACACGATGTTTCAGAACCTACTACCCATTATTAAAGATTTCTGCTGGTCGGAGCAACTATACTGTAGAGGGGTTCAAATGAAGAATGAACCAAGATTCCTAACAACTCGCATAATAGGTATGTCTGCTCAAATCTTCAATTTCATACAGTCACACTTGCCATGTTTCTTAGGTGCATTTATCCTGTGAGGTTTACAGTCACTGGTAATTGTATGGTGCAAAATGTTAGACCCGGGCAAGAGCTTAGGCATACAATTATGACTACGTCCTACTAAAGTAAGTAAACTTTTCGCACTGTTCAGAGGATAGAAACTGGAAGTTCAGTGCATAACTTCACCTAATCTGCTGTTAAGCTGCACTGAAACACAGAGGGCAGATAACTAGCCATGAGAAATGGGGCAAAAATTGAATTTTGTGAAATCCTAATGCAAGCACTGCCCTCCAAGGCAAGCAAAACCAAACCTTGGTAGGTTTTGCCACTTGGCAAACTGAAATATCACACTGGTATCGCCTTACCTTGGCAAGGAAAGGATTGCTGGCGAGGAAGGCAGAGACAAAGCCAATGGCGTGCTTCCGAACAACGCTCGACTTGTCACAAAGCCTCTTGGCAATGAGCTCGAGAAGTGCTTGCTGCCTGCCCAGTGGAATGCAATTCTGGCGGCACATTTCTTGCCACAGCTGCAAGACCTTGCTGCGCACAAAAGCATTCTCATCCAAGATGTGCTCCTGGAAACAGCACAGGACAGAGAAATGCCACAGGTAAGAAAATGCAGAAGTCTCACCAAGGCTGCAAATTGTTTTCATATTCATTTTAGGAGTGCCCTAACCTCTGAGCAAGAAACTGAACAGAGTGAACAAAATGACAAACAACCACCGAGTGAAAATGCGCTCAGTTGTGCCATATTGTGTACTTCATCCATGTCCAGCCCCTTGCTCGGAAATTAGTGCACTCCAGCAAATCAACACGCAGAACCAACTATACTTCCTTCTACAGCTCTACTGACTTGATTTAGAGTTGTTAGCCGTCCACGCTACAGTGAATGCTGTACTAGACAGAAAGCACAGCAACAACTGCTTTTGAAGGAAATGTCCTAAGGCAACACAAAAGATGCACACAATTAAACCTGGGCGTAATGAAATCGGGAAAAGTCCGCAATTTTTCGTTACATGCAGGTTTTTTTGTTGCACCCAGTTTTCGCGTGAAAACTCAACAAGACTGTGCAGCACTAAAGTCAAAATGAACAATAAACGTAGTAAAATAGCCTTACAAACGATCACAGTAAGCCCTCTTTACTCGAAGTTGTAAACATGGTCGGCATATTGCGGCTGCGTTGATAAAGCGAGCGTGGCAGCAGCCACCACGGCCTCCGTTGCAAATAGTGAGATGCTGTCACGCGTGCAGTTGGAAGAGTGGGGGAGGTGGGGGAGTTGGCAGCATCGCTCTTATCGCATGGCCATCTCCCATCAAAAAAAATAAAAGAAATTAAGTCCTTCGCTCCATCCATCTACCGTAGCCCTCGGAAACTAATTCTTCACCTCGCGTTGCCAGCGCTCTCCGCCGTCCCTACTCCCGCAGCATGTCAAGTGAGCAACTGAACGGCAGCAATGAGCCTACACTGCTCGTCCTATGCCTCCTTTACTACGTCCTCTTGTTTTGTGCTGCTTTTGGACGTGAGTCATTCAGTGCCACTTGTGCGTAACGCTATGTTCAAAAGCGAAAAACTGCAGAGACTGCTACGTTTGCCACGGAGAGGCGCTGACTGGGCTGGAGCACAGTGTGTTGTGTCAACTGTGTTCGCTCATTGCGATCGTAGACGTTCCTCTCTCGGCAGGTCGTTTTATCATCATGAAACATTCACGTGATTCGACCAAGTTTCAAGTAACACAGCACTACTTAATGGGTAGTCAGCATGGCAAGTTCATTGTATCACGATCGACTGCCGTAACACTTACGTTACTTGGATTCGCAATATCGTAACTTCGTAATATTGATGAATTCGCTACATGGATCCAGGTTTGTTACATTGTTACACCCAGGTTTAAATGTAAATGAATATTTCCCAAAACCGACAAATAACACAAAATTACTTTCAGTCAAGCTTTTAACCACTTAAATTTCATGTACCAATCACAGACCAGTGACCAAAGTTGGCCAGTTAAGTAGAAAATACATGAAAGGAATGGATTCAAGAATTTCAGCTTCATGTCCAGACTTTTTTTTTTTTTTCAAGCTGCAAGTTATCACTACATTCCATGCAAGATTTCAATGCAGACAGCCACAACAAGAGCGAAAGCAAACCTCAAGGTGGTCAAGAAGGGAGTCCCGAAGCTCCCTCTCTTTTTCACCCAGCCCTTCCTTGGTCAGGACCATGAGCACAATATTGCTGAAGACTATGAGGACGCTGTTTCTCACCGTATAGCTCTGCAACAAAGGAATAAATGCCAATGCGATGTTCTGTGTGGTCCGACTCAAAAATATATGACCCAAGGGATTTGCTTTTGGGACTGCAGTGTGGCTCATTCTGCATCGTCAGCGGAGAAAATCTCACAAAGTTCGGAGGAGCCCTCGTCGTCAACCTCCTGTAGCTGAAGAGCGCAGGGGTGCTGAGAGTCTACCATACAGTTTAAAAGCAAATCCCTTGGACCGTGTATTTTTGACGCAGACTGTACATTTTCTCAGCCTGCAGGCACATAACGCAACCCAGTGTATAAATTACAAGCTTTGTATCCCCACAAGAAAGGTAGACGACAGACACCACAACAAAGGATGTGCGAAAGCCTCACAATCAAAAAGAGAACCCTCAAGAAAAAAAAAACGAAGCATTGGCAAAACATCACAAAAATGAAACACTTGTAACGCAGTTCCTTTTAGTGGACATCCAAGTGGTAACCCGAGTGAGGAACACACTGTCCAAGGGTGAACACAGAGGTGGACAGGATGGGAGGGGACAAATGAGTGCTGAACCAATTTGCTATTCCCACCTATTTTTAAACAGCCCACCACGGTAATCAAAGTGTATTCAACACCTCACAAGTTGCATCATTAGGCAGTGAAAATACTGAACTCCAGAAGGAAACTAATTAAGACTTCCTAGGCTGGAATGAAAGAACAGACCCCCATGCGCTGGCTAGTGCTTTAAAAACTGTAATCACTGCTGCCATTTGCAACTTTCCCTCTTTTAAGTACAACAGGAGTGCTTAGAAATGCCCCTCATGCTAATTCACATTCAACAACATGCACCGTACATTTTTCTCTTATTTGTTTGCTGTCTACATATCTTGAAATGTACTGCTCATATCATGACTTGTTTCACTGAGCACTGACAACAATCCATGCCACATGCATTCTATCTTGCTTTTGTGTTTTATCGGGTGTCACATATTGCTTTCTTTCCCTCCCCGTTGCTTGATCACCTTTTTCTACACTGTACTTGCGTTCAAATATTTTCTTATGTATTTATAAGCCTTTCTTATTTCTCACTGCTTATTATGTTTAGAAATCCGCTGCTGTGAATTTGTCACGATTTTGATGCCCCATTACACAATGCCTAACAGGCTTGTAAGGCATTTCAAATTAGTGAAATGAGCCACAATGAGGAGGCACACCTTGACATTCAGCAAGTCGATAAGGAAGCTAGCAGACTTCGTGACCAACTCTGGCATGCGTTCCGAGAGCTCCACGAGAAACGTCGCAACATTTCGGATGCCCCCGCAGTCCTGAGCCGACTCCAGGGAATCCAGGCGACACAGTTCTCTGCAACACAAGAAGGGACGTAAACACAGCGTCGTTCGCACAGAATGCTCAGGCTGTTAAGTGCCAAGCCACCTGCCACTAGCGCAGCGATCCTTAGAGACATCTGCTACACAGAAGATGCAGAAAATGCACTGGCCTAGTATCAAACCATATGGTCTTAGAGTTTCCCTTTTAAGACAACGTCGCAGCCAAGCTTTCTTTCTAGTTCTTTTGGCTTAAATGCAGCAACAGCAGCATTTCACAGCTAGATTTGCAACCTCTGAACTAGTGATTAAACTTGAACACTACCAAAATCACGGACACAAAAGAAAAACACCTCCATACTCGACAAACGTAGTCCAAGCTTGCTCGCAGCTCCAAGCAAGCTGAGCACCAGTCTTCAAATTAAAAAAACAAAACAAAATGGTGCATAGTACCAGTGCCGTTAATAAAGGTAGAAAATATATTGACACTACACTAAACGTAACTAGAAAAACTGAACGGATGGCAGCCATATGTGGTACTGCACCTTATTTCAGGAGATGCAAAGAAGACAGTACTTACGATCACTAGTTCCCAAAAGGATAGACATGTAACGCACAGAGTGCACTTTTCAGCAAAGAGATCAGTGATGAAACAGAGCTATACCACTAGAAAAAGACTTCCGTACAAAGAAAAGAATAGAGATCAAG
The DNA here is from genome assembly GCF_055824585.1 of Amblyomma mixtum. NCBI lineage: Eukaryota > Metazoa > Arthropoda > Arachnida > Ixodida > Ixodidae > Amblyomma > Amblyomma mixtum. Next base: position 254,404,509 of record NC_143013.1, read on the forward strand.
AATGTGCTGCTTGTTATCTGGCTTCGGAAACACCTCAGGAGCTCCTTGAAACACAGGCTCTGTCTCTGTGACGGGTCTCTTGATTTCTGAAGTCTGTTCTAGCTCCTGCACTGTTTCAGTTCTCTTCCCTTCAGTTTTAAAAAGAAGACTGCATTTTGAGTTGGAAAATTTCAAAGCACCCAACAAGAAATGTAAACGAGTGAACTTTTGTCCCAGTGCTGCCTCAGATGTTCAGCTGGGGTTGCCTGTGCTTACCAGAAGGTGCTCAGGAAAAGCTATTGCCCGAGGTTACAGTAAACACACTAAAACTGAACATGCCTCTGCCATTTTTTTGTTATTGCTTAATGCTTCTCTCAGGGATTGTTTACATCTGCACAAGGGAAATCTAATGTTTCAACATGCGACAAATTAAAATGCCACATTCTGAGCAGTCTACAAAAAATGTCAGCGTCACACTACACGAAATGAACAAGTTTTGTGGCAGCCAAGGTTCCATAAAACCTGAACGAACAAACTTTACATTTGACCACTACTTAACAGAAAAACGAACATACTGCTATCACAGAGTTAAGCTCAATAAATATAATTACGGTTTTTAATATGCTCAAATTTCCCCAGATACTATGCTCTGACAAACAGGTGAGTAACAGTGTATGGGTGTGCAGTGAAAAGCAAGCCAACCCAAAGAATTGCAGACTGAAACTGTACAAGGTGGCGGATAATGACAAATGCTCACAGACCTGATGCAGTCGCCAACGATGCTTTTGACACCAAACTTCTCCGAAAAGACTTGCAGGGAATCGGCAAGAAAGGAAGCCACATGTTCGTGGGCTTGCAGCACCTGCATTATTTTCATGACGCAGCCTGCAAAACGGTGACACGGGGAGAATGTTTACTTATTCAGTATACTGTGGTCTGGTACTGAAGGTAGACATGACTGCGAAGCACACTGGACAGGCCCATTTCCAATATACGCGAGTGCTATACCGCATACAAGAACATATTGATAACAATAAGCTCTATGCATGCCAACATACCGCAAAAGACCAATGCAATCAGAAATGCGTTATATTAGACAATGCATTTCAGAGGGATTGCGTTTTGTATGTCACTTGAGCAATGCTGGACTATGGATAAGGACTTAATTTAGCTCTGCTCTGGGTAAACAAGTACCCAAAGACCAATCCCTTAAAGGTGCACTGAAGAGGATTCTGAACATGTCTTTTTGCCGCGGGAACTCGATCTACACGTTCTGAGCATTCTTAGAAACAGTGAGTTCTTGCCCTGTGTGGCCGATTTCCCCAATTAAATCGAATTTACGTCCGGCTCCCGCCTTTTTTTTTTTAATTCTGCCTCGTACGGTGGGCGGAGTCGACCAATGCGTGGAGCGCCTTTCACCCAGTCCCGTGGAGGCTTTGCTTTCGCTTTATTTAGTTTTTTAGGTTTCCATGAATAAATAGTTTCATTCGCAGATAATATAGCCGCAAAATAAGCCCGCAGCAATGAAAATACGCGCGGACTATTTGCTACTACGGACTACTGCGTATTACTCCGCCGATGGCAGAGCGGCAAGCCGTCACGGGACTGGGTGAAAGGCGCTCCACGCGTTGGTCGACTCCGCCCACCGTACGAGGCAGAATTAAAAAAAAAAAGGCGGGAGCCGGGCGTTAATTCGATTTAATTAGGGAAATCGGCCACACAAGGCAGTAAATTGCAGTTTCTAAGAAAGCTCGGAACGTGTAGATTGAGTCCCACGGCAAAAAGACAAGTTCACATTCCTCTTCAGTGCACCTTTAATAAAGAATTCACTGAGTGGCAACACTATTGAGAATAAGCTCAGGCATGTTGGCCACTTGTTTCAATAATTAGCATAACAGACTGATATCAGCAACAACGGTGGCCACAACACCCCACATGTTCAATCACGTCACTGAATACTACACCAGTTGTTCCCAGAATATATTCACTGTAAGGCCGGGCTCACCAATGCCGTAGCTGTGCCTTTTGATGCTCAAGCCAATCACAGTGATGAAGGCATCCTTTATGACACCCGACTTGACGTTGCTTGCATCTTCAATCAGCTTGAAGAAGCAGTCAGCCACAAGGCTGGAGGGAGAAGGACCAACAGATAAAATAAGCAAAGAAAAAAAAAAACTACAACATACCAGCAGTAAAGGTCAATAATTACTGGCAGCCAGCTTTCTAGTACTTAATGTACTCTCATGTCAAATGTTCCAAACTTTCTTCCCTGCTTGATAATGACAGAAAATAACATTTGATATTAAAATGAAAAACTCAAGCTCGAGACAGTTATCGTGGGGAAGCAACTTTTTTTGATGTATTAATGGCTGACTAATACGGAAACTCTGTCCGCACTAGAGACTGAATGAAATGGCATAGAGACCATTGCGGCCCATGTATTTTTGTCACATTAATATGCTCAGCAATGAAAACAAAAGCTCAAATGCAGCAGTGACAACATTATGGATTTATGCTTTACAGTCTCAAGGCACCTAGCCTATACATTTTTCCATTTATCAAACTGCACGAATCTTTGTATAATGCGGAATATAGGTCGAGGCGGAATATAGGTCGACCCCCTTACCTTGAAGCAAAAAAGTCAACATAAAAATTATGAGGCACAAAATTTCGATTTATTCACTGATGCCACCAGACTCGTAGCCTCCTCATTCGTCCGAGCTGTCTGAGCTCTCGCCCAAAGATGACTGCTTTGTGCTGGCTGCGTCCCACAGCATGTCGTCCTCGGTACCGTCCAAAGAGTTGCTCATGCAACATTTCTTGAATGCCCACATACCTTGTCTTCGAGCTCAGGGTGCACTGTGCGGCGCCCACGAAAGGTCGCCTTCCGCGCGTTTCAGGCAGACAGCTCATTTTCTGCGCTCGCCAGTACCGGACGCTCTTCTCCAAGACGCCAAAGTGTCGCTGGGCGGACATGTTCCCATACTCTTCAGTGAATTCGATAACTATTTTTTTAAACGCTGTGGTGAACTGACGTCGAGTACCAGTACTCATTTTGCGGGCTGCCGCGAAATTAATACGTTACAACACCAAGAACGATTACCGCCGTCAATGTTTGGCCGCGTCGGTCGACAAAGAGGAAGGAAAGAATCGTCAATATGGAAACGACAACGGTGCGGATGCCAAAATGTCCGCGGCTCACACATGTTGCCAGATGACTATTCAGTTTGTGCCAAAGGCCGGTGTATAAGTCGAGGGGTTACCTTTTTGGTAATATTTTTCGGAAAAAACCTCGACCTATATTCCGCACTATACGGTAGCATTTATCATCTGTCTGAGCCCATCTAGCAGTGCACGACATGTGAATAACTGCGGTAGGCATCAGAAACAGCTCGCTGTCCTGTATTTCTTTAAGATAATGCTGACCAGGATAACGCTTTTCAACTTCCCAAGATTTTGTCCCATTTCCACTATGTAGGGAAGCTGACCTTAATCAAGAAGTTTCTTTCTGAACAGATCGTTTTTTGTTATGTTTTCTTTCCAACTCATTATTATCGATAACTAGCTTTACAGACCACTTTGTTCCAGAACCAAACAGCCCGCATTAGTGAGACATGTCTTTTCAACATTCAAAAGTGTGCAGTGAAAAAGTGGTTAGACCTTCAATGCAACAAGGCATGTGCAATAAAAAAAAAGTTTGCTTCCACCACACAAAGTGTATGCACTGTGTGTCAATGAAAAAAAAAACAAAGCATGAAGAAACAGGCAAAGCGATGGTACATGTTATAAAAAAAAAAAATACTGGCCAAACATGCATAGCGCACAGAAACAGAACAAACAGAATATCACAGCCGCAAAAATGTCACATTTATCATCGAACTAATGACAGCAAATGCCTTTTCCCATTTATTTTCCTCATCAATGCCTACATCTGCTCCGAACACTTCCTCCCAACATTTACACATGCAACTAACAAGCTGTCCAGCTGAGTGCTGCAGAAATCTAGTCTGGTTGATAAAGCACAGTGACAAATAAAGAAAAATTCATTAAATGCCAGTCGACTGGCCAGCCCAGCATCATCAGTACTGGACCTCTTCCCTAAGACACCAGGTTCTCAAAAAAAAAAGTGAAAAAAGAGAGAGAGAGTGGGAGAACCTTGCATGTGCCTTTATTCCATTGCAGTGTAATGTCGTTAATTTCAGCATGCTTAATTCAATCTTCCAGCTTATTTTAACCGATATTTCAGTCCCCTCAACTATATGTGCAGTAAGAGGACCAAACAGACCTGACCTAATTTAAAACTTCGATAATTTCAACAAATTTTTGTCACCCTCAGGTTTAAATTACCAAGCTATAACTGTACTTATCATGACTGAATATAATGACGAATAATGAAGTGTCGTAAGACCATAGTCTCCTCCTTTTTTCTGCCCTTTAACAAGACCTCATTCCACATCACGCATATCACCAGTGATGTACTCTTAAATGTAAAACAAACAGAAATGGTCCATGTCTAATCACTCATGCTCACTTGATGTACTCTCCCTCCACGGGTTGCGGCGACCACAGACACTGAAGAGGCAGCTCGAGCAGGTTTTTCAGGCACTGCACAGCCTTGACCTTCTGTGGCATCCAGTCAAGCGATTTCATTTCATTTGCGACAACTTTCTTGCGACCCTGCATTGAAGAAAGAAAGCAGCAATTAGCAGAGAGGAGATCAAACTTTGCTACCAAGGTGTACAGGACCTCATCCGGTGCCTGTCCTAAACTGTTCAGACATGTTGAATGAGGAGAACTGTACGGTGGACGTAATTAGAGCGAGAGAGAGAGAGAAAGATGACAAAGACAGTTATTTCACTTGCTGCTAACATGCAGCTCTGCACAGAGAATGGAAATTGAGGGCAAAAAACGCAAGGAAGAAGAGCACAAAAATTAAGAAAGTAAAAGGAAAATAAAAAAAAAAATCCAGAGGGACACATAATTTCATTACGTATTGGCAATACGACAGCATTAGAAGCTGCTGATGCCTTTACCGAAAGCCAATGCCATCCAGACAGGTAAACAAAAAGTCCAAATACAAGACATTGCTATGAAAGGCAGGGAAACAGTCCCATTGCCTATTTCACTGTGTGTGGCATCGGAATTAGCACCTTTATTTTAAACTGGCAATGTGCTCTCCCATCCACATATGCTGGGCTTTCTGAAAGAATGTGCTCCACAGTCTCAACTTAGTAAGAGTTGTCACAGAGCGGACTGCGTGTAGCACAAACAACTGCTTGTAAAGGCAGTGTTCAGACAAAGACTAGTTTCACAGCGACAGCGGTTAAACACCCATTCCTGCATTTTGCGTCATAATAGTAGTGATGGTGGTGGTGGTAGTACAGTGAAACCTCGTCAAAGAAAACTAGTAAAAAATCGCGAAATAGTTCGATACAGCTGAAATTTGTAATATAAAATTTCGCCAAAAAAATTCGCAATGGAGAAGCTCAATTTAGTCAGCAAAAGAACGGCAACCGGGAAAGAATTTTTCGTAGTTTTAGCACTGTTTCGAACTGCACTGTTCCGCTCGTGGCGATTCCGGAGGCCGAAAAATGAGAGGAAAACGCTAGTTAAGTTGGCTTCGCTGTACAGCACCGCAGCATGCGGCGACGGCAGATCAAAAGCCACCTAAGTTGGCTTCCTCCCATCACAGCGGTGTCGCGTGAAGAATCGAACACTAGGCCGAAAGATATTGCCGTTTTCACCATCTCCACTCCGTGACAGTCGACATGAGCAGAGGATGGATGCTAGAAAAGCTACAACATCCAACCATGTCGCTGGCTCCGGGACACTACCAACAGGTGTGAGAGCAAAAGGGTGCCGATTCATTGGCTACCAGCTGTTCTCGCTACTATATATCTTCTGCGGTGCGTTGACAAATGCGAGATAGGGCATCAACCATGACGCAATCATTTGCCGCACCACCACCAGTCATTCGTGTAATGAAGTGAAGTCTGCCACCTGACATCCGAGTGGGCACCAAGAAACTACATCAGCATATTGGCTGTCACGGACCCTCTATCCACCTGCGAAAAAGTCACTGACCAAAACGAATATGTAGCGATGGCAACAGACAAATACCAACTTGCACCTACTTCTCCTCTCCAGAATACACCCAGATAGATACACAACAACATGCAACATCTGCTCACAACCAGCCATATTACCACACTCCCTCTGACACCTACCCTTCACACACCCAACAATCGCCACATCCGAACAGTGGGCTTCTGCTCAGCATAGAAGCCGCCGCTCAAGAGAGGGCGGTCACCTGGGCTGTGAGGCTGGTTCAAGGGCTTGCAGCCATCTGATCTCCAGCACCTCCCTAAAATCTCTCGAAATAAAGTTGTTACCTACCTACCTAGCTGCCTACCCAAAGTGGCAACCAGCAGTTCAATACAACCGTTTTATTGCGAACCGTACTCGACATATAAAGTAAGAAATGCATGTGTTGGTTAAAAATATTTAAGAACAGTTCAATATAGCCAATAATTCGTAATATCCATGTTTGCTATAATGAAGTTTCACTGTATACCAAATCAAGTCATTGTGTGCAGCAGTGCTTGGCCAATAATATACAGTTTCACACAGGAACAATTGAGGTCTCATCTTTTGCTAAGCCGAAGAAGTGTCTGTCAGAAAATGAAACAAACAGGAAAGTGGCGCATCTATTAGAAAAAAAAAGAGGGGATTCATTTCATTTTCCTAACAACAGTCTGCTCGTTAAGGCACAATATTCCACACTTCAGGTCTGGTGTCACTGCAGACAACTAGCAGTTTCATTTCTCTCAGACAAAGCAGGCAGTAGCGTAACCAAACGAGGTACTTTACTAGGCTCACTTAGCAAATGCCTATGATAAATGCCAAGCGCGAATCAGCCAGCCGGCTAGAGTTCGAAGAAAAAGGGAGTCTCCACCCATTCCCAGCACAGCAGCAAGTGCAGGAAGGCGTCGAGGTGGAACAAAAGTACCTTTGTCGTGCCCATCGCCACATCTGGCGATGGCTTGCTGACTTCCGCTTCGATGAGCTGCATCAGGTGGCAGAGCACGTAGCAGGACATCTTGAGATGATTCTGAGCTTCCCTCTTGGCTTCATAGCTTAGGGCCGCGTCAACATCCTTCAGCAGCACAGTCAGGTCTGATTCCACTCGTGAAACCCCTAGAAAACCACAGGTCATCCATTTAGTTTTGCGGCTTCAAAGCTCAGACGCTGGAGTGCACAAATAAGGCAAATAAGTTTACGAAGGCTGCAGCATCCATGGAGGCATGAATGTGAAGCACAGTGTGTTAAAATATGTACAAGACATCATGAGGGGGTGTCTGCAAGCTGCTTTGTCGTTTAACTAACTATGATGCTAAAGTCAGCCTGTGTGTGCCTCGAGAGCCGTAATCACAAGTGAAGAAGCAGAGATTATACCGCAGTTTTCATCATGCTTCATGTGACCAATACTGACCTTTGACGTCTGAGGTCACAGCCACTACCTGGCTATGGAAACCGAAACAGGTGAGAGAAGAAATTAAACTAAAACTCACTTAGTGGTCGTAAGTGAATACTACGTGGTGATACAAATGTAGTAATGTCTAAGACATCATTACAAAGAAGAAAACATGCAACAAAAATTTTGTGTGGATACCCTTTTACATGTTTAGAAGACTGTACAATGAAGCTGTGCATCATCGCTTATTCTTGGCTTTATATGACAGCACCAGGTCTGGCAGCCATACTCTTCCCATGCTCAGACTGTAACATTGAAGTTTGCTTAAAGTTGCTTGTTCAAGTGCACAGTTGAATGAAAATACTTCACATAGCTTAAAGAATGACAGGGTGTGTATCAAGAATTTCGTTCTCATAAGTTTCTACTCATAGCAGACGATAGCAATTTCAGAGAAAATGCACCGCCATGACGTTTTTCTCCAAGACGCACCAATCAAATCGCTTCCGTGCCCCCGCCAATATTGGAGTTATAACCAACAGTTTTCGTGCAAAATCATTTCACTGCAGCTCAACGAATTTGAAATCGAGGGCAGACGAACTGCTCAGATGTTATAAACTGTACACAAGGCACAGAACACTCACCAAACAAGGCGAGGCAAAATGCATCTTGTATCACCTTCTCGTCAAGGGAATGAAAGTTTCTGCAATAAAAAAAGCAAACATGAGCGACATGACACCTCACGAACCAACTTAAAAGTGTTAAAACAGCGGTGTTACTTACGTGATAACGCTGTAAGACAGATCGAAGGAATCAACAACGCATTTGGTTTCGAGAGACTTTTTCTTGGAGAGAAACCCTACATGCAAAACCAGAACAGAAAGTGAACACATGACGAAATGTGCCAAACCAGTTGATATCAATAATTACTGAACATTAAGGAATAATTAGCTCGCACACATACCTCGAACCTGCGCAGCGATCTCACGAGATGGCACGACGTCCTTGACATAATATTGACCAACGCTGTCAGCTCTTAGAAGCTGGTCTCTTGATAGAGGCAAGACGAACTCGAAGTTCGCCATGCTCTAATTGCCTGTTGAATGGACCAAAGTAACAGCCGTAATTTTAAATTTGAGTCGTTATTGTAAACACTGCTCTGATTTCGAGCACAGCACAACCTGAGTGCCCCAGCTGACTGCCAAGACGGCGAACGTATGATGGCAACTTAGAACTACGAACTGCTCTACGCTCACTCCGTGCGCATAAATTTACAGAAACAGACCAATTTAACTACACTGCAAATAAAAACTTACCGCCACGCTCCAAAAAAGCCGCGAAAACCGCCAGGGTCGGCTACGGCCGTGAAGCGTCCAACGTCGCTATGGTCGCTAACTGTAGATTTCAGCAAAAACAATAGTCAGATCACTTTTTCAAATTTGAACTCCACTAAATAAAGTTTCACAATATTTGCAGATAATATGTTAATGAAATTTGATCATAATTAGTGAAAAAAGAGTTTTTACATAACGCATTTTTATCCAATCACTGCTTTGGAAAATGGTGGCTGCTGTCCGACCTCGGACTCCTCTTTTGCTCTTGTTACCCCCCTCGGAGCGCAAGATGAATTTTCGACATGCTTAGTGCGTTAAGCTCTAGTGCGGATTTTAAACTATGGAACGTTGCGTGTGTGTGCGTGCTGTGTGTAATATATTTCTTAGATTTGCTCACGCTTTTCGTCGCAACTGCGTTTGCCATTGTGTGGACCGGAGTGAACTACTACCTTCACAGGCGGGATGAGGACTCTCGGCACCGTCTATCGATACTAGGCTTAATAAAGCGTGACAAGAACAAGCACAACTCGACGCCTCGTGCTGCTTACAGAAAGACTGCGACGCCAGCGTCGGCCTCACCGTCGCGGTCAGGCAATGCTTCGTACGGTTATCCCCGCCCAATACCGGGGAACAAATTCGACACTCCTTCGCGGATACTGGGAAACAGCGGAGGCGACAACGCTACGCACGGCTTCGCGAGTCCCATGTTAACGAGTAAAACTACTTTTCTCACCAGATCGTGCCAAAGTACTTTCACGCCGAATCATGGGAGGTGAGTGATTTGATTCTTTTCCTTACTGGTGACTAGGGCACTGTTCAACGCTGTACGTTCCGTTAACCGGACGCGTTTCAAATTTGAATGGACGGCGTGCCCGCCATAAAAGTTGCGCGTCCGGTAGAGGATGTGCGAGTAGCTCGCCTCTAAAATCTTTTCGCTGCAGCCTCTGGGTATCATTTGCAATGCGTGTAGTGCTGTAAAGTTGGCACTTTTGTACGTTTCAATGTGCGTGGTCTGTAATAAACGTTTTTTTTTTTTTTTTCATTTCTCACTTGTGAAACTCATCCACGTGCTCACGCAGCTGCTAGGAGTCAGTTTGTGACTGATTGCTTTCGTCCGTTCAGGGACGCTGTCCAACATGAAATGACCACTGAAGGTGTTTCCTTGTTTCGGGCGTTGCTGTCAAAATGCTTTGCTAAACGTGTAAGTTTTAAAATTGAAAAGGAAAAGTCGTGTTGTTTGCTGCAAACACAAGTCGATCACGTTTTCAGCTGCCCCCCATTAGTAGTACAAAAATGGGGCTGCTTTTACTGGTTGAAAGTTTGTAAAGGATTTTGATGTTTTTTGGCTTTGTGGCAATTTGCCCGTGATTGCTGGGATTCCGCCATGTAATTTGTGCCATACCCCCTCACTGGACCCCCATTCCAGTTCATCATCTGTTGTAGTACATGTTTATACGTAGTATCTATTTGAAAATGATATTTTATTTGATAATTCAAGTGTTGCGTAAATTCAGCTGTTTGCATCTTAACGCACAGAGCCCTGCTAAGTGTAGCAAAAGCTTTCAGAATTGTTAGCCTTGCAAGTGCACCATTTCAGGGTTTAATTTGACTGTCTTATTTTCATTTATGTTTCAACATATTGTTGAACACCGAAAGCTTGTTCAGATTTAGAGGAAGCTTTTCAAAACATTTGATGTCGGTGAGACCGAACATCTATTCGAATGAACCAGAAGGCAGTTCAAAATAATGAGTCCACTGTAATACCTTGTTTATTTTTTAGGACAGTTTGTGATACTCAAACAGCATTCTGAACTATGATACTTGTACAGCATCTATCTGTAGCATCTATCTGCTATCTGTTTTCAGAGCAGCTGTGAAGGTTACTTCATTACTTCCTTTAAAAATGTCCCATGTGGACAATCTTTGCTTTGATAGTGGCACTATCTGCTTGTGCTGCTGTTGATGTTTTATCATATTTTCTATTTGTCTAAACATGTGCCACGTGGAAGTCACAGTTGCCAAAGTGTTTGCTAAGCAGATGTTACTGTTGGTAACAGCTCTTACCATGTGTCAGTCATGGTGTCAGTGATTTTACTGTCGAAATAGACAGAGCAGTGGAAAAGAGCAATGATTACAGAAACAGGCAACACACACTTCGACTGCTACCAGCTGAAAACGGTTTATTTGTGTGTGCAATATAAACCGACAAGGAGCAAAAGGATTAAAGAGGTCCTAGGGAGCAAAATCAAAACGAGTTATGGAGGCCGGGCACAATTTCTGAGATACAGGAACTTGGGAGTTCAGCTGTATCAGTTCCTTCTAGAGTATGACCGGAAGGATCTCTTCCCTTGTGTAGGTGATAAAATCATAGATTTCCTTTGCTATCTTTTTGAAACATGCTTCCGGCACTGCTTCCTTCAGCAGCTTTCGCAGTGTTCACAGTGTATCGCAAGATTTTTCCATGCGTCGATCCTCAGTCAATTTGCGTGCTCACACTGCATGCAAATTGTTGTTGTCACTCTTCATCACTTTTACTTTCTGCATATTGTTGGTGCCTTTTTTGGTTGCTGTAGTCAATGGGGAAGAGAATGGAGCAAAGGTATGTGCTTGCATCATGACCGTGGTGTAGCGCAACAAGCCTGTGTGATATTGTTCTAATTAAAGCCGTTTTTACTGATAACAAAAGAATTGATAACCTTTGTGGAGCATTCTGGATGCTGTGGTTGCTTGGCAGCCTGACCATACCTTTGGGCTTGCTTACTAATACTCTTCGTGTGCTTGGGTGATCAATCTGCCTGGCATGTTTTGTTGTACACATGCAAGCATTGATAACCGCACCAGCAAGCAGTTGGAAGACAAAGCACCAGCGTCTGTGTGTTGCCTGACACTTGACATGTCATTGGCATGATGCATTCTCTTTAAACATTTTTTTTTTTTTACTCCTTTCAGAAAGCCCCACCTTGACTGGGTCCCCGCCACGACACGGAGGCAACCCATCCAGCAGGAGAAGTACTCGGTGGGGAGCTACCCCACTGTCTGCCTCAACAAGTCTCCACTGCCACTGGCAAAGCCATTTGCTTCGCCCGAACTTATTTCTCCCGTGAAGGTCAAGCTCCTGCCCTTGTCAACACCTGTTGTACAGAGCAGCACATTTGGGTGCGTACCATGGCGTGTGTGATTCTATACTGATGGTGGGATGTGTGTGTGGGCTTTGTCCGTTGAAGTTAACGTGTAATCTTCACGTTCTGCATTGCTCATGCAGCCCCGTAGCAGCCAGCAATGAAGTTGACAAGCAGGATCCATGCTCTACCGAGAGCGTCATCCAGGCCCTCAAAGAGCGGAGGTCAGTTCATTCTTGTGATTTCTTGTGTATTTCATGGATGCTTGGTTTTAGTTTGGTTTATTAGGGTTTAACGTCCCAAAGCGACTCAGGCTTTGAGGGACACCGTAGTGGAGAGCTACAGAAATTTCGACTGCCTGGGGTTCTTTAACGTGCACTGACATCGCACAGTACACGGGCCCCTAGAATTTCACCTCCAGCGAAATTTGGCCGCTGTGGCCGGGATCGAACCCATGCCTTTCGGGTCAGCAGCCGAGCGCCGCAACCACTGAGCCACCGCGGTGGGGTATTTTTCATGAATGCAATGGCGTCAGCGTTTTCTGACAAGGAAGTTTGATAAACTCCGGTTTCAGTGAAAAGTTGTCTTGTCAGTCGTCATCTGTATGCTTGGCAATCTTTCCATTCGCCTTTCTAACCAAGGTGTCCAGCTCCCTGGAATTGTCAGAGATACCAAAAAAAAATTTTACTGAGTCAGTGAGAAGCACTGGCTGAAATTAACTCTATGATCTGCAGTGATTGCAATGCTGCAACGAGCAACCAGCGCATAGTCTAGGCACATTGGTTTCACTTGCGTGCATGTGAGGCAGGACTTCATGTCCAACTTGATTTTAGCTGTCTTTTACTCGTCCGTGAAGTGAGCATTGCATGTGCAGTTTGTTTGGTACTGGTTGCCGCTCTGTTCACTAAGCTTGGGTTGGTGCAGGCCAGGAAATGTGCGCTATATTCAAAACTGTTTTTAAGAGAAAAAGCGGAACGCAGTAGGGCCTGGACATGGAGTGCAAAATTTTAGGGTTTTTTGAGCTAGGCGGCATGCTGCCTTCATGTGGTATCAAAATAGCATATTCTGAGAGCATTTTTTTTAATCGCTTGGTCTCCGTGTTGTACCAATCGTGTAGGCCAGCAGAAACTGAAAGAAATGAGTCTAGATGCTCGGTAGTCTGCACTATGTTGAGAGGGTCATAAAAAAACTGCTACTTTTTGTGAAAGTTGCCTTGTGCTTATCTCATGGTAGTGCTGGTGTTAGAAGGGGCATCTGAGTGAATAATGGATGCATTTATTCCACACATTGTCCACAAACAACACGTACCTCAGAGTGGAGTTCCAACTCTCACACCATGGCAACACACAACTGAACACGCATCACCGGTGGGTGTTGCCTGCTTGCGTGGAGGTGCGCATCCATGCATGCTTGTTACATGCGACCTTGACTTCGCTCAGTTCACTCTAAATGAAAAGCTGTTGGCCAAATGGCTCATTGAAGCCTCGTAACTTATTTCAAAGGTGTTAGGGTTAAATCAACCAGTTCTTGTCTGCAGCTATGTGTAGCTTGTAGATCACTCTAGTTATAACAAAATCATGTATGGTTGTACATAAATTGGTCTCTTGCAACACTATTTGAATTATGGAGACCTCTTTGACCACAGACCAAAATCTTGGGACACCATCGATGTCTGCTGTTACGAGTGTACTGAAATGTGAGCTTTTGCATTGTTGTCTTCATACCTGTTGCCGATGCTGTACATTTGCCCCCAACTTGCAGTGCACGATATCAGTGGGGTTATATAGTGCTGGCTCTTAAAGGAACACTGAGGAGAGCACTATTAATGTTTTTTTTTATAGTAAAATCCGATAGTTTGGCATGTCATGGCTTTGTTGCCACTTCGCCGGCAGCGAAAGATGCATTTATTTCTAAGAAATTTGGATTCGAAGTTGAAAAAGTTTTTCCCGCCGCTCTGATTCAAACTTGGGATTCTCCTATGATGACGTGAAACATGACGTGCGCATGACGTACCACAGACTCCGTGATTTCTGGCGGCCAGCAGTGCTGCCTAGCAGCAGCCGAAAAGAAAGCTACCGCCGGCCGCACGTTGAAGGCATCTCTCGGCTATTGCGGCCGTCGCTACAGTCACTTCGATTATGTTTGCACTGGCGTTTTGCCAGCGTTACGATTGGGTCTCGTTCTCGAAGTCGTCAACCAAGTTCTCGCAAATAGACACCTTTAGCATACCGTGTACCTTGTTACCGCTAGCGGAATACCGGGAGCTCGCCTACCGCCAGAAAACAGGCACTGATTAGTCCCGATGCTTCAGGAGCGCGCATAGCTGCCGGGCACGTGGCGCCATCTGGCGACGTCAAGGACATTTGCGCATGCATTGGCTGCGCCTCAGGGATTTGTGGCTTCTCGGGTCCTAGAGTTGCTAGACCCATTGGTTCTAGCAACACTGCTTTGTCCTGTGACGTCATCACGCTTGTACTTGCGAGTTTGGCCTGTGGCGGCGATACCTGTATTTTGGTTCTTGCTCTTTTCTACGTTACAAGAGCTTTGTTGTCAGTATGAGTGGCGTTTTTGTAATCAGGAGCTGGTATTCTGTCGATACAAGCCAACTTCAATTTCTCCTCAGTGTCCCTTTAATGTGCTGGCCATGAACATTTGCAGGAAGCGGGCCGCTGCTGCAGCCTATCAGGACTGCCTGGACCCGGCGGGCGGCAGCCCGAACCCCGTGCAAAGCAGCAAGCGGGCACGACGCGAGAGCCTGTGCCTGCCGCTTCCCCCCTTCACGCCAGTGGTGACGTCGGTGGGTGGCTTCGGGCCTCCCTACCTCGGCTCGCCCAGCAAGAACCTGGTGGTGCGGAGTCCTTCCGCCCTGGTGTCGGCGTCTCCTGAGGGGCCCTTCAAACGGGGTCGCCTGGCATCCTCGACGAGCCCTCCCAGCTCCCTGGCCAAGCGGCATCGCAACAATGCCATCGCCATTTCCTACTGCTCCAGCCGGGGCATTCTGCTGCAGGCTAGTGTTTCAGCCATTTGCTGTGTGCATGAGGGCACTGTCGTTCTGGCCAAAAAACGTCTCATTAACCCTTTCACTGTCACTCCCACTGCCATGCGCACTGAAGGAAGATTGAAATTTTTGTACCTAATATATAATAACCTGATTAGAATAAATACCCATGATTATATTACTCCTGTTTCATGAGCAAGTGCGCGTTATAACCATGGAAAAATGCTGCAAGAATTTCGTGCATACTCTAACACAGTTAAACACTCATTTTTTTTCAAATCAATTGCAGAGTGGAATGAATTGCCGAAGTGTGTAGTGAACAGCCCAAATGTAGAAACGTTTGTTGATAATTTGAGAGCCTTTTCTATGTGAAAC
The DNA here is from genome assembly GCF_055824585.1 of Amblyomma mixtum. Lineage (NCBI taxonomy): Eukaryota > Metazoa > Arthropoda > Arachnida > Ixodida > Ixodidae > Amblyomma > Amblyomma mixtum. The sequence continues at coordinate 254,419,785 of NC_143013.1, forward strand.
CCTTGTCTTTTTGGTTTCATTTTTCGCATCATCGTTTGCTCTTGTATGAAGTTCGTGCATATCTTTTTTTTTTATTTGTATCTGTGCTCATGCCCGTGCTCATGCCCGTGCTCATGCCTGCTTGGAGTCGAGCGACTATGCAGTATTAAATAAATAAACTCGGGCTACCACATATGCACACCCCCTGCCTCTCCCGTGTTAACTCGCTTTGGCTTTTTAACTCGTTCCCTGCCGCTCCCGATAATACTCGTGTAAAAAAAAACAATGCAAACGTATAACGCCATCTATGGAGAGACTCCATAAATTCATAGATCTTGTAGGGTAAATTTTACACAACAGATGGCGCGCATGTTTCCACGTCCGAGTCACTTCGTTTTGGTCTGTGCACAGCAGCCATGAGGCTATGTGCCACACTTGTCTGCGCTTTGACGGACGAAGAAATTCAAAACTGCTTGTGAATTCGGAGTCCAATGATAATGAGAACATGGAAGGAGCCCACCTAAGTGCCTTGTCGAGTGATGACAGCGATGAAGTCCCCCTGCCACCGAAAAATCTGCGTAAGAAGAGGAAATCCGACAGGCCAGATTGGTGCTGGAAGATTTGATTCATTACCACTAATATCTGTAAGATTATCCTGAATAAACATGTCTACATGTCCTGTAGAGCATTTTAGTGCGTTACTAGCAAAAAATTTCCAGGAAACTAACATGCAAAAAAAAAACCGGCAGGGTGTGTGCAGATGTGAGTAAAAAAACCTGGCAGTGAAAGGGTTAATTAAGGGAGTTTAAAATAATGAGAGTCCAGTTTATTTTTGCTTTTCAGAGGTAAAGGACAGAGGTGTGCTTGCTAGACAGGCGTAGTGGTGGCTATTTTAGGCACTTGTGTTCTGTATTTGATCTCTTAAAAGTGCCCAGTAGCTATGCATTCAATCAGTCAACTCCAGTTGTGCTACATTTCCATTCTGATGTTGTTGGAGCTCTCTTAACCTGTGTTTAGCATCAGTGTGACCATGTCTTGAGCCATTGGTAGTCACTGCGCTGCAGATATAACATCCTTACGGCAGGGTTGTGCTGTATACTTAAATATTACTGGTTCCACATGTAAAAGTTTTAGATCTAGCACCTATTTGTGCCGTGATTGTGTGACCTTTTTATCATTTTTACGCTGTTTACAGTGCTGTTAAAGGGTAAAAATACTATGCGCTTTGGGCTGTGACACGTGCATTCTGGTCAAGTTCTTCATAAAAAGTACTAACTGTAGCGGCAAAGTGCATCCATGCACATTGTCTACCACTGTCAGCCAGTAATGTATCTGCTTGTATTCGAGAAAGAGCACTGCAATCCCGCATGAGTTATCAGCACAGCAATTGCATGCAGCTGCTTGGTTCTAAAACTAGAGCCTGTGTTGGGTTTCAAGTTGAAAAGAAATTGTGTAGATGCTGTGGGTGTTGTCAAAAACCACCACCGCTTCACCAAAACCGCTTCACCATGCCATTTTCCGTCATTGCCAAGTTTCTAATGGTTCGTGTCTGACTTGGGCATATGCTGCCTGCCAAGGTAATTTCAGTGGAAGGAGGTAGTCTTTTTCACAAGTAACCAAGCTCCATGGTTTGCTTCTTATTCTTATAGCAGAGCTACTATGGCTTCCCTAAAGATCAGAAAGCTCTTTGAAGGTGAGGACAGGGGTTCTTCTTACCATACAGAGATTTAGAGCTGAGGGCTCGCATAATAGCTGCAATACACAACTGAGAAGAAACTATTCAGCCTGGTTACTTTTGGCGAAGACTGCACTTATGTGAGGTTCACTTATACCCCTGTCACACTAGCAAATTTATTCTCATTCGAACCTAATGGCATTCGATGCATCGAATGTCATTCGGTCTCTTTGGTGCTACACGGAAAAAAATAATGTCATTCGAAAATGGTGGCATCGACGATCAGTGAAGAAAAAAATAGTTCAACTGAACAACATCAGCGTGCATAAAAGATGTTTAAAATTGTTGTGCAGTGTTTCAAAAGTGAGCGAGAACATTTGTGTGCCGTATTATAAGCTTAAAATGTTATTTCCGGCCATTCTGCACCACTTTGGCCATCAAAAGCCAAGCCAAGTACAAAGTCAACCACAAATCTGATAAATGTAAACAAACAAAATGGCTGACATGGCGGCGTGCGGACACGCGCTACACGCGCGGAGCTTGGAAAGTACTTCCAAAAGGGGAACTGCTCAGTTATGTCTTTAAGTACCTTCGAGCTTAACAAACATGGCACGCCTACCAGCAAGAATCACGCAACCCAAAATGACCGACGGTCGCGGGAAAAGACGCTGCTTCACGCTCGGCCGCTGCTGTTGGCTGCTGCTGAGACCGAGAGTAATAGCTATCCACGACAGCCTGTAGTGTGAACAAATTCACACCAACATTACCTTTTTTATCAGAACTAAATAAATGCACTTTCTAAGTTTGGCAGTGTGCCCATTATTTTTTCGCGTCGCTTGTTCCTGCTGCTTATCTGTTGTCCAGAGTACGCATTCGGTTCGAGATCGAATGCGAATAAGTTCCCCTAACTCATTCGATGGCGAATGTCATTCGAACCTAATGGCATTAAATGTTCCCGTGTAGCAGCCGATTAATGACATTAGGTGCTAATGTCATTCGATTCAAATTACATTAAATTTGCTAGTGTGACAAGGGTATTAGGCTATGCCGACTGTAGGCTAGCAAGTGTGCTTGTTTTAAACATTAAACTTTGGATTTTTTTGTCGTTTTTCTTTGCAGAGGAACAACCAGTCTCAGAAGAGAAAAGCAGTGCCACCAGATTCTTCTCCTGCATCAAAGCAGACAAAGACAGATGACAGGTGGGCACATTTGACTTCATTGCTCCTCTTCCGTCCCATGGCTGCTGCAGTTATGTTGAGGCGAAGTGCAAAAACGCCGGTCATTGCGTGTGAAAGAACTCCAGGTGGGCAAAGTTAATGTAGGGCCCTCCACTGCACCAAATATTTCCCTCTTTCATCCGTTAACGGGTCAATGATAGGATTCTGGCGTCCCTGAAGGTGTCCACGAACAAAATGTCTGAAAGTTTGATGAAAAAGAAAACAAAATGTTTTGAAGCGAATGACACGAAAACTCCGTAAACGGTCTGGCGTGGCAAAATCCGTGAGGGGGCTTTGCATATGGCCTTGGGAACCAAGCACTGTTGTCATCGCAATCGCTGGAGGGAGGAGGGAAGAGCTTGCTTGGCTGCGGCTGCTGCACAAGGCTTTCTCACACAAACACATAATTTCTGCCTGTTTGGGCATTTATGAAGTGTGTAAAAAAAAAAAAAGATGCCGACTAAGCGCAAGGCTGTCGGATACCCCCCAACTTCTGTCGTTGAGAATTTGCTTTTTTTTTTTTAAGTGTTAGCTTTTCTTAGCATGTTCCTTCCTTTCACGCTGTGCGCAGTGCAGACCTTGGTAGCACGCCAAGATGCTGTGGACAATAACATCACAGCGTGTGTCTCTTGATGGGAACTCCGGCGTGGGTGGCGCACTGGGCAAACTTGGCATAGTGCCAAGACTCCGTGTGCCCTCGACAGGAGCGCTGCCCCGATTTTCCCATTATAAGCGGATTGCACTGTATACACATACGTCAGTGTTTAACATCGGTGACGCTGACGTCATCTCGTATTTACAGGATACCTAAAGGAGACGACGAAGGGTCCATCGAGAAGAGTGCAGACAGCAGTAAAGAGGTATGCATCTCCTGGCGAGGCACTTGGCTTCAAATCTTGTGCCTGGCATTTTTGATGTCATCATCACCATCCTAACTGCGCCCAGTGCAGGACAAAGGCCTCTCCCGTATAATCTCCAGTGAACCCTGTTCTGTGCCAGCCTCAGTCACCTTATCACTGCAAACTTCCTTTTATTATCTTCCTATCTGACTCCCTGACAACCCCTGCTACACTTGCCTTCTCCTGGCATCCAGTCTGTTACCCTTAATGACCATCAGTTGTTTTGCGTTCACATTACATGTCCGGCCCATGCCCATTTGTTCTTTATTTCGACAAGCACATCATTAATTCGCATTTGTTCTCTGGCCCACTATGCTCTGTTCCTGTCTCTTGCATTACACCTATCATTTTCCTTTCCGTGGCTCGCTGCATTGTCCTCAGTATAAGTTCAACCCTTTTCGTTATCCTTCACGTTTCTGCCCCATAGGATACAGCTGTTATATGCTTTCCTCTTGAGGAATACTTGTAAGCTGCCCTTCATGATCTCAACAGTACCTGCCAAAGGCACTCCATCCCATTCTTATCCCCTTGGCTATTTCACTCTCATGGTCCAGATCTGCAGGCATTACCTGCCCTAAGTAGGTGTGTTCATTTACCAATGCTTCGTTGCCTATCATAAACTGGTGTTCTCTTCTCGGGCTGTCAAACATTGCTTTAGTTTTCTGCTTTGTCTGGGTCCTCGATCGTGCTTTGCGATTCTTCCGCTGAGTATCAAGGTGATGACATCTTTGATGTACAGTAGCCGACCGATATTTCGGACTAGCGCGATATTTCGGACTTTGCTGAGAAACCGTTGTGCACCTTATAGGAACATGTACATTTTGTGAGGTTTTACTTGGGGAGATAAATACGTTATCCCCACTTAACCCTTTGAGGGTCGAATTATTTTGAAGAAAACTTTCCCAGGTGGTCAAATTACTTTATTGCGGATCTTGAATCTACAAAATGTATATAACCGAGAATAAATAGTAAAAAAAAAATTAGGAACAGTACTTTGGTGACAGCATCACTCACAACTGGAAAATGTTCAATAGAATAGAATAGCAACGGTGATAAGCAAGCTAAGAGCAGCACCAATAAAGACAGAAATCAACTTTCGCCGCCTCTGCAAAACAGTGCCCACAAAGAGAAAACATGTTTCGCGCGACTCCGTTGCGATCCCGCAGCGGAATCGAAACCGCATAGGCGCGTTGCCACAGAGGGCGAGAATACCTCGCGAGCAACGGTGATAAGCAAGCTGAGAGCAGCGCCAATAAAGATAGAAATCAACTTCGGCAGCCCCTGCAAGATAGTGCTGACAAAAAGAAAACTCAAATTTCGCGCGACTCCGTTGCGATCACGCGGCGAAACCAAAACTACTAAAGGGGTGTTGCCGCAGTCTGTGCCGCCGCGCTAAAGCTAGACATAAGTTCTGCTTATCTCCGTAAGAAGGCAGCACAAAATTCAAACACTTCTTGTAAGTCCTAAGAGGTGGCAGCACCCCCCAGTGAGCACGCATTGTTCTTTTGGCGCAAAATTTCAAACGGAAGATCGAAACCGTACTCGTACGGCAAAGACCTTGCGGGACAGAAAACCGCCGCCGTACATATACGGCAAAAACCTTAAAAGGGTTAAGCGCGGCTGACACAGTTAAAAACTGCCGGACCCCACCCCGTGGTCGCTTACGCTACCAAGCGCACGCCGACCACAGCGAGCCTTGCTCTGAGGAAACAAAGGAACGATACACTGGCTGACACAAACAAGGCATTTATTGCTACAACAGCAATAACGCCAGCTAGATCAAAATACACTGAGGAATCGAGGACGTCCAACTCACCAGCACGGTTACGAGTGAACGTTCGCCCACGGTAGGGCAAGGAAAACTCACAGGCCGGACAGGATGAGATGCGCGGGAACGTTTCTCCCCACGAGGGTTCGCACAAGCCAGCGAAGAGCGGAGCCTTGCGCGAGAACGTCCATGCGCTTTTCCGATGCCGAGGAGAAGAGCGCGTCTCTCCCCCGTGCGCGAGCAGCAAACTAAAATAGACGCCAACAATATTGTGGTGATCGTTTTTCAACCGAAAGTTAGTTATTTCGGCCTAATATAGACTCGAGCGGGCATCGCTGTGACTACCAACCCGTTTGCCGCCACCGTGAAAGGCACCATTTTGGATTTAAACGGGATCGGCTCGGCGGGCGCAATTGGACTGGCTTGGATAGTCTTGGCTATTTGTTCTCCATCGTTGCCATTCGAGATAATGAGATGCTTTCCATTGCCATCGAGATGGCCTACAAAGGGCGCATGATCGCATTGAAAACGGTACAACGGGACAGCTGCAGCATCCGCCACGGCTTGGACGACGCACCCATGGTGCAGGGCAGCAAATGCAGTAGACGGGGGGAGGGGTGGGACTGCATTCGGTGGCGCTCGCTTCCGCTCGCGCCTTCCCGTGGGTTACCTCTCGGTCTTCGCGAACGTCACTGCCCCATGCAAACTGACTGTTCTTGCTTTGCGCAGCGAGTGCATTCATTCGCGGCATGACTGTGGCCGCATCGCACTATCTGGTGTCATGACGTGATAGGGTGCGGGCACGAGGAAAGCACGGCTACGACTCAGATAGTCTAATATTATCGCTTGCAGGCGGAACATGGGGAGCAGCGATTTTTTCGATTTTGAAAGGCGGTTTTTCGCAGAAAATTTTTGTTAAGTTCACGGATTTTTTGCACTGTTCGATTATTCGGACCATTTTTTGGGTCCCGCCAAGTCCGAAAAATCGGTCAGCCACTGTAGTAGACTTTGAAAAGTTGGGACGCTGATGGGCAAAAGTTGTCTTCTCTTTTGATTATAAGGTCGTGCAATCTGCTGTTATCTTACCATTATTCTTGCCATTTTTTCCTGTCACAGAATGATGCTCCATCAAGTGCACAAGTGTCAGCGGAAACATCCGGAAGCGACAACTCTGATGCATCCATCCTGAGGAGCCGGGTCAAGTCACTCGAGTGGAGCCCCACTCCAAAGAAGGTAATGCCACCCCTCTTTATGAAAAGAAAAAAAAAAGATATTACCTTATGAAAAAAAATGAAACTAATGCTGTCAGGCCTCGTTATAATGAACATGGATATAAACGCATATAATTTTCATTTCACACCTATATCGTACACGATTGGCTCTCATCCGAATTATATCGAATTCCCCAGCACTAAACGGAGCCTGCTCGGGTGGCAGGTGCCACTGTGCGTTTTTGTCCGGGTAGTCCTTCCGTTCTTCGAGTGCACTGAAACCGTGTGCTTGTCACGTGCCATTCGCAGCTTGTGCGGTGAGCCTCCTCACGTGATGCTGCCGCTTGTGATGTGTGAGACACAGTAGTGACGCAGCTCCACTGCTAAAAATGGTCTTTTTTGCACCGTTCTCATCTCAAAAGCAAGCAGCCATCACCCAGTCTTTTGCCAAATAAATTTAGCATGATGCAAGCTGTTCGTGTTATTCTTTTTTTTCGCGTGCTTGCAATGATTTGTACATTTTTTTCTGGTCCCTTGGAAGTTTGAATTATCAAGCTTTTATTGTATTATGAATTTTGGCTATACTGAACTGTTTTGTGGTTTTTTTACAAGTTAGCTTTTACGAGATTTGACTGTATTACCGCTATGTTTGTGTACAATTTGAAATTGGGAGGTGCATTGACTCTTGCACGTTGCAGTTTTCACTTCCGAGTCACAAATATTTTTTTTTCTTTTGTGTGTATGTGTGCGTGCGCATGAGAGAGGGGGAGAAAGAGCTTTGTTATCTCAAAAACTTTTGTGAGCTGCTTGTTTGGGAGCAGCATTCCAATGGCTCAAAACATCCGGTATGAAGCTGAACTCTGAGGAGGCTAGTTTTCATATTAGTACGAAAATATCGACTCGAAGCACGCAAACTTATTTCTCATACATTCTTTCATTTGCTGGTGCGGTTTAGTTATGTTGCATTTTGCAGCCAGGCAATTAGATTGAGGCTCGATGAGTGAACAACAGAAGTCGTGTTTCAGAATGTGTTGTTTTGTATGCATACGCTTGTGTGCCCAGGACGGTAGATGAGTGTCGCGCCAACCTTTTTGCAGAGATTGGTCTACCCGGAGCACATGGCGACCCTGAAAGAGCATGAAAATGACCAGGCCCTTGACAAGCAGAGGCTGAACCGATTGTTGGGCAGCTTGCAGGATTCTAGTAACAACGCAAGTGGTAAGTCTGTGTGTGACTAGCCTGCTTATGCTGCTGGCGCATCGTGTATCGTAGATACAAATGGCCATGCGAGTTTGCATGTTTGGCATTGCCAGTGCTTTTTATGCTGCAGCTTTAGTCTTTTTCGAATTGGCTGACGTTTGACTCTTCAGGATGGAAGCAGGGGGTTTTCCTGAATGGAAAAGCTGAGGTAGGCCTGTATGGGCTCTGTGAACATGATTAGGGAAGCAAACGGTCGAATGGCTCTACTGCAGATTTGCGTCACAAGTGGTAGTGGTGTTAATGTACTGGCAGGATTAGCCTTACAATGGCCCGTCGGCGAATTCTCCACCTGATGACAGTTCACTGATGTGCTGGCACTTTCAGGCACTTGTAGCTAGACCGCCTCTTCATGTGAACATGTGGTGCAAGTGTGACAGGCATATGGTCTGAAGTGCTTCCTCACACGGCCTGCAGGCCATTAAGGTTCAGCCTGTCGTGTTTTTGTGTTGTTTTCTTTTTTTGCTTATTGCATCTCTGTCTCTCTTCACGGTTTGACACTGGTCATTTTGATGGTTTGCTCATAGTGAGTTACTTGTACTGCTGTCACTGGCTGTCCGTAATTTTTGTGCGGATATTGAAGGGTAGTCTCCTGCCTTTGCACTGTCTCCAAATGTGTCACCAGCTAGGTTTTCGCTATTTTCAAGGCTGCAGAAGATTTGAAGTGGATTTAGGTGGCATGAGGGATATCCTGCTCTCTCACCTTTCCTGCTACTGGCATATAGCCAAGCAGGACAGCTTGAGACACCTGATGAAGTGTGCTCACTTTGTGAAGTGCTGCTGCTTGTGAAGTGCTGCTGCTTGCTCTGTACTTTGCTGAGTGGGACCCTAGCTTTAGGCAACATTTTTTTTTTTCACATGATCAATTTTTTTTTAATGACATTAGTAACTTTCGTGTTCTTTTTTCTTTTTTTCAGCAACGGAAACACCTGTCACAACTGCAGAGGTGGCAGTGCCTACCGCACTCGCAAAGACTAGCCTTCCCACCTTTGGTATCCCATCTTCTCCCACCGTATCCAGCACTGCTCCGATACAGGGGTCAGCGACCAACACAGTGTCAGTCATCAGCAGCCCTGTGATGAGCGTCTCGTCAAGCTCACCATCCAGCAAGCCCACTGCCATCCTCGCTCCACCAGCCAGTTCTGCCAGCACTCAGTTTGCATCTGCCATGCCAACCGCAAGCACCACCGCAGCAGCGCTGAAGCCTCAGCTTGGTGCAGGCTACTTTGGCCTCAGCACTACAACTAGTGCTCCAAATACGACGACACCATCACAAACGGTTGTTGCACAGAGCACTCCAGCGCTGCCGGCTCCGGCCGCACCTTCTTCCACAACAAGCGCACTTGCCTTGCCTGCCATGTCCCAATCATCAGCAGTGTCTAGCAGTTTGTCATCAACTACACCTTTCGCATTGTCACAAACATCAGCGCTGTCTCTGCCGACCCCATCCGCCTTGGCAGCATCACCGGCTGCTCCCACAAAACCAGCACCAGGGGGCTTCGTTTTTCAGGGGCCATCACTTGGAGGCAACCTGAAGGCCTCCTCTGCTTCTTCGGTGCCCACTTTTGGAACAGTGGCTGCATCACCAGCGTTGCCTGCACTCAAGGCTAATGACACGAGCGCAGCGGTCAGTAGCACCACCGCCCAGTCAAGCTTGGCAGGGTCGACACTCTTCCAGTTTGGCCCAAATACACAGGTCGCAAAACCAGCTGTATCGCAGGGATTTTTGCCCACCGCCACGACGTCGTCGACAGAGCCATTTAAGTTTGGTTCAAACGGGGCGGGGCAAGCTGCACCTGCTGCAAGCGTGGCAGCCCCGCCGTCATCTGGGCTGTTCAAGTTTGGTGCCGCAGCGCCTAGCTCCCAAACCGCAACGCAGGCAACGCAGAGCTCAAGCATGTTTTCCTTCGGCGGCAGTGCTGGCGTGCAGAAGCCGACAGCTATTGCATCACCACCAGCGTTCGGCTCGACAGCCGTGCAGTCCCAAACCGGAACCCCAACTGCCCTTGTCACACAACCTAGTAGTGGTGGCTTTGCATTTGGAAGCAGTGTGTCGGCCACCGGCACCACTGCCCAGAAAGGCGGCTTTTCATTTGGTGCTGGAAACATCACTGCTTCGTCTGCTGGAAGTGGCACAGTGTTCAAGTTTGGCGCACAAGCACAACAGCAGCAGCAGCAGCAGGCTACAGCTGCTGCCCCCCTTTCATCGGCTACAACATCAGCATCAGTGCTTTCAGGGACCCCGTTCACGTTCGGAGCAGCTGCTTCGAAGCAAGGCATGCCCTCAGTGCCACAGACGTTTGCTTTCGGTGCGCCCACGACAACAGCGGCGGCGGCGACGGGCAGCGCCCCCTTTGCGTTCGGAGCAGCAGGTGCCGCAGCACCAACAACCAACCCCTTCGCCTTCGGGGCAGCCACCACTACGACCGCGACAACGACACCAGCGCCCTTTTCGTTTGGGGCGGGCGCAACCAGCACTGCCCCAGCTTTTCCCCAGTCAAGTGTCACCTCACCACTCTTTCCTAGCGCGGCGGCCATGGGCGGCCAGTCTGCAGTGGCTCAGCCCAGTGGGTTCCAGTTCGGTGCTGTGGCCACCAATGGCCTGAGCAACGGAATCTCGAGCAACACCGCTCCTGCCCAGCCCAATGCCGCCGCTTCGCAAGGACTGTTCAAGTTTGGCGCTGCCAACACCGCCCCTGCTGTGCCAGCGTTCAACTTCAACGCGTCACAGTGTGGAGCCAGTGCCACTCCAAAACCAGCATTCATGAATTTTGGTGAGCAGCTAGTTCTTGGTGCTGCAGGCATGGTGCCACAGTGCACCGCATTGCACGGGGTGGTCAGGTGTTTTACTTAGTTTCTATAATGCACGGTTAGCTGTTCTTCCAGCGCTGCAAGCATGGTGCTATTAAAGGGGGACGCAGGGATTTGAGGTAGAATTCTTTGGTGTAAGAGCAATGAAATTTGAAGTACTTTTTGGGACTTTGACAATTGCTTAAATACGAAATCTCACTGAAATGTCTTAAGCAGTTTGACATCATAAATTTTTTTTTTTCATTGCTATACCGAACACCCAGAAGCCTGGCGTGAAAATGGGAAAGTAATTCAGAAATATAGGAATGTCACTCTATAAGAAATATGTCTGGGAACACAATGCAACAAACCAAATGAAAATCTATGAAGCCATTGTCATGCTAATTCCTTCTACAGCACGCAGAGCAGTCGAGAAAACTGGCATTATTACGGGAGATTTCGGCCAGTTTTTTGCTACCTACTGTCACAAAACATTTTTTAAGGTCACTTCTGGGCTGTTTCCATGGGAAATATTTCAGGCTATAGTTAAGATCATAACTATCAAATCTGGTGTTTTCTAAAAAAAAATTTTTTTTTTGCGAGATTTTTTTTATTCAATCGTTGCGTCCCCCCTTAATACCAGGTCATTTGAGCAGCTGCTTGTGGTTTATAGTTTAAGTGTCTTGTCTCCCATGTGAGTGACACCGAGAGCTGATGGCAGTCACTGGGCCTAGTCTTGAGCTTACTTTTCAGTCTGCTCTGTCTAGCGACTAGATTGATTTGGTACCCTTTAAACTTGTTTTCAGGAACGATATACTATCAATAGGAAAATTGTGGATAACCTTGAAAAACAAACAGCTGGAGTGTTTACATCAAGGAATGCTCAATGTAGCTCTTTTTACAGGCTTTAGAACAACACACACGAGATATAAGAACTGCCGCGAGACAGCAGCACCCCCATACGCGCTCTCAAAACTAAACCCTTTACCTCAGAGCCCCGCCGCGGTGGCTCAGTGGTTAAGGTGCTTGGCTGCTGACCCGAAAGACGCGGGTTCGATCCCGGCCGTGGCGGGTGAATTTCGATGAAGGCGAAATTCTAGAGGCCCGTGTGCTGTGCGATGTCAGTGCACGTTAAAGAACCCCAGGTGGTCGAAATTTCCGGAGCCCTTCACTACGGCGTCCCTCATAGCCTCAGTTGCTTTGAGACGTTAAACCCCAATAAACAAACAAACAACCTTTATCTCAGAGTCACTGTCCCCAATGGGCCGTGGCACTTACTTTGGCCACGAGATATGGGCGAGCAACTTTGCTCATGCTTTGTGCAAAGCAAGCGTTGTTTATGAAAGCCCATTTTGTTGATGTTAACGAACAGAAGGGCATGGTAATTGTGTTTTGGAGGAACATTTAATGGGCACCATTTGCTCCGGTCATAGGTTATTTTCGTTCTTCTCTAGTCTTTTGCTTTCTGGAGTTTCAAGCGCAATGCATGCTCCAGAGGTTACAGGAAGAACTGGTAGTCTGCTATGTGCTACCCACCACTCGTTCAGGAAAGTGACCACCGGTGCGAGCAAGCGGGCTATATAAATACAAGCGTGAATTGTGTGGGGAATGGATCCCGCTTTGGCGGCTCAGTGGCTTCGACCTTCAGCTGTCAATCCCAAGGTTTGATCCCAGCTGCAGGGGTCATATTTCAATGGAGGCGAAATACAAAAACGCCCGTGTTCTATGTGAATTCAGCAGATGTCAAAAGAACCCCCAGGTGGTCTGAATTAATTTTCAGCCTTCTACTATAGCGCCCCTCATAAGCTCATGCATTGCTTTGGGACTTTAAACCTTGCAACTCTCTTTAAGTGATGCAAGTCCTGGAAAAAGTTAGCTTGATTCGCAATTTCAGATGGCCATTTTTACAAAAATGCAACAAAGCTCCCATGCACTTTGTTTTTTTAACGTATATTGGCTTGGAAGTATTTCGCTTGGAACCAAGTAATCACTATAGTCGCACAAGCCTAGCTTTATCCCATGTCCTTTGGAAACGAGACACTCATATATCACTGCTTTTCGCCGAGGATGATGGTGCATTGTGTGGCTCGCGTTTCACACATCAGCACTTGTTTGCAACCACTATACAGCGCTTCCGGAGTGCTGCTACCGCGTAGCAATATTTGCACTTTGCAGGCATTCTTCCAAGGCTGCATAAAGTGCGCATTGTGTCACGCACTCCAGCAGTTTATTTTTCATTGTTATTTTTAAACTTTCATATCGCTCCCAACAGCGCTCATTTGGCTTCGCTTGCATAGGGAAGCCTTTTTGTAAAGCTTGGTTACCTTTAGCTGGCACACTATGTAGTGCATGGTAATGGAAAAGGTGTAGTGCGTCCTTTTCAATGGCCGTGTGCTGCAGGGAGCATTGAATTTTACGCTAGTTTACATAGCATGCATCTTTCACAAAGATGCTAAAATTTGCTTCAGGGGTCCGAATACTTGTGTTCCCTCTGAATGCCGAGCGCAGTAACTAAAGTTTCCCTATGTAACAAGTTCTTGAAAATTGCAGTTTCATTTCATGCCTTGTCACGTGTGGCACTGCTACATGGGCTTTTTTTTTTTTCTTAGGTGCTCCTGCGGCGGCCACCAACAGCCTGTTCTCCATAGGATCGGCGTCGTCACACAGCGATCGACCGATAGCAAGGCCACGATCGAAGCGCATCACAAAGAAGTGATGCACGGTCTGGGAGGAGGGGAAACAAAATGTCATCTGTACAAAATTCCATCGTTCCCATTGGAATGGTTTTTAATGAACTTTGTGTAATTATAGGCATAATCATTGGGAGGTTTAGCGTTGCATTTTTGTCTGGGCCACGGGTGCAGTGTGGTTCCAACGCTGTTCTTGCCTTTGGAGAGTTTATGGTCATGCTCTGTACATAGGTAGCCAAGATTTTAATTGAGATTTTTTTTCCCCTCGAACACAGAAATAAAGAGAAGGTCATTTGTTATAAGAAAATGTTTTCATTTTGCATGATTTTATGTACATATTTTTCCATTCACTCTTCGAGACATCCACTGACATGGTTATTTACAGATGACGAAGCCACTCCTTGCAGCTCCAGATGGGTTTCCTGCAAGAGACGAAAACAAGGGTCACCTCAACTGGTCACTACTATACATGCAGTAGCTCCCTCACGTGCTAGAGGGGTACTGCATTTACTTTTTTTTAGTTGACGAACCAGCCGTCTCCGTGAAAATGAAGTAAAGTACTGTCCAGTCTTAATTTACACCCATTGCTGGACGACCAACTTCACTGGGCTTGATTTCCAGTAATCCATATTTGAATCTGCCAACCTTTTTACCTTTAGCAGCAGTTATATCACTAAAAAAAATTTACGCTATGCAGAACCTGCCTGCCTAACATAGTTTGATGTGAATATATAATTTGCAACAGATCGTGTCAGTGTGTCCAGAAAGATTTATTCTTATAAGGAAGCTTTTTATTCCTACGCCCTAGATGGCCATTCACAAGTAAGACAGTAACACGACGATCTATGTTTGAGCGCATGCCAGTTTATAGAGGTTCAAAGTAACTGGAGCCATGCAAGTGACATTGGACAGCTTTATTGCGTCCCAGAATGCCTCGAGACTCCTTGCAAGAGAGACAGCATTTCATCCTTATTCAAGGCTAGTGCATGGTTGAGCAGCAACAATCACTCAAAAACATGGGATATTAGAAAAGCAGTCTAATTTGTGGTCCTTATACCTCTTCTTGAATAAACAGTGCGAACGAAGACAAGCCCAAAAGACAAGGAACCGGACGACTTTTGTCTTTTGTGCTTGTCTTCTTTCGCGCTGTTCATTCAAGCCCGCCAAAACGTGTTAACGTCCTTATACCAATGAGCCATTGCACACTCAAAGATTAAGAACTTTCTATCATCAACTAGGCCTTTTAATTTGCCACATATCCTTCAATGAGAGTTAAAACTAGCATTTCCACAGAGAGCAGCAAAGATATTGGGAACAAAAGTGTCACAAAATTTTCCTTGTGGTTAACACGCATACAAGAAGTGAACTGTTCACTTCATAAGAAAAATTCACAGCCCCTCTTGCACTCGCGCTGTGTAGTAGAGCTAGAGATATTTTTCAGTAGCTATGTACCCACAACCTATTCAGCAACACTGAGCAGACCGTGTGCACGTTCAGATGTGCTGCACGCTAGCCCCCCCCCCCCCCCCCCTCTCCAGCTTTAAAGGCAAAGAAGAAGCCTTCCAGTAAGTAAGTTTGGGTTAGAACAAAACGCTGGCCGTTGCCTTCCAGAACATTGAAAAAAAAAAAAAAAAGCAGGATGATGGAACTGGCTCCACGAACCAGCACTGAATCAAATGCAGCTACTGCTAAATCGGACTTCTTGGAAAACAGCTGCCACCATCATGTCCGAGTCTGCATTCCCAAGGAATACACCTAGCACTACGGGGCTGAACACAGTTGGATAATTTTGCTCAAAATTGGAGAGTTTGAAATGAACATGGCACACAGCCTCCCACTGCATATGACACCTTCGTACAGCAAAGTCCTGCCTCAATGCATTACCTTTCACCTCCGGGCTGTGATTGCTGTGCGATGGTTGCGGTTCTCCCGCGACCTCTCCTTCTTGGACGTGGACGACCGGTGGTGTCGGTGGTTGTGTTCACTGTGGCCAGAGGGCGATGACTTGTGGCGGGACGTCCGGTGGCTGCTCCCCGAGCTCTTCTTGCTGCTGTGCCTGTGCGACGGGGAGCGGCTGCGGGAACGGGAGGAAGCGCTCCGCTTGCGCTTGTGAGAGGCATGCCGCTTGGAGTTGGAGCTGTCTTTGGATCGCCCGTCCTCCAGCTTGGTCCTGCACAACACGCACATGTCCAGGCTGAGTGCATGCTCAATGGCAAGTCAATGGGGAAAGAGGGTCGTGGAACATTTTTTTTTTTTAATCAAGTCACAATAGTGAAATCTTCTGGGAACGTGTATTTTTGTGTGTCAATTTCAAATGCGTAATGTAAATTTATGCGAAACAAGTCCTTGAGCACTTATGTATAACATATATGGTAGCTTAAGCAAACAAGGGAAGGGGAATGAGGGGCTCGTTATAGATATGACAGAAGCCAACAGCCACAGAAACCAAGGGGCACAGGGGACTTTTTTTTTAATTTCTTTATTTAATTTGTGGTGCTGATCAATTTAGAATATCACTGAATATGTTATCGCTTAAAGCTAATTGATTAGAAAAGCAGAAGAAAAAACAACCACATGCCGCCGGTGGGATCCGAACCCACGACCTCCAACCTCCGGAGGTCGTGGGTTCGGATCCCACCGGCGGCATGTGGTTGTTTTTTCTTCTGCTTTTCTAATTAATTAACATTAAGCGATAACATATTCAGTGATATTCTAAATTGATCAACACCACAAATTAAATAAAGAAATTAAAAAAAAAAGTCCCCTGTGCCCCTTGGTTTCTGTGGCTGTTGGCTTCTGTCATATATGGTAGCTTGTTGCCAAGAACTTTCAAGAAATTTTGCTGTGCAGAACTTGCCAAAACAAATGACTGCAATAAGGGTAAACTTAACATGCCTATCAAAAGAGTTGAGTTATAAGGGTTTGAAGTTGCAACTTCAAAAATGAGAATACGTATTCCCATCCCTGAAAAGACAACTTCAAAACTCTACAACTCAACTTCTACCGCAGGCAGGGTAATAATTTTACCCTTGTGGCACTCCATGTCAAGAGAAACCAATGGCACACATTTTAGCAAGTCCTCTTGAGCAAAACATCTAGAAAGCTTTCGGCAAAAGGTTACTGAACATATTACATAAGTGCATCTTCTTTTACATCAAATAAATTACATATTTAGAACTAGCACAATATGTTCCCTTAAGATTTCACATTTGTGACTCCTCTTGCCCCCCCCCCCCCCCCCCCCCCCCCCCCCGTTAAACATACATCAGGGCTCAAATGCAATCAACTGCAATGAACCACACCTATCAAGGGCCACGTATGTCATGAGACTGTGTGAATTAACAGGTGCGGCACCCCGCAGTGTCCGAATTAGTGACTATAGACTTACATGGGCATTGGCCAGGACTGCTCCAGCAGTTCAAATTATCCGGACCTTAGTATTAACGAGCTTTTATGTTCACGTCAGAATTTATAACTTTCTAACAGTAAGTCACCAGGAGCACAAGACTCGCTGGCTTCTCATTCACATATCTTCACATTGTGAAGCTTACTGTAGCTACATTAGCTCAACAAAATGGTGGCAGATGAAATTCTTTCCAGTGACACTGGACCAGCCATGGCGTAACGAGGTATCTTTTGAATGCCCTTCCGTGAGAATTTCTTACCATCACACTAATCTTGACTCAATGGTGGGAAAACAATTCACAAATTTGCACACGACCTGACTGAAAAAATAAATCAATAAATTTCTGTCTCCCAAAACGGCCGGCCAAGGAACTGCTACAGAGCCCAAGAGGAAGCAGTCCTCACCTGAGGGGTGAGCTCGACCCTAGACCAGAGTCCTTGTAGCTCCGGGGTGGGGTGCGCCCTCGAGCAGTCTGGGGCGCTGAGAGCGTGGGAGGGCTGCTGCCGTTGCTGGAAGAACTCGAGTGGCCCTGGCGAGAGGCCTCCTTCCGGCTGCGCACAGGGGAGGACGGTGACGATGGACTCGTCTTCCGCTTGGCCCCGGTTCCGGGAATGTAGTTGGAGGCAGTGCGGTCCACCCTGTGTGGGTGGCACAAGGGACCAATGAGCTGCACGTGCCACCAGCAGTGCCACTCAACCTTGCCTCCAGGTTACCAGATACAGTCGAACCCGGATATATCGAATTCGAAGGGGATCGGAAAATAGTTCGATATAGCGAAAATTCGATATACAGATATAGGCTAAAACTGCACTCCCGATCATAACAAATTGTGGCTTACCGTTTGGAACAGCCGCGAATCACATAGTATGGGCGCGCAATGTGAAAGCGCTTTATTTCGCGGAAAAAAAGATCACTAATTTTGGGCTGCTTTTTCCCCTGGGAAACGAAGTTCAAAACACTGGCCTCGATCTTCTCGAGACTGTCCAGGTGCGAGAGCACAGTGCCTTCCATTTCGCCGCAACAGCGCCGAATCAGGCTAACGCTGACGCCAGTTCAGTGGCTGCGCACGGACGCGTTTCTTCGACAACACAGTTGCCCTCGTCGTCGCTGGAGTCGGCGTCTTGAACGCCAGCTACCGCTTGAACTTCGCTGTCAGCGTTAAAGTCCTCAACAGTCACTTCGGACGGAACGGCGCCGAGAAAATTGGACAAGTCGCGAAACGCGTCGTCCAAGCACTCATCGTCATCTAAATCTTCCGGACATTAATCTTGCCAAAACAGTTGGCTACTGGGGCCTGCTTCACGTCGCGCGTTGAAACACAGGCACACACGCAAAAAAAAAACACGCGAGGCGCAGATGGAGCGATAAGAGCGAAGCCTATGCAAGCGGCAGTCAACGCGGCTGCGAAGGAACGACAGAGGGAAAAGAAAGAGCAGGGAGAAAGATCGGTGCTCTGGGTTTTTTTTTTTTTTTCTGAGCTCTCTCTTTTCCCCAGGCCCACGATGTGCCCACGAGCGACCGTTTTCTCTCTCTCTCTTTCCCCAAGAAGCGTGGTCGCCGCGCGTCTCCATGCGGCGCTCTCTCTTCGCTGATCTCCAATGACCTTGACGGAGCACACGCCGGCGGTACAGGAGGAGAGGAGGAGTGGGAAAGCTCGCGCTGGTGGGGCGCAAAAACGGGGAACAAAAAAAAAAAAGGGCCCTGCGCCTGCTGACTGCGGAAATGTTCTCCGCTGAGGCGGCTGAGGACCGGACAGGAATGTCTTTGGGGAAAGCGCACCTTCCAGGGGCGCGGCGCGGCGTTCGATATATCCAATGTCCGGCGAAAATGGAATTCGATATACAACGCAACTGTCCTATACTTTTACATAGTATTTTCAAGGGGGTAATCTGTGTGTTCGATATAGCCAATAATTCGAAATATGCGGGTTCGATATATCCGGGTTCGACTGTAGTATGATGCCATCGAGCAATCAATACCACAGCTGAAGATTCACCTGGATCAACCCACAAAATTTCACAAATCCATGAATGTAACTGAGATCTTAGCATTTCCCCTGTACTTGTGGTGCATTTGAATCATCTGGAAGACGCGTTTCGAACTAAGAATTAAAAAGTTACAGCAAGTATCTTGCAAGTTCTGATCCCACTGCTTTTTCTTTCCTGCTTCTGCCACACAGCACTGGAAGCTCCCGCATCGACGTGCTTGCCTACTGTATTTACTTATAGCACTGTTTCACTGTCCAGCCAGACATCATAACCGGATTTACGTACTTTCTAGGGTGCCGTGTATCAGCATGCTCTTTTTTTGCATGCATGTTAGATGGGAAGGAATGAAACCCAAGACGGGCAGTGTGCCTAGACACATTTGCAAACCTGCTGGAGATCACGACCAATATTCACAGACCATCAATGCAATCTATGCGGCAGAGTACGCGTTATTAGATTTGTGTTCCCTCCAGACGGAGCTGCCGCTGACGTGTCTAGACTGTGCAAGCAGGTGGTGTTACCAAGCCAACCAATCACTGTGCGACATGCTCGGCCACCACCCCACTCTCCAATCCATTCCAGAAATTGCAGTTACCGTCTGAGCACTCTTCCCACCACTCGACTCTCATTGGCTACTGCGCCTTCCCTCTCGCCACCAGTCTCCACCCTCTCATTTCACTCCCTACACCAAGGCTCAAACACTAATGGGCACTTCATGTGATAATGAGCGTTCTAATACGAACGCACTAAAACATGAGAACACCTGCTCTAGGCTAAAACATGCTCAAGGAGCTCGTGCGCTCATCTGCGACATAAGCACAGCTTACTCACGGCTCCAAGCAGAGACACTGATATCTCTTCATTGTGCACAGCCTCCAGCCAATATACATTACACGTTCTTATACCCCTGTCACACGGGCACTGTAAAGGTACTTTGAACTCAAGCTCCATTACTCCAAGGGAGAACGCGCGCTGCCACACGGACGCCCCTAAGGACACCTAATTCAAAGGAACTTCGAATCAAGGCAGCTCGAGTTTGTCCTTTGAGGCTGCAAGGGAGTACTCTCTCTCCCAGTAAGTTAACAGCAAAAATAAATGGGGATAAGAAACGATCGATATTCTTGTCTTAAATTTGCTTCGTAAAATTATAGGTCTTTTAATATATAAGGTTATTTGTTTTGTGGCGGTTTCACCACGCCATACTCTCGTCCCGGATTTGCAAGCGCCATGGTAACTATGACGCCATGTCGGCCATGTTGTTTTCAGCAAGTATGGACAGTGGCGGACAGCAGCTAGTAATACATCTTGACGGAGATCGCCGAACACAAGGCACAGAGAAAAACGTGAACAGAATCGCAACGATCGCAAGGCCAAAGAAAACAGAGGAAAAGAAGCAAAGGGAAGAGCCGAAGAACCAAGCCGAGCCAGTTGAGCTCAGTGTGGCGAGCGCTGTGATGTTATGTTCTGTGCTTGGCAGATCATGTCATTATTGCAGTTGAAATTGTTGATTGAGCATAATATGATATAAAACAAGTTTTTTTTTATGAAAATATGTTACACTGCTATATTCTCATGTGCACAAAAGTCTGCAATTTTAATCCAGTTTTTCACCGATGAGAGCGCTAAAATCGTTTTCCAAAGGTCGTTACGCGACCATGTAGCACGGGCGAACTCCCTTGAAGTAGTGCTCCTTTGGTAGCGTAATGGAGCTTTAGTTCAAAGTACCTTTACAGTGCCCATGTGACAGGGGTATTAGTCCACTGTTCTGGTACCTAGCTGGCAGGGTTCACTAGCAATTAGGAATCACCCCCGTGCCCACACACCTGGGACTTCGCTCAACTGCTGGCTTCGCCTCTTCCTTCTTTTTTGTTGCTGCTACTTCTTGAGTAGGTGACTGCCTGGGAGAGTCTGCAAAAAAGAAAAAAAAATGGAGGAGGATTTACAGGAATGAACGTCGACATGTCAGGCAAACAGACCACACCCAATGACAAAGACATGTTAACAATCTCAATTACTGTCATATCATGCAGCGCTGTATTTTATTTCAACGAAAATGGCACAGAGTGAGAGAACCAGTTGGCACAATGTACACCGCCTCTTCATGGAAGATGCAGCTGTCCCCATAGCTTTCGCTTTTGTATAGTATCACACAGCACTACAGTAGAAGCTCGTTAATTCAATTCCATGGGGACACCGACGCAGTTCAAATTAACCAAAGTTAAAACTAACGAAAGTGAACTCAATATATGGTACACTGCAATCGGGAAGCAGTCAGGAAGTGAGATTACTCAATTTCAATGTTATAAAATATTCAGGCACCACCTTTTGCTTTATTTTTTTTTTCCTCGGAAGGAAAATGCTACCACTAATGCGGAGAGAGTCCTCCCTCTTCACACACCATAACTTTGCACTCTCCACATATCCAAAGAGCCTCCTGGGAGCGTTTCCTAGTGCACCACATACCCATGCCACCCAGGCGCAGCGGTGCATAGTTCAAATCATCGGTGCCGCAACACAGTCACGTTCAAATTAACGCGCTATGTTTAACATACTCCTCAATGGTGCGTGGACGGAAGAAGTCACACAGTTCAAATTTCCCAGAAACTCGAATTAATGAGGTATGAATAAAAAAAAAGAGGGATGTAGCTAAGAAGAGACGAGCAGTGCGGGTCCATAGTGCTGCTCAGTCCACACGTTCCGGTGCAAGCAACGCAGGAGTCAGTTTACTAGGGCAACGATGGCTGGGGAGACCAAGAGCGGGGGGACGCGAGAAGATGCAAGTGCCTCCAAATTCACCGCCTCCCTATATAGCAGCACTGTGTAAACCACACCGAGACAGTGGCTGCTGCTGCAGTCGCATTAGCCTCGCGATTTCAACATGTTTCTTTATTTTTACGACTTCAAGTAGCGGCGGTTTATCTAGACTGCAAGGCGATCCCATCTACATTTAATGCTCATTTTGGTTTCGTTTGGCGCTGTCCTTTAGAGTCTACACATTAGAACTGCACGTAATGGAAAATTGCAGACATTTCTCAATTTCGCTATGCCTAAGTTTAACTGTATAGCCAACAAGTAAGATGCTGCACTCTGCAGCAGTCCGCCATCCAGTGCAAAATGAGAGGTGTTCCACTGTAGCAAGTAGAGACAGACAAACACAAAGGACAACGAACGGCAAGCCACTCACTGTTTCTGGAACTTGGTGAAAAGCTGGCACCATTGCCAAGAATGGGTGTGCTGATCCCCGATGCCATCTTGGCCCGCAGCTTGGCTTCCAGGTGTGCCTTCTTGAGTTCGTCAATCTTCTTCTCCAGGGCATCAGGATCGGGCTGATGAAGCAAGGGGGAAAGATCACGAAATCAACAAAGGAATGAAGAGAGAGGCACTAACAGGGCACTGGCATCTAGACTGCAAAATAATCATAGTTTAACCTCGTTACAGTAAAAAGGTAAAAAAAAAATTGCAAAATGGCCCGATACAGCACAAAACTCGCAATATAAAATTCCATCAAAAAACACACTCAATCGTGGTCCAGTTTAGTTAAAGAAGGGACAACAACTCGGGTGATCCTTAGTAGAGAAATGGGGAGATCTTTCTCGAAGCTTCAGCACCATTTCGAAGGCGCTAATGCCGATTCCAGAGACCGCAAAAACAGAGCACCAGTTAGGTTGGCTTTTCCACGTACCACCACCAACCCGCAACAGCGGCAAGTCACACGCCAACTAGGGTGGCTTCCCCGCACCACAGCTGCTTTGCACGCTTTGTGCGAATGGCAGAGTTCACCACAAATCGGGGACACCAGTAATGCAGCATTGTGCCCGACTGGCATGACCAGGCTCTTCAGTGCTTCACGCAACGAATTAGCACGTGGCCTCAAGCCGACCAAACTGACCCTCTGGAGTTAACTGGCATCTGACCACCATGCACACCACACCACAGCACCACATTCTAATCTCAGATCGTGTCAGCAGTGCCAGGGAGGTAGGTTTTTATTATGCGCCCACCACACCAAACTCAACACCATATAAAACACACCACGCCTGCATTAGCCAGGTGGTTCACACAAGTGCTCTTATCATTGCTCCTTTTCAACCGACAGCTGCCTTTCTGCACATGCACCTTAGGGCCGAGCAGCGCCACTAACTGGGACGCATTTAACCTTGGCCGCTGCCATCGCACACTGCGAGGTGAATGGCGAAGAGGGTTGACAGTATTTGAGTTACATCAAGAGAAATGCGCAACCATTATCAGCGGATGGTGAAACCGGCCTGACGGGAATTTCGGGCAACCGGCAGTGACGCGGCAATCGTGATATGCCCAAACAAGCTACACAACCAGGGCAACACCCAAGTCGCTTTGATGCAACATACAATCGTTCTAGAACTGCTCACTTGCAACGCTGTTGATTACAGAGGTCTATCCAGTGCCAGAGGCCATGGATCAAGCAAATTCGTCACTAAATCAAACGCATTATGGTAGCAACATACGCCGAATTTCATCGCTGGTCACGCAATGCTATAGACTGAAGCCGGGCATCACATCCACTTCCACTCCTTTGGCTAATCAGCAAGCAATTTCAGGGATTTATCCTTAGAGGAATCAATGCTAAAGTATGTGGGCCCTTGTGCCTTGAGTCAGGCCAAGTTCATGCAAAGTCTTGCAATCCACTACACTTCCAGTGAATCCTTTACCTTTCTGATGTAGATGCTAAGTATCCTCCGGCAGGTGTCCTGAATGTCTTCCTCACTGACGCTGAACACAGCATACCAGGGAGGACTGTTGGGGAGTGGGATCTGGAACAAGTGAAAAATGTCTCAGGCCACCCTTTCAACCTCAAAGGCACACTCAAACAAGTTATCCTCGCCACAACAGCAAATGCAGCAAAGAATCCAGCCTTACCTGCAGCAACCTTGCACTGAGGTAAATGCAGGCGCATGCTATCGTCTCTGGACTGTACCGCACGAAGATGTCAGTGCGCAGGCTGTCATTCATGTAGTTCCTGCATGAGACAAAACAGGAAGACGGGGAGGATCGTCAGCAAAAAAGGGTCTAAAGCTGCTCTTAACATCACCTAAGAGCAAAAAAACACCAGGTGCCTGACAGTGTACCGAGAAGGAGCTCTTGAAAACTGCTTCGATCGAGGTCTCACTTTTGCTTTGCCAAGAGATGGTCGCACCCTTCTAAGAGGCGCGACAGTGTCATTGTTACAGATTCGTCCAGAGGGAACAGGGCAAACGATACCAGCACGCTGCAAAATCAAAGGAACCATTGAGATGGTCACCCACCTTTCAAGCTTGCGCGACACCACACACAAATGCCAAATGAGAGAGGCGAAGACGACGATGCTTCGGTCACAGTGCACGAGTGTCCAGCGCCGAGCCCCAGTCCATTCGGTCAGTCCGTTGGGCTAAGTCAAAGGCCAAGTCCAATCAGTCAGTCCATCAGGCTAAGCCAAAGGAAGACTTGCATCAACACCACCACAGATATCTCCCCCTAGGATCCCCGTGGAGCACACTGCAAAAGTTCCTGCCAGTGACCACACCACCCAGCAAGCGCTTCCCGTGCTTCAAGTAGAGAGCCCCCACCCAGAAACCCCGTCCCATGCTTTCCCAGAAAAGGGGAGTGCGTGCATACCTGGAGAGCCAGATGGGGACTCTCCCGTCAGCACGTTTTCCTGCGGTGGTTGGCCGCCATGGCCGCGCCACTGGCCATTGCCAAGCATGCCAGTGGCCACTCAAGAGTCCATCCAACAGTCCAGCGATGACAGCGGCGACATCGCAGGGTCCAACGCCCGACGACCACGAACTGTCCGTGCACAACATCTCGTCGAGGAGAGGGGGCGCGCGCCAGATGGAAAGAGGCACAGCAGGCGGCATCACAAAACATCGCGTGGCCCGCTCCTTTGCACCGCCACAGGAGGGCAGCAAAGGGAGGGGGCCACGATCGAAGAAAGGGCGCCTAGTTTTTCTCTTCTCGCGTGCAGTCAGTGTCCCGGTGCAGCTGACACCGGCACCAAGAGTGCACGGCTAGCAGGATGGGGCGTTCGCGAACACGCACAGAGCAGCACATCGGAGTAGCCTCTCCGGAATGCTTCCCCAAGGGAAGCTTCCCAGAAGGCAAAAAAAAAGCGTTCCAAATCCACTGTGGCAACAGAATTCCTCCAGTGTGCGGGCTACTCTCTCTTCGTGAGCGCCCCATTCATCACAATGTTCTCAGCACACAGCAATCACATTGGGCCAAAATCTTCCAATCCTGCCAATACGTCACTTCACCAGAGTACGAATACATATCATGCCAGACAATAACCACTGCAATGTACCGGTTTGGTTTGGCAATGTACCAGCCACGTTATCTCTGCTATGCAATGTCCACGATCGATATGACTGCGACAATCTTCGAGAAAAGGTCAAGCATGACACACAAGGTGCTTAGAACCTGCAACACTGGCGCATGCCAATGCACCAACTAAAGAAGCTATCTCAGGGCAATGAAACCAGTTATCCCTCAGTTTGCCTACTTCAGCAAACCATTTACTACAGCTGCGAAAATAGAGCCAAATTCTTCTCAACTTTCTTTATCCAGGACTGCATAAACACATTACTTCACCGTGCTAATTATTACTTCAGCAGCCTTGAAATCCTATTCACCGCTCCAGCAAACCCTTTACTGCAGCCACGAAAATAGAGCCAAATTCTTCTTAACTTTCTTTACCCACGACTGCATTCACACATTACTTCACCGTGCTAATTACTACTTCAGCAGCCTTGAAATCCTATTCACCACTTACAAGCTAACAACCGTGTCATAAAAGCGTTCGAGAACTGTTTAAAGCACCTGCAGTTTTACGAAATAAACAGTTGGAAGTAGCGCACGTCCCTGTCTGTTCTTTCTGCATCCATGTTGTTTTAGCGCTTCGAAAAACGTCAAAACTGCACCAACTAGCCCGATCCGCTACCCTTCTAAGCTAACAACACAACGAGGCCCCCTGGCAAGAAATGCGGGACATGCAACAAAAACTCTCCAGGGCTTCCCAAGCACTAAAAACTTCAAAACAATAAAACGAAATGAGGACAATGCAAAGTCCTTTACAAAAGGCCTCCTTTCACATTAGCTAGGCAAGCTTTGGCTCTTCTCACCATGTTAAAACCAACATTCTAAGCAAGGACCTCCATCATGACTGCCTACAAGGGAGGAGGCACAAAAGAGGGAGGGGGCAAAGAGCAACACACAAGAGGAAGAGGAGACGCTTTGGTGGCAACAGCAGCAGAGAGGCCAAACAAACGCACACCAGGCACAGGGGCCCGAATGCGAGGGGTTGGGGGGGGCCCAGTCCACCGGCCGTGTGTCCTGCCCGGATGGGGAGGAGGAGGAAGCACCACCCGCGCTGTGTGTGAGTGCCAGGCATTCTCTCTCTCTTCCCAGGGTTGGGCACGACGCTGGCAGGGTGGCTCAGGCATCGCACCTACTTACCACCTCAGTCAGCTCACCTAAGCTCTGTTAGGTGAAAACCCAGAAGTCACCCCATTAATCACGTGCGTCTCCACAGCGGGCCGCAGCGCGCATGCACAACATAACACACACACACAGGCACAGAGAGATACCAAACACTAAAAAAAGATATCAAAACAGCACACCGCATTTCTTTCGCACATCTACGCTTTTTGTTTCTGACATAAAAAGGAAGACAAGAGTCGCGAAAGAAGTATTTTCTTTTTTTTTTTTTCACAAGAGGATGACAGCAAGAATGTCCAGAACCTCATGTTATCACTCTTAACAATGCAGCACAACACAATTTCTTTTCCCTCCCTTTGCTACACGTACAATGTAAGCTCTTCCACAGACATACAACAGAAAGCAAATCACGCGACAAATTTTCAACAATCTTCGGTGCAAATACAATAGACACAGAACTTTAAAAGTCCAGCACAAAGTTCAGCTGCTTAAGTGATGGATGATGACATTGAAATGAAAACAGTCCTAATAGCATGCAACTGACATCAGTCATTCAGCAATCATAACAACTGCAACTAAGAAAAACTGTGAACAAACAAGAGCAGTATGCTGCCCAGGAACTTTCAACACTAGTCGGTAAACAGACTGTCATGGCGGTGTTAGGTTTGGGTCATAAACCACTGACAGACAATACCACAGCTCCCTAACAGGCGAACAGAAAGAGCAGATCTGGCGCTCACTACTGTAATGTTGCTTACCTAGCTTATTCAGGGAGGCCCGCTCAATGAGGGAAGCGCACACGTACGCACGCAAAGTGAGAGCTCGAACGCTTGCAGCACGCCTTCTCAGTACACTTCAAAGCCGTGAAATGTGCACGAGCGCGTGACAGCCAAAATCGGGCGCACTGTGCGCCCTCTCCAGACTTCGCCATCTGGGTGGACGGCTGCCCAGTCACCCCGAAAAAGCAGGCCGACTGACCATCGAAGAGAGAGAGAGGGTTTTTCTTTTTTCTGTCAAATCGCACTAAGGGGCAACATTTCACGGCTTTCTCTGCCACAATGCATCGGGTGGAAACGGCACACTCAAGTGCAAAGGAAGGCTTTTTAAAAGGCACACAACAAAGAGGAAGAAATGTGCGATGCTTACCATGATGACTGCATCAACTTCGTATTCTTCTCACACTCCAACACTTGTAACAACGTCACAATAATCTGAAACATCCCAAACACACGAGTTATAGACAGCTGCAGAGCCGCTGGCGAGGGCTTCAACCGCATGTTTTTTCACCAGGGGAATGGGCTTCTCTGGGAACCTGTCAACGCACCTACCATGTTTAGCTACACTTAAGCGCCTCCCCCAGTGCAACCAGTTTCTTCTAAAGGGCAACAGGAGCAAGTAGCAATCACAAAAACAGCACTGCAAGATCGCAAATTCTTATTCCTTTCATTAAGCAAGGTTTGGTATACGGGGGTTTAACATCCCAAAGCGACTCGGGCTATAAGGGACGCCACAGTTAAGGGCTACGGAAATTTAGACCATCTCGGGTTCATTAACATGCACTGACATCGCACAGTACATGGGCCTCTAGAATTTCACGACCATCGAAATTCGACCACAGCGGCCGCGATCGAACCCGCCTCTTACGAGTCAGCAGCCGAGTGCCATAACCACTAAGTCACTGCGGCGGCCATTCTTATGCAAGGTGTGGTTACATATTTTACAATACATATATCAACTACACACCTTGTAAGTCAACCAGTAAAGTTGTCCCAAGTACAACATCCATTTGTTTCAGGCCTAAGGCGCAATTCTGTCCCAGCAGCCTTTATGGTAATGCAATAGGGCCAGTCATCTTGAGGTACAGGGTCAATCACACTTAGAGGGAACATGGCTCCGCGTGGTTGCGCAAACGCGGAGCGCCATTGAGACCAAGCCGGTGGCAAACCCATGCAAAGGGGCAGATGGCACTAAGAACCACATCAAGGTCCCTCTTCTGGTGCGCCACTCTGCGTTGATTCATGAGCGGGTTAGATACAATGGCACTCCGCAGGTACGTGGCCGCGCGGAGCCGTACTCCCTCTAAGTGTGACTGACCCTGTACTTCTCCATTCTCTAGACCTTTAAAGCAAAGAATGAACTCTAGAATACCAGATCCTCAACCATGTTTTACCTACACTTCAACACCAGAGGTTGAGCCAGAATCACATTCTTTACTCCTGATCAGTTGGCAAGCTTAACTATAGCTAAACATGGTAGTGGTGTTGTGGACACTAAGCCGAGGAATGCAAGCTACTGGACAAAATGTCAGGGAGACGCACACACACACACAAACACACAGAAGCCAGGAAAGATCGGAAAGAGCAAGATGCAGAAAGCGAGTCGGCCTCACACACGCTGACAAAGCTGAATCAGCACACGGCCGTCCTCACACAACTCCTTGACGCCTTCGTGTTTGAACCCGCAGGCCGGCGAATTCCTATAGCAAGGGTAGAAGACAAACCCTGCAATGGCTCCCTGCCACTAGAGTTCAATGGAGAGGCCGCTGGTCATAACGTGGCCTGCCTGCCTCACAATGAGAAGACGGCAGCTAATGCCATGGAAAGCTTTAAATCAGAAGAAGGAGGCAGTAATCTGCAGTACACTCTGCACAGAACCTGCCAGGATGGGATCTGTGTTAGCAAGAAATGTGTGTAAACTGCTGTTTTAAAAATGTTATTCTGACCAGCCCCAGCATTACTATTTTGCGAAGCTCAAGCTGATATGACAACAAGTTGTTAAACAAATGGAATGCAGTGCGAACGATTCTAAAGCCCGCAAGGATGTGTACACTTTGCAAACAAGTTAAAGTATGTTTTCGGGAGTTGCTGTGCAAACAAAGAGTCGGTCTCACCTTGTGTGGGTGCTTGACGTGGACGCAGAAGCCAAGCTCCTTTAGCACCCTTCTCTCAGCTTTTATGACTTGGTTCTTGAGGTTAATGTAATTCTGATCTAGAATCAGTGGTTGGATGGTTCTGTTAAGAAAAAAAGAACAGTCACATATGCATTAGAGAGACTCAGCAGAACTTTTTCTTCTCTTGGCAGTTGAAAGCCATGTGACACGGCACATTGACTTCAGGTACCTTGCCCACTGCAGGGAATGTTACACGACATCTCACGACATAAAAGGATCTCAAGTACTGCTTATGCAAGCTGCTCCTAATGTAAAATCACCATGAACTAGCGAAGTGAGTGCAATGCCCTCATGTTTCAAATGCCAACATAACAGTACCAACTACAGTCGAATCTCATAACGAAACGGTTTATAACAAAATATCGGATATAACAAATCAATGATGATTCCCTTTGGAAGCTCGGTCAACACGGACTATAATGAAGCTGTGGTTATAACGAAGTAGTCGCCGAGTCCCTTCAACTTGGTTATAACGAGGTTTACTGTAGCTCAATTCATTTTATTGAACTTAATCACTACAATGCCTTTACATGACATAATGCCTTTACGAAAAATAAATTAAACTGCCCCTCACAGGCCAACCATTTGTTGCGCACGGTGCTCACTTTAGTTTTCATTTCTTTCTCATCTATCCGTAATGTCTATCAAAATTCTTAGTTTTCCACACTGGTCGATATCCTAGTGTAGCACAGAAACCCCCCGTTATCTGAGCAACTAAGGGAGCTAGGTGAAACCCCATCATCATCTGTCCCAGCGAAAAGCTTGAAAGCAAAACCCTGGAAGCGCCCCTTGAAGGCTTCACAATTATGTAATCTTACGAAAGCCCACACGATGGATGGATAACAACAGCTTTACCCTTCGTATAGGGCGGCAGCTTGCGCCACCTAGCCCGTGGTTTCCCCCATGTTAATTTTTTCTCTATTTTGTTTTTAAAATGTCTAATTTGACTATCTTTCTCTCCAAATTCATTTATCAAAGCACTACTGTTACTCACTTTCCGCTTTTCACTTGCTTGATGTGATGAAAGACGTTGATCACGTCCCGGACTCTTCGAGGCGCTTCTTCTATCTTTGACGCTAGCGTTATGCACGCCATGGCCACAATCTGGTGAATATAAAAAAAAAAAAACTTTTCAGAAAGGCTGCAAGTACCCGAGAGCGTAGCGAATGCCTAACGAAACCACTACGTATCGCGCTTCGCACTCGCAGCAAGCAACGATGCTTGGTTAGATGACAATGAGCGAGTAAAGAAAAAAATAAACGCTGCGTACGCGTATCTTACCTCCATACTGTGGCGGACGAACGACTTGGAAAAATAGAACCTATGAAATAGCACTTGACCGGTCGCCATTGCAACCTGGAAAAAACAACAAAAAGTGCGATAAAAACCTCGCTATCGTACAGTGCTAACGCAAACGTGAAACGAGTTATCAGAATCGGAGCTACTGTGACGAAATTCGCGGCGTACGCAAGACAGAAAATACGTGGACCTACAACTCGACTAAAATCGTTTACCAATCGGTTTTCCAGCCACACATCAGCGTTAACTCGACAACGGACGGATTGCGGCACAGCTGTTGACAGGAAATAGCAAGGCCAATGTCCTAGCGGAAGCACGACTTCACAACAGCAATGCTCCATTGGCACGACGGTCCCGTACAGGAATGTTCAACGAAGAACCACAGCAACGGGGCATGCACTACACACTGTCCTCTTTTATCAAAGCACCAAAAAGTGACAGTACGAACCACGCTACGACACTCAAAGACAGCCCCACACTGGCGCAGGGATTCCCACCACGTCTTTCGCACAAGGAAGACAGCGACCCACTAGCAATGAGAGGTCGCACCACCACGGACCGTTAGGCTTAGCACAAACATTGCGAATAAGCAGGTTTACCGGCACACAACGAGTGGAACACGTTCGTCAGGGGTAACCACTTTGAACAGAGCTTACAAAACACAGTACGCGGGCAAGTATAAAGAAGCACTGTTACCTGAGGCAGCCGCAGCAGCTTCCCGGACGTTTGAATGAGCTCACATCCCAGTATCCGCAGGTCGGTCTCGCTGTTAGCATCCAATCCATCCACGATCGAAGGAGTTGAGAGCAGCCTGTCTTGTGGCAGTATGCAGTTCTCTAATAACAATATAACTTTACCGTGTTTGGGTTTAGCAACGTCCACATTATTTTGCGAACCCATGACCGCCATCTTCTGCAACACAGCCGATCCGGCCGATCACTCCGATGATGGCCGATGGATACCACTCCGCCGTGACGTATACTCTCGTCCAGAGATTTTATCAATTTAGGCGACGCTTCGTGTTAACCGTGGTACAAAACCAACGTGTAGATGTGATTACTGCCTGATTTTCAGAATTATGTTTCAAATAATACCAACATTTGTGGGTGAAAATACAGAACTACTTTTTTTAGAGTGAGTCACGCCGACGCGGCGGTGCAACGGTCTTCTGACGTCCTTCGACTCGCATTTCCATTCCTCCTTGAAACGTTTCCGTAACGTTTTGGTACCGTTTCGCAACGTTTGGCCAGATGAATTAGCCCGATTAGATCTTTTTTTCTTCATAGTTCGCATTCACGTAAAGAGGACTCTCGGTGTGCTAAACGCTTTCTGGAATCGTCGTTGCATGCGAAGTGAGCCTACATTGCCTAAATTTTTGGAAAGTAGGACATGAGTGGGCGGGTTTCCTTCTGCATAATTGCTACCTCGGTGTGCCTGAACAATATGATGCAACTGAATTAAAAGGACAATAATGTGCCCTGGAACAGCTACACTGGTACTCAAAAATAATTTCTGGGTTCACTGCCGTGCAGATCGGCTGAAGATTTTTCTTTTTTGCGTGGGATCGAAGTGGTTGCCCAGACAACCAAGTAACGTGCACGGCGCTCTTGCATACACTTTATTAAAATATCTAATAAAACTTCAATCAAAAATGAAAGCAATGCTAGGCGAAAAGAGCAGCGTCCTCTACTAAATAGTTTGAAACAATTCGATTGTTTTATTAAATCGACTTTAAGTGTGCACTCAGATCTCGCACAGTGATAGGTGTTCTCAGTAAGTCTAGTGTGCACATATTTCCACAAGGTCTATCAAGTCCATAGAGTTTATTCTGTGATCAAGCCCATGTGTAAAGCCATCGCGATGGTAAAGCACGAATGCAGATAGGTTAAACCAAATGAAATTCAGACAGCGAGTTTGTTGCCCTTTCCTCTGTCAGCTGCAGAGGGTCAGTCACCTGCACAAATGTGCATGTTCACCTAGAGGCTAGTTGCAAAGCAATGTCCAACTTCGCGGCTGGAATTTCTTTGGAGTCGCTTTTCTGAGTCGCTTTGGGACGTTAAACTCCATAAACCAACCATCACGACCACATCAGATCGTGCATGCGTTCAAACAAAGCTTGACACATTGGAGATTTCAGCTTGTGGGCAAGTTGATCCACAGCTTCAAAGAAAAACAAATTTTGCAGACATAACAGGTGAACATAGGAGACGAGGCAGACAGGACATGCACAGTCCAGTCTATGCACGACCAGCTTGCCTCACCTTCTGTGTTTGTATTTTATGTTTGTGCAATTTGTTTTTAATAAAAAGCGGTGCTCTTGAATCCCAATCCTGCTTACCTGTCATTTCCTCATAATTTCAAATAAGACTAGCTCGCTGTCCTAAGAATGTATCGTATGATGCACCAGTCTTTCCCAAAAAATGTTGTGGGTATGAACAGAACAAACTTGGAGTGGCAATGAAAAGCTCTGCATATCGATACCTTACAGCAGGTTTCGCAGGTCAAATTGAAGGCTGTATTTGCATCTATCTTTTTTTCTCACGTTCGTCTTGCTTTCTCACTACTATGACCCCAGCAGTGCTGTTTATTCTTATTTCTGAAAAATTAACTCATTGGAACTTTAATGCATGAGAATGCGCTCGTGAGCACCATAAGGATGCTCTCTTTGTAGCATTTCCACATGCACCTACCATGTGTTGAAACACACAAGTACTTCGCACAATCTCCCCACTATGAAAACTGGCTGCACCGTGACTGCATAGATAGACACATGATACAAGCATGACGACAGAAAGCGGGTTTTAATGCATCACCGAATTTTCCACATTCGTGTCATTTTTTGTAACCAACAAATTTCAAGGGAAAGAAACGAAAGATACAAACTTGTATTACTCACAGCAAAACATAATGTGCTACATGCATAACATAATACTATACTGATATTCAACCACACTCCACAGAACAGTTATATCAATAACAGATACATACTTGATCATTTTCCTCAACTTGATGACATTCAAAAATCCCTGAAGATTCCAATTTTCTTTTTGTATGGGAAAACAGCTCATCCTTTCAAACTTGAAATGTCAAACGTTAGATTAGTTAAACTAGAGTGAATCGTGCACGGTTTGATTACAAATGCTTCCACTCATCCTGAAAGTGCTGACAGGAAAGTTGTCTGTCCAAGACGTGTGGCCTGCCCTGCCACATGTATGGACACCTGCATCACAACCTACCGCGGCTGAAGTTCGAGATGGTCTTTGGTCCTCACAACACTTGTCCATGAACTCATGCAGCACTTATCACACAGGGAGAATGCTGAGAAGATGGTACAGTATTGAAAAATCATTTTCACAGCTTCTATTTCTCAGCACATATGTAAACAGTTATTATGAGACACGAAGAAAAAAATTGCGAAGATTTAATTTGTGGCAAATCTAGAATGCATTGCTTAAATTCAAAACTTAGCTGCTTTTACACATCCGAAATAGGTTGAATTAGTGCAAGTGACAGTATGAGTATGCACAAAAATGCACACAGGACAACATCGTGTGGTAGAGAAGGCTGTGGCCCCTCGTGTGGCTCTAGTTACATATAGTATCTGTAAGCTTGGGCCACTCGCAGAAAAGAAAGCAAAGTGGTGAGAGATGATAGCAGAGTGTTTTTCTTCTTCCCAAAACTTTTATAAAACTCCGTGCAAGAATTATGTCTATGAGTATGGCTTGCATAAAAACGAAACCAACTAAGTAGCAAAGCAGCTGTTGAACAAATGCAGACCTGACTTGTAAAGCTCAAGTGTTGGAGTGTTGTCGATGTGCCTATTGGGGTGCTTGTGATTTGTGACAGAGGCAAAATGCTGCATTTATTTGTTTGCCAGAAGGAATCTGTCATGCCTATTTATTCCACACCATGCCAGACAAAAATATCACTTGGGCTTAGTGAACAAAATTTTTACACTGTATAGACTTTTGCAATTAGGGCTCCCTGGACACTGCCATACTGTTCGCTGGACTGTCGTGCGCACCTCAAGCTAGCACGGTGGAAGCGGCAATGAAACCGGTTTGTAATAGTCCAGAGATTAGGCGTCTCGGCAACTTCCTCGCCGAATACAAAGATCTGTAAGCACAGACTCTAAAATCTACTTTTCTTTACTTTGCACGCATAAAACTGTTACCTGAGTGGTACTCTGGAGTTTTAATGGCATTTTGGTGTGTTAAATGTACTAATGGTCAAAATCTCATTACACTGGACATAAAGGGACAGAAGAAAATGCCACCAATGTGGGAATTCTGCAAGAAATATTTGCAGCTGTGTATAAATGAACCATAACGGTAGTTTTAGTAGACAAATTATATTGACAATTAGCTTGGGGTGGCTTGCAAACTCCTGAGGATATCCACAAATGCTTTATATGACGTCACACTAGGCACCTTAAAGAAGCACAGTGAGCCAAGCAAGACAGCAATGATTAGCCACTGGAGGTAAAACTTGTGGCACAAGCAAAAAAGAAAAATAGTCTGCACCTTAGTTCAATTTACAAGTGCTTACTCACGGAAAAATTTGACATTCGTGGTTGCTACGAGGTGTTTAACATCCCGTAGCTACATGTGAGCTATGAGGGACGCAGTGGTGGAGGGCTGCACAATAATTTCGACCATCTGAGGTTCTTTAAATGAACTAACATCGCAGAGCACACTGGTATTGTCGCATTTTGCCTCCGCAGAAATTCAACCACCTTGACCAGGGTTTCCTTGCATGAGCTAAGGTTCAGCAGTTGAACGTCAAAGTACAAAAAAAGCAGCTCTCTTGATAAAAAGGTTATTGCAGCAAGTTAAATAGAACAATGAGGTCAACCTCACCAAAAATATGCGGTAATGCTTGAACAAGAAAAATAAAAAAGCAACAAAAATTGTTGACTGTGAAGGAGGCGTACTTTGCTGAGCCAGGTGATAAGATGAAAAGGCAAGGCACAGTTTGGTCATGGATACTAGGAGTAGCACCACCAAAATAGCTTGTCAGAAGTCATCAGCAAAAGCACATGATATTTCATATCTTCCTAAATGAAGTAACAATGCCATTTTGACAGACAGAGGTACACAGACAGCATATGTTTGCGCAGAAAAGTCTTCACGTCTCTGAAAAAGGTGTCATCCCAGTTACAAGCTAAGGTCCGGAGATATAACGATGCCATAATCATTGTAAAAAAAAAATGGTATTGGCAATCAACCTTGTAGAACATGCACATCTTTCTAACCAGCGCTAGCACCTGGCTGGCCAATTAAAAACAAAGATGTTGATGTATTTCTACAGAGAAAATATTATGAAGACAGAGTTAATACCAACAAATAAGCCCAGGAGCCAGGCAAAAGAACTGACAAAACAAATTTTTGTGACTGCGACAAAAACACAGGTACTATCCAACGAGCCCACATATACTCTTTTTTCCATTTGCATGCTCGTTCACGAAAGACAGAAAACATGTTCAATAAAACATCAAGTCCTTCATTATGAAGCCAGCAACTTTAAGTTAAACTGGAAACAACTGAGGTGATCTGCTTTTTGACATCAAGATGTGTGCCTAATGCAAGCTTGCTGCCTGGTTGTACATTGATGATACATTACAGACACAAAAAATAATGCAGTTTCTTATAACCTCCCTTCAATCCAATACAACATTACTAAACAAATGCACTTACAATGAATGATGATGACTACATTCATAAGAATTGGGTTCCTCGCCAACTAAATGACAAAAAGTCAACAAACAATTCAAAATTCATTGCTTTTCCATATGACCAACGGTCAAGATTCACTGGTCCTCTGGACCTACACTTAAAATAAAACACAAATGCAAAGTGTTCCATCATGGTCTATGCAGAGCTTACATTGTACATGGTGTTTTATGCCTGGAGAAGTCTCCTCATTCCTTGATACATTACCTAGGTGTGAGGCATCACTGCGGCCACCTTGATGCAAAAGAATCATAGAAAAGTGCAACGGACTGTGCACTGCTCTAACTCTTGCTTTCCACACTCGTTGTTACCGTCCCTTCAGAATCACATTTTCCAGCAAGCTGTTGCCGTTGACAGTTGAAGTGGCTGCAACCAGTATGTGGTAACCTGAAAGTAACACCAACAAAAAAAAGAAATGTATCACTACAGTAGCCACGATTCAGCTAAAAATGTAGCTCTAAAGGTGCCAAATGCCTTTAACACCTTTAGCTGATACCTTCAGCAAAGGTAAAGGATACCAATAGAAGGCGCTATCTGAGCTGGCAGTCTTGTGAAACTTGGTACATTTTATATGACAATGTTCAGTTGTTGCTTCATTAATCAATCGATCAATCAGCTATATATGCACGGCTGGCTCAAGCTTGAGTAGAGAAAATGTCCAAGGCCCTCCATTAGTGACACGGCAAATCCTCTACTTTGTGAAAAATAATGCTTATCTACAACAACCTCTCCAGGTACCAACTAAATATACAAGTCTCCGTTTTGCCTTCTCACAAAAGTAATGAAGAGTGAGCATGCTGAAGCATGTCAAGGTGCCTGTGATGAATTTGCTATCTCTGTAAGGATTTACCCAACAAAATTTAAACCTCAATTTTTCTTTCTTTTTGATTATGGCCACAGTGAAAGAAAGTCACATCATAAGACTCTGAGGACCGATCAAAAGTCGGCTCTTATCTTCAAGGTCACACAAATGAATACCTTAGAAGATTCTTTATTCAGCAAATCCTTCCATCAGTGCCACTAAGATTGACTACATTTTTAGAACCTCGCCTGCATTGATTGTAGCCCCTTTCAGGTCATAATGAGCATGATAGGTTTTGTCAGAAGATAAATACAGCTGAAGTCAAAGCCGGGACATTACCCTTAAGTTTTCCGAGAAGTCGAAGTGCAGCAATCTCTGCAAATGTCACACCTCCAAGAAAGTACACCAAGACGATCTTGGCTTGAGAAGGATCTAAAACAGAACACCAAATTGTGTATTAAGCATCCAAAAATGGCATTATGTAGTTCTGTAGCTCTCACTGAAAAAATTGAATTGTTTGATAGAATAAACCTAATTCTACAGGGCACCCATCCAAATTAACTTCCTAGGATTAAGCACCAAAGCAGATATCTCAACACGAACTATTTGAACAAAAGAATATTTATCACTTAGTCGAGTACAACTCAAGAATGATGTAGGCAAATACCCCTGAAGGAATGTGACACCTCGCTCCAGAGTTGTATTCGACTACAGCATCCACCTGAGTTCGGCCATATGTACACAGGAGAGGAAAGGAAAGC
Source organism: Amblyomma mixtum (assembly GCF_055824585.1). Taxonomy (NCBI): domain Eukaryota; kingdom Metazoa; phylum Arthropoda; class Arachnida; order Ixodida; family Ixodidae; genus Amblyomma; species Amblyomma mixtum. The sequence goes on from NC_143013.1 coordinate 254,457,658, forward strand.
CATAAGGCTGCACTCAGGTAGGTGTTAGTAATAACTATTTTCTCACATGAAATCCACTCCACAATAAGGGTCCCTTTTAGCCAATGGAATAAGGCAGCTTGGTATAACAGTGACATCACTAAAAGCTACATAATGTGTCCAAATAAACATGCTGATTCAATAGCTGAAGGCTTCAGAAGTGATCGGCTCTGAATTTAGGAGCGGTGAACTTCGAGCTGGCCACTTATTCCTGATGAGTGAGAACTCGGTAACTTTTCTTCCTCCAATCTAGGGTGCTCACGGTTATAACGAAGGTTGTGACGTGCACCACTTCAACCTAAGTATAAATCAAAATCAAATAAAGTCAGCATTTCCATTCAGTACCTTTCGAATGCGGATTTGTGTAAGACGTAGTTGAGCCAGGCAGGAGTTTTAGAGCATCTTCATAGCCGTGTATCCCATCTTTCAGAAGAATCTGTAAGACAGAAACATTAACTAACCGCTGGTAATGTCCCAACAAAATAAACAAAACAAGTGAGCTCTCAAAGAAGTGCATCCTTCAAAGCTACGTTCCTTCCTGTCACTATGAAAATTTTCACTGAAAAATATAACCTCCTGCTAGCCTACTTACTTATTTTTCCGTTGCATACTGATTTCAAGCTATCCTAGCCTGACTGACGTTCCAACTCCTATAGTAGTTAAAAGTATTTTGAAAGATATCTGCTGTAATTTTCACACAAATTAATAAAAACAAGAAACTTCTACTTTACAAAACGCACAACTGTGCTAAGTGCCCACCACTGGTCCCCTGTGGTCAAGAAAAGGATGTTTTAACATCCAGCTTTGTACTGAATGCCTTCATGCTGTTGTAGTTTTGTTCCAGATGTTCGGAGCAAGAAGAAGATGGTGCACTGGCATGTTAACTGCCGAATTCAGCACATATATGCAATGAACACTTTATAAAATGTGTACAAATACGATGCACCAGAACAAGACATCCAGTGGACATCCACAGTTGCACACCTGGTGGACATGAAGTGATTGCCAAAAAAGTAACAACAGTTTTGGCAAGCTTCCCAACTCTTGTCTGTGCAGTTGAACAGAAAGAATAGAACAGCTGATGCATTCCAAGCACATTTTGAATTTTAGTCAGCTTGAACTTTTCTACAAGGAATGTTCTCTGGAATGGAAGAGCAAGCTTGCTGCACCAGCTGTTCCACATTAGTCTACAATTAAGTGCCTCATCTTAATCTTCAAGTAGGCTCCCATGCCTGAAACACGTATATTGCTCACTATGTCCTATTTATTACCAAGAACAGGGCTGTCATACCTGCTCTACTAGCCTGGATGCCACAGGGATGTAGGCACCACTGAACACATAGCCCATGTCTCGAGGATTCTTCAGGTCATAGCTATCACCAGCATTAGGGGGAATCTGTGAAAAACAACATCAACACTTTGTACCTCGCTATACTCACAACATGAATGTACTACACACATCTATCAATAACTGCTAGCATACACCTTCACCAAAATGTTGGGGTTCAACAAAACTGGGATGATTACAATGGTAATGAAGCTCAGCTGCTGTAAGCTTCACACTTACTAATCTTCTCCAGTGCATGTAAGAGTACTAAGAGTAAAGTTATTTACATCAATAATAACAAATTAATCATGGAAGATACTTTTTATTTGCAAATTTTTTATTTGAGTCAAATATTAAAGAGAAAGTCTGATGCAATGAAGGCTGCCTGTTCTTGAAAATTTCATGAAAACTGGCAGACAGGGTGAAAGCATTTAGAAAAACGTGATTTGTGTCCTTCAGAACACATAACACTGTTCCCAGACATACTAAATACATTAAAGTACACTTAGCTGCACAGTACCCGAGTGATATATGTCACTAAACTCCTGGCTATCACGACAGCAATAATAACGTTATGAAAGATTTCAATTGCATACAGCTGTGGCAGTCAAAGGTACGGTAGTATTCACAAAGGGAACTACCCATGATTCCAGAATGCCACATATACCATGCCTGTGAAGCAAACAAGGTGAGCTCCACTAAAAGAGACCAGGACTTCGGCATAATAGTAATCGTGTTATGCCTCAATATTAAACTTGCGTTATACTAGACTCTCCTTTGTAGCCTAGATCCTGGCAGTCCCAAAGGTCAGCATTCACATAGAAAACGGATTGTCACAGCCGTGTGACAACTCACTAGGCTCAGCCTCTTGGTGACGGCGTTGAATCGTGTTGCCCTGGGTAAGGAGGCCATGGCTGCAGCCACCTTGCTGGCCAGAGTCGGGGCCATGGCTGAAGCCGCAGCCCCTGCCACTCTGCCTGTTCCCTGCTCCTGGCACAGGCCAAGCTTCTTGAGCAGGTGGAACGTCCAAATGTAGTGGTGCCCATAGCTCTGGAATAAGGGACAGCAGGGTTGAAGGTGCAACACACCTCTCTGTAGAAATTCTAAAAGTAGCGCACACAAGCAGCAAAAACAAAAACAAAATGCCAACTGTTAGACTACAGGCTTACATCAACCCAATCCAAAGAGAACCCAAACCAAAAGAGAACACTCTGTGCAATGTGATCAGGGTTCTCGCACAGCTTCTGCCCTCGCCGTTTGACCACGTTCCTACGTGGCACTCGTGGTAATACAGGACGTACCATGTCTGCCGCTTTGAACAAAGGTGGCGCTGGTGAATACTCTACACACAATACCCTCGAATACACATAAATACCCTCGAAAGCAGCAGAGTGGACAGCCGTTGCCGCAGCTCAGTTGGTAGAGCACCGGACGCGAAATTCGCAGGTCGTGAATTCGATCCCACCTGTGGCATGTGGTTATTTTTTTTATTCTGCTTTTATTCATCTCCCATTGATGAAAAACCACAAAATAAAAAAAGACATCCCCTATGCTCCTTGGTTTCGATGGCTGCCGGCTTCCGTCATGTATGTATGCTAATGTCTTGCACGCCATTCTCTATACCCTATACTCCCCTATATTCCTTTAACCTCAAAAAGGCAATGCTGACTATTGGTTTAGGTCAAAAGAAGTCGTTTCAGCTTCCATACGGAAACTGTGTTCCCAGCTTCCTGACCAGACGAGATGTTGTAAAATCTTAGATTTCAACTACAAACGTACACGGACAAGCTTCGTCTGTTTTTTTAGGTGCACTCTTTATTTTTTGTAACCTAGTATTTTATGCGAAGCATATTAACGTAGGTTTCGGGCCTTCGCACGACGCCCGGCGGTGGCCACCATTGACCTTGAAGTGAGATCACATGATGTGACGTCACGTGATGACGTCACACCGGCTGCAGATGGGGCCTCATATCACGCCGTCGGACGTTGCCCGGCGGAGGCCTCCACGCTTCGGTTCGCGCCGTCGCGCGCGACGCGGCGGCGGCGCCACCATCGCTGCATCACGTGATATGTGACGTCACGCCAGGGATGAAGCGGCACGCGCCCGCCGTCGCGTCAGTCTCTGTGCCCGCAACCGCGCCAGCGTCTTTGCGCCGGGTGTGTATGCGGTCAAGATGCCTCCAAACGCTAAGGACGTTAATAATAAGAATGCAAAACGAAGGCTGCTTCGCATCCACTGGGCTTAACCTTGATAAGCCTCCAACTTTTTTTCTTGTTGCATGCCATCTGGTTTAACAGGATACTCTGACAAAAGCTATGTGATAAAATCCAATATTTACTGTTTTTATTCCTTTTTGCTACATGCTACCTGGTCCAATCAGCTGCTAGCTACCATAACAACTACGTATTAGATTTGTAAGGACAGATTGAAAGGATAACTTTTTACAGGCACCAACCAGTGTCCACAGAATGCTACAGTAACAGTGTGTTTATGACATTCCAGCAGCACATTCATGACCTGCTCCCACGTGCCAAATACTACGCTGCCACAGACACAACAGCAGCATGCAGTGAAAAAAATATTTTTAGAACAGCAGGCATGTGAGGACTAACCCTAACTGCCATCTAAAAGTAAGAATTCATTGAATGCCGCAACATAAATGCCCTTGAGAGCGATGCTCTGGTGACAATCTTGCCATTTAAGTGTGAAAAAGCACATCTGTGCCACATGTGATACAGCATATGTGATACAAAGCATGTGATACAAAGCATGTGATACAAAGCATGTGATACAAAGCATGTGCTTCAAAGCAGCACAAAGTAAAGCATCGACAACTCACCTGAAGAAACTGCTGCGTGAGTGACTTGTATTCCTGGAATGGAATGCCATCCTGGGTGAGGGACAGTAGGCACAGCAGGCGCAAGGTGCCTATCGCAGAGTGCTGCAACAACACACGAAGAACTCGTTAGCTCTCTATTACAGCTTTGGTTTAAACACATCAGTCCCTCCTTAATGACAACTATGAATGATGCACTGGAAAAATGTGTTGCAGCGAATGTGCTAAGGTGTCACCAAGCGCTCACCACAGATTCACACTAACTAAAGTTGCAGTATTACCCTACGGAATTAACAGAGCTACCACACGCACAACGCAAGCGCACATATGTTAAGTGGCCTCACCTGTCGATTAATGCATTCTTCAATGAAATTCATTCCTTCCCTCACTTCCAAGCCCTCCAATAAATCTGAAAGAAAAAAAAGGAATGCAAATATGTTACAATTACATACAAATGTCCCATTTCATGGTGTGCAAAAATCAATTGATCAAAAGTAATCAGCGATAAAAATTGTTGTGGAGGACAGCTGATAATAGTTCAATGGTGAACAAGGATGGCAACCTTTAAAGCTAGTGCCCCAAACCATGTTAGCCCATCCAGGAGCAGTCATTATGGTGTCATCTCAATCTGCCAAAGTGCCCCAAAGGCCTACTTGTCAGCCACTTGACGTCTAAACAAAAAATGAATGCATATAAAACAAAATATGTGTACATAATAAAACCAACAGCAATTTATCCTCACTTTTTTTAGCTGTCCTAAATGTTTTTTTCTTTTTGCATGAATAATTTGGAATAAACATGTGGAACAGTATTATTATAAATTAAAGTTCCATGTTTTCTTCTCTAAACACTCTGAAATCCTAAACAACTAAACACTCTGAAATCAAAATTGAAACTGAAACAGTGTTGAGAAAAGATTCAATTATAAATTATTTAGCAGCTGCAGGTGAATATCACGCAGTGGTTCATGTGTTCTAGTGTCTAATGCACCACTTGAAAGAAGAAAACACACAAGCGAAAATTTGGTGTCAATAGTACGCAAGTGTTCTGGTATCACATCTGGTACCACACAGGTTGGCGACAAAAATGGCTACGAGATAGAACTTCTACGCTAGTACAAAACAGAAGCAGAAACTCCATATCACCATACTCACTGTGTTCAGTTCTGAGCTGCATTTCAAAATTTGTGCGAGAGTTTTTGATGACTTCACATGACCCAATATCTGAAAAATTACAAGAAAGAAAGAGAACAGCGTAAGCTAGTCATTACACCTGGGTAGCTGTGTAACGGCTCCATTTACAATACACAGCCAAAACCAAAATTCAGTCTGACATCCCTCAAAGTGATCAAAACCAGCAATAAGCTTGGCAAAGCTGAAGAGACATTTGGCACTGAGGATTGACTCACAGACTGCGAGGGAGCTGTGTTGCTGCTGCAGGGATTTGAGTTCATTGGCCACAAAGTTCTTCATGTCCCCAATGCTCATTCCATGCCTTTCCTGCAAGAGCGAATACCATGTCAGCACACAGCAATCAAACAGCGAACCGATCTGCTCATAATAAACAATGCAAGGCAAAGTCAGGAAAATACACAATGAGCTGGAATAAACATGCATCACAAGAAACACATACAATGCAATTAGTATTTCATATTAACGACTGTTACCACATTTATTGCACTGGCTATTGCAGAAGTGAAAAGCAAGCAGCCAGTAATACAGTTGCATTTTTGTTCATATGATCCAGTGTTCTTGACGTGGGAAAATGACATGAATGATGTACAATCGCGCACAGTATGAGCTACACCGTGCTAGAGCCTGCCCAGGTGCTCGCACAGAGTAGCTCATACTGAGCGCAATAGTAGTACTTTGTAACGGTTTCAAAACAGTCCATGCTAGCCACAGGTTCCAGAGAGGTACTTATTGCTACTCGCCACGTGCATACATCTGGCATGTAATAATAATCGATCCTACCTCTGCAGTTATTAAAAGAAAAGCTCTGAGCTATTTTTATTGTACCAGTGCAATTTGGGCAAACACAAAGACAAAACAGCATAAAATACAAAGACAGTCAATAAGAAGGACAACCAAGTCAAAACGCAACAAAAAATATGAACAAAACGCAACCTAAACAAGAGTGTGAGGATTAATCAATCGTTGTTCAGCATACACTATACTACTGCAGAACACAGACGAGGTACTTAAAAATGTATCAAAATAACAAAATAACCAGAACATATGCAGTGTGCTTGTTGCAGTTTGAGTGCAATTAGAACTACATTTTTTAAATGCACTTTCCACATTACATCTTCCTTCCAAGTTCACGGTATTTAAGATCCGAAACACTTGAACATGTAAATGGGCAAATGCCTTGGCTAAGACAACTTTACATCACAGCACATCTTGTGCAAACTAGGTCAACAAACCTTTGACCAAAGTGTACATAGTACTGTCAGCAGCAAGACATAGAAGAGATGCATGCTCACATTGTACTTTGACTGCAGATGTTGAGCCTTCTCCTTAAGCTGCACAAAGACACTTCCAAAGTGTGAGTCCCTGATTTCTTTGTAGACCTGTGAAACAAAAAAAAAATATATGGTACCTAGATAAAATGGCCAAAATAAAAGATTCTTCGCACCTGAATTATGGGTCAGCTACTTCTTCCTTTGTTTGCCTACTTCCAATATTCAACAATGAATGTGCTGAATGCTTATATTTTGAGCATTAAAGCACAAAATCAGAAAATAGGGTAATCAATCAAGTGGCAAAGAACAGAGAACAACTTTCTTATGGCCAATGTTTGGGTATAGAAGCAAGCCATACAAACAACTCTGGCCAAGTAGCTGTCAATTAAAGAAGAAAGAATCTGTGCTCTTTCCTGTAACACTGTGGCACAAGCCATAATGGTACAGGAGAATCACCACAACTAAGTGTATGAAAAAAAAGGAAAGGAACTTGTCTGTGTACACACAGTGCCAACCCCAACTTGAAGTCATTACTATAGGTGGGATGTTAAGAAGTCACGTCAATTCAAGTCTGGTCACAAGAGTCATCAGGTAACCACTCAAATGCATCAGGATCACTGCGTCAGGCAACAGCATCTGGAAGCTTATTCCACTGTTTTACAGCACCAAAAAAAAATGGCTTCTCAACTATAGTGCCCTTGTAGTGCTTAACTAAAGCACCCTGTACCCTATGCCGTTTGTTCACATTTCAACAAGCTGGTTTTGCTGACTTGGTAGAAGAAGGAAGCTAAACCTTGACCAATGCCTAACCATACATCGTGATTAATTACCGAATGCATGAGGCTGAAAAATTATCAAAACGAACAATGCATTAGCACTCAGTCAAGAACAGTACCTCAAGTATAGGTTTTCAGGTAGTTATCCAGGTTTCAGGCATATAGGTAGTTATCCTTTAGTTGCATCATCCCTTTAACATCTTTTTAAACTCAAAACCAAAATAAAAATACATTTTTTTCTTGACTATAAACTAAAAGTTCCCTTTCACACTGCCTACACCTGCGCATCAAGACATAGTACTTCGGAAACGTTGCGGCTGCGACAGAGGCTAACACTTGACTCAACCACAGTGAGACATCAGCAACTTCTGCAAACAATAACACTGGTGAGTACTAACCAGATCTGTACTGTTTACGGTAAGCCGCATTTCCTGGTCCTTGCCAGTCACACTCTTGCCAAAAGTTACCCTGCCTGCACCCAGAGGAAAGAAAATGAAGTGCACACATTAAGGTACCCGCGAAAATCCCTCGACATATAAGACTGCAAATTAACAGGCCCTACAGGGATAAAGACAGCACACAATTTTACTATTCTTTGCTAGGGTACAAGTTAGCTGCACGAGTTAGCTGAGAGTTAGCTGTAGGGTATGAGCTAGCTCTTTTCAGTACACTGTAGCATTGCAATCCATTATAACACAATAATGCAGTCTTCTTTTTTCTCAAAACAGCCTGAGACTAGAATGAACTTCCATTTAAAGCGGCTACCTCACCAACTTCGGTCTCTTTAAAACCGCCATCGAAGATCATCTGAATTCACGTAAATACCTGCTTGTTTGCCCACCCCTTATGTAATGTCCCTTGTGGACCGTTGAGAGATGAATAAACAAACAAACAAAATAAATAAATAAATAAACTTATTCACATCCTAGTGGGTGAGGAGAACGGTCAATGATGAAAAAAAAAACAATAGAAGAGAAAAGTCAATGATGATCAGATCAGAAAAAAAACAGGTAGCTTACCACTTTTAATTCCAAAGTACTCATCCAGAAGGCCGGAATAGGTAAGTTGGGTCAGGAGAACACTAGCATAGTCTATGTCTAGAGAGTAAAAAAGAGAGAAATGAAATTGCATAAAGATGTGTTTTCAAGGTATATAAACTGCGCTCGGTCCCACAATGCATGAAGTCAGTTGCTCACCCCTGTCGAACAGAAACAAGTGACTGATGCGTGGCATTGAAGGCTCTTTAGGCTTGGAAAAGTCAGTGGGAAACAGCTTCATTACTTTCAAAACACCCTGTAAAGGAGGACAAGCCATTGAATGCGAATGGTAAGGTAATGGCCACCAATACAGAACAATAATACAACAACACGCTGGAGCATAACATGAGGGCTGTTTTAAATGCTGTAAGCAAATACCTTGCATTGTGGCAGATCACTTCCAATGTGACAAAACAAGTCATTTTAAAGTTTGCCCACCTCTCAGTATATGAGCAACATATACTCCTTGATATATGTAGGCTGTCAAAATACTGGCATGGAGTGAAGCACTATCAAGAAGCGACATTCACGGCGTAGCATGTGGGAACTGCCACAGTTGCAAAATAGCAGCCAATGTTTGCACTGTGATGGGTTTCTATGGCACCTTGGATTGGATTGACTCACGAAAACACAGCACCTGGAAACATAACAGTGGGGTTCTCCTGTATATGAAATTTGACTTGGCAAAGGACACTGCTGACCCAACATTATGAAAAATTACTTGCTGCAGTATAAGAACGCTGATAAGTAACAGCAGTCTGTTGTGGACATATTTAATCCATGCTACAGATAGGGACTTCAACGGCAAGATCTCTAACAGGCAGACAAAACGTGAACATATTGGATTTTTCTCCTCTTAAAACAGTCAAACGTCTTCTCGGACATCTAATTTCAGTGTCTGAAGCTTGAATATTAAATATTAACCAATACACCAAACTATTTGCACACGTTGTATTTTTAGTTTTATACTACCAAGTTTCCCTGCACTGACTTTCAGCCTGTTTGCATATTTGAAAACACACAGCTCTCAGCTAAATCAGTGCTCCTGCCAAACATATGCACTTATATCTTAACAAGAAAAAGATCAGAACTAGGCTCATGGTACAAGCAGAATGCATGATGAATATACACAGAATACAGCAACAGTGTCTAAGGGAAGAAGGTTCAAAGAATTGTACATCATAATTAAGCGAAACAAGGAGGTGTGGAAAGTGCTGTTGAAAAATTCAATTCTCATACTTACCTCAGCGCAGTTACCCTGGGCATAGATGTGATTAATGGGCCCACACAGGCTCTCCAGTTGAAGAATGGACTGCGCTATACAGGAGGTCCAGGCACAATCGCCATCCTAGAAAGAGAATGAGGAGAGAACAAATGTATTTCAAGATTAGCACCTTCGTGCTGTCCCTGTGCGCACCGCATAGTGCCATGATTAGTGCATTTCAAAATTTTCACACCAATATATACTGCTGGGAAACATGGATGCTTCCCGACATGTACGAATGAAGGTCACATTAAGACTCAGCTTTCAGCTTTCAATTCTTGCTCGCTATTGCTTCAAAAAAATAAAGCAACTAATTGTTACCCTAATTATTCTGTAATAAAATTGAACTGCTTTTAATGCTTCACTAGCTATGCTGTGTGTTACAACACTACTGTCGATATAGAAATTTTCAGCAGAAGCTCAGCTCCCTACAGGCATTTGAACAGAAGAAACCTTCGAAGTAAATAAGGAAGCGAGTAAATGTAGAAAGAAAATGTAGAAAGTAGAGAAAGAACAAACATGAGGCGGAGCAATCGCCGACAGGCTACTATGAGTCCCACCATTACATTAACAGCACCACTACTACCGCTGCCGGAACAAACAGCTTTATCCAGATGGTGCTGCTTGTAAACTACATTCATACTCACAATGAAAAAGGTGTTGAAGAAACTGGGCAGCTCTAGGGAGAAGAGATCAGTGTCCAATGGAATTAGGCCCAGAGGAAACTCTAGCAGCTTCACATAGCCATATACCCCTTCACTCTCCAGTGTCTGCTCGCAAACATGCACCTGTAAAAAGTACATTAAGAAAAGAAAAAACAAAAGATTCAAAAGGCATGAGCCCAAGCAACACAAGGCCTTTAACTCTTTGTCCGAGAGCGAGATTCATGTCGTTCCACTTGCTTAAAGCACCAGCAAGCAAACAATGATGCACCTATGTACCATACTGTTGTGTGCTGAATACTACCGAACAACGAAAAAAAAGCATTTAGCGCCTCTGTCATTCTCGGGGTATACAACATGGGTGTACTGCTTGAAGTGTCCAATATTGATGGAAAAAAATAAAATTTGAAAAATTGTTGAGGTTTTAAGCTTTTTCCATTAGTTTACTGCCTCATAATACTTCTTGAAGCACAAATCTATAGCAAGTTTTCTTATATGTCGATAAGACTGAAGTATGGATACATACCACATTTCATGTCATTTTACGAAGTCACTGGTACAAATATGCACCCTTTTTCTACAAAACCAGTGGTCAAAAGTGCTTGAAAGTGATGTCCCTCAATTTCTAGAGTCCTTCTGTGAAAAATTTTACCATTTTTGTGCATGTAAGACACACATTAAACACATTAAAGCTGCAAACTAAGGCACACATCAATAACCAAATTTATGCAAAATGTTTCTTGAGCGAGGATATGACAAACGCCTATCTTGCCAAAAGGTGCACTCTCAACAGTCGATGGTTAAAAATACCACATACCATTTTTCTTAGTGTTACTATATCAAGAAAATACCTCGTGTTACCTGATACAGCTTTACAACAATTTAAAATTTTTAAAAAGCAAGATAAAGACTCATGATCACGTGAAAACAATTTCAAATCTATGCAACTCGCTATTTTGTTTGAACGTGAACTAGAATATTAGATCTCCCATTAGTAACTAGTGAACAGTACGGTTTAACATTCCGAAGTGACACATGGGTTATGAGGGATGTCATTGTGGAGGGCTTTAGATTTATTTAAACCATCTGGGATTCTTTAAGGTCCACTGACATTGCAAAGCTCATGAGCATTATTTTGTACTTTGCCGCAACAGAAATACAGCTACCATGGCTGGGATCTGGCTAGCAACCTTGCTGTCAGCAGCCAAACCCCCTCATATTAGTTTGAAGTGATATGCACATAATGAATTCAAGACGTCTTAATAGAGAACATCACAAACATCTAGAAACATGTGAGCAGCACAAGCACGTTTCAGCAGATTGCTTCTGTCATCTCATGCACTCCTTAAATGCTTTCTCATATGCATACAATGCAAGTTACCTGCCTTTCTGGGGATACAGATGATGTAATACTTGCACTCCCTTTTGTTCTGCTTGTGGACAGTGATGTGGTTTGCTATCATTTTCATGTTTGCAATTGTTGACCTTACGAGGTAGGCACATCTGCAATGAGCCAAGCAATCCTTTTGCAAATCATGCATACACATGCACAGCGCACAGCATTAGTAATGTACAATACCTGCATAACAACAAAGAGAATTTAAACTCTGGGTGACTGCGGTACATGCTCAGAGGCACAATAACACTCTGAAACAATTTTTTTCTGTTCTGCACAACTTGTACTACTTCCTGCACCTTTAATTACATGTTGAGGCAGCAGAAATTAGAAACGCATTAATTAGAAGCATGAGATAGGCATAAGGTAGGCACAAAGTAAGCACACCTGCAATACGTCAAGCAAACTTGCAAATTATGCATTTACAAGCAACACACTTTATTTATTACTATTGCACAGTCACAACATTGGTCCAATAGGGTGAAGTTTTGGGTCAGTTGGTCAGACATGTTGAAGAAGAAAAGGAACTGCAACTCGAGACAGGACTTAAGGCAGAGAAGCGGACACTGGCTCATGTGTCTCATGGGCACTGGCCAATGTCTCAACAACAGACTGCGACAGCACTTTCTGTCCTTGAAACCTGGTAATGGCGCTGATCTTCCAAGACATTGCGAAGAATGTGAAAGCTCCTATCCTGAGTTGAAAAACTTGGCAGCTTTCTTAACCACGTCTTTAGAGAAGAAAATGTGATAGCATTTAGGTTGCCTGGTATGGTGTCTACGATGGGTTTCTAATGTTCTTGTAATTTGCCTGCAAAACTCCGGTTAGAACTGGTTCTATTGCCCTTTTATGGTATGTATGAGTCATCACCTTCTGGAATGTTCCAGTACCCTTTATCACATGGTATTATACTAATCCAGCCCACTAAACCATCTTAATCCACCCATAATCCCCACTAATTCAGTGGGTGACCCTGGTTGCTCAGGAAGAGCACCTGGGTCGCACAAGCCTCGCTGGTGGCACCTGCCATTGCAAGGCAGTGGCGCATCGCTTAACCACTGCACCACTGTGCCAGGAGTGGTATGCAGACTCCCAGGGATCTGTGAATGTAAAGTCGAGGATGACCATTTCCGCACATATGGGCATTAAGCCATAAACGCTATCAAGTCATACCCTAAAGGCGGAGCTAACGTGTTCCCTCCAATCTTTTGGATAAGGAGATCCAGTTTTCGATGAAACAGCCACGGCATTTTTTCATTGCACTTTTTTTGTTACTTTTGACAGCAACCTTGTTTGCCTTCTAGGGAGTGAAAACATCTTGTCATTCCTTTGTAGCGGTACACTATGCACAGGCACACTTTCGGTGCATCGTGTTCTTTTCTAATAAACCTCGGCTGCTAGTTACCTCTCGCAGTGTCCACTGCTCTGCGCTAAGTTCTGTCTCAAGTTGCGGTTCGTTTTCCTCCTCAGCATCACAACATTAGTTTTATGCAATACTCGTGCAGTCACACATAAAACTCAATTGACAATAGAGCTCTCGATGATTGTGGTGCGTACCCCAAGCCAGAAAAATATCTTGTTTAAATTTTTTCAGCGTTATCCACAACATCTCTCACTTCCAGCATCTTCTAAAACTTATTAAGGCAACAGGAGTTGTAAATTAGGAGCGCATGAAGTAAACAAACATAGACACCAATAAATGATGTTTAGAAAGACACAAATGAATTGTGGTACCTTGGGCTAAGTGCAAAATAAGACTTCTGAATGCAGAGCTAATAGAAAAAAAAGATAATTGGTAGCAACATTTCCAGTAACGGGTGCAACCAGACGAATAAGCACAACAGATAAAAACATAAAAAAGGTAAAAACGCTCACTGTTTGTTGGCTGCAGGTGGAGCAGTAGTTTCTAACTTGTAGATCTTTTCCACCCCACCGGTTTTCTGGAAGCAGATATGACAGAACAGAGTGTAAAGTGGTTGTCTGGGCTATTTCACACGAGCCTTTCCGGCAAGGATAAACGAGACATTGAACAACACGAAAAATCAGAAGAAACAGAATTATTTTCAGCTACGGTCCCCACTGCTAGTAGCACCAGGATAGGAGTTAAGCTAAGCTACACATTTACATACCTTAGTCAAATGTATTTAGAGGAATCCCCCAACATGTATGAGTTAGGATTCATTTGAGTGCTGGTATAGGGATACAGAGGAAAGTTAAGCACCTTTTTCAAAAGGGTACCAATCAGTAACTACTCCCTCAGTTTAAATACATTTACTGAGACTGAAATAAAAGGCTGGCATTGTATGTTACGAAAAGAAAATGGCACGTAATATAAAGCAAGCTTCACGCAAGAAACTCAGCCAGATTAATTAAGCAAACAGATACATACGCATAGAGCATCCGATTGAACTTTTTTCACGTCACCACAAAGAAGGCGACAACTGTTCACATCACCTTTGTTTTTTAGATGCGAAATAAGAGCACATATGCGCGATATATCATAACAGGTCACCTACAAAGCCCTCATCGAAACCAGAACTTGTAGTGTTGTAAGACATTTCACGCTGTTACCTTTAAGATACCAGCACTGGCGATGTGATCCAGAGGAAATATGAGGTCCTGTTCTATGACCAAGTCCTTCACACCTTCGATCTGTAAGAAAAAATGCAGATCGAGTACATCATGTCAGTTGATATCCAGACAGGTACAAAATAATGTCATGTTCTCTACAATGCTCATTTTCCCAGTTTAGCACCCTATAAATTATTGCAACCTTAAGCTCGCCATTAATAATTACGTGGACAAACAATGCGAGAAACGGAAATCATACTGTTGGATGTTAACGCCCCCATACGTGTTTAATTAAACCAGCCGTTCGGAAAATCAGAGCAAGCTGTGCTCGAAACAAAATAACCGTAAGCTACTGATCGGACGCGATGTCCTTTTCACAGCAGCAGCAAAGGGATTACGGGTGACTGATCACTGCGCTTACCGATCTAAGCGTACTCGTCAACAGCTCCCCCGTAGCGGCCTTCAACAGTTCCTGAAGCACGGCACACGGATCAGGAGCTCCGTAGCGTGCCATTTTAATCAACCGGTCCTATGCTACTGCACTGTAAAACATCAAGGAGTTACAAAGGACCACATTTGGTCCATAATCATGCGCTAAAGGAGTGCAGATCGAAGTGACAGCATCGAGAAACGTTCACACGGATAGCAGAATGCATTGAACGTGTTCCATGCTCGACTTGGATTGGATTGAAGGCTTTGAAAGGAACAACAAAACATTTATTTGTTCTATAATGATATAAATAATCAGTTAAAAAATTTTAGTAACCTTTAAAGTTCACTATATACAAAATAAAGGTAAAAAAAACTTTTAAAAACAGTTAGTAACAACTGAACAAGCATTTGACAAATTTTGACCGGCGCGGCAGTTTTGAAAGGACACAATTCTTCGCATAAAATGACGTTTTGTTAAATAGTCTCTGCATAACGTGCATTGATTCATTTGAGGCATACTGTAAAACATACCAGCTGTACATTAATTTCGTATCATGCATTGATATCAGTCCCCAAGTACCAGCCGTTATCGGCATGCTTAAACGGTCTCTTTGTTGCGCATTGCAGCGCTAACACAAATAATACGCCGTAAACAGGTTGATTACTGGTTCATCCAACTCGCGGCACCCAGGTGGCTGTTGCGTTCACATTTTGCGCCCGTACGTCGCTGATAATGCTGCCGTGCTACCGTTCCGCAACGTGACACCTGTCGTTTTCCCACGGTTTACGCCTATAGGAGCGAAGTCGCACCGCGCGCATATGAACAGCAAGGTCGATATCCAATTTCGAAAGTCACGAAATGCTGCCACACCTGATACTCCATTACTAAGCTGTTCCCTTCCCTAATTTTCCTGCTCCCGTCCCCATTTTGCTTTTTGTGGCTCCATTCGCAAGTTTCAGCGAATGTGGTGCGGCTACCCGGGTTTGCTGAAGCTCAATAGGGCTTACTTCGGAGTGAGGATGCCTGCCGCAGACACTGTGAGCCAGCGGTCTCTGAAGAAGCGCACGGGTGTATCACATGCGACGATGGCTACGCCGGCGGAGAAAAAGTGAGGTCAATCACGCCCCAAGGCGCACACGATTTTGGTCAGTTTGTCGTTACGACTTGCGTTAGAGAGAGAGGTGAAGGTGTACTGCACCACGATTCATCTCTCAGCGGGCGAAATAATGGGCGACTAGTTCTTGGAGAGAGAAATTGGGGAAGGGGTATGAGTACGGTCCTATTTGCATAATGCTTTCCACGGACACTTTTCATCAAAAATTTCCCGTCCTGACCGTTACAGCAGAAAAAAAAAAGACAAGAAAAATGTGGTTCCAGGAGAGGCCGCGATGAACATGAACATGCAAGAAGCAAGTTCCCGTCGAACAGCTCGCTTAATCCAGCTTTTTTTTTTCTTTTTTTCGTGGGCCATATCTAGGGCTTCGAATAGGGCTTTATAAAGGATTCCGTTATCGGGTGGTGTCGCGGAAGTTTGGGACAGTGTGCGACAAAAGCTTGGATGGTAATAACCTGAATGAATATAGAAGCGCTAAGAGACAGCGAGGTCACATGAGAAGAAAGGCCCTTCTCAAACACTGCAACAATCGTTGCTGCCGCAAGTCACTTACCTTCTCCAGCCTGATTAATTAGTGACGCGGGTTATCCGGCTGACGTGCTGACTGCAGTTGGTGAGTCGATGCTGCAGAAAATTAAGAACCAGAACACACGGGAGTCCGGAAATGCTGGACTGGATAGGAAGAAAGTTGAAGTGGTGCCCTATCTTCACGGTGCCTCGAATAACCTGAAGAAAGTGGCACAACGGCACGTCGTGACGGTAGTCTTCTCTGTACCTTGTAAGATGTCTGGTTCATGTTTACGAATCGCGAAGGCCAGTGAGGGGAGGAAGTCCAAGAGCTGCACTGTGAAGCCCGCCAACAAGTTCTTGCTTGTTCGACTCGTGTCGTTTACAAGTTACCCCTGTCATGTGGTAGGGTGTGCACGGGCCAAACTGGCAGATGGGTTAATGACCGGGCACGCGAACATAACAATTCCCTGAAAAAATTTGTCTGATCACAATAACCTCCCACGTCACTGCAGGAGTCGTACAAACCGTGTTCCGGCTTTTAACAACATTTCAGTAATCGGAAAAGGAAAAAAAAAAACAGGAAGGAGAGGGAAATCCTTGAGTCCTACCATATTAGGTTGCAAGGCATGCAGTGACACATGCGTGAGTGCACTGTCTTCGCATCTCACTAACAAGGAAGTTCATTTCCTAAGCAGAAGCGTGCGCGTGCAAGTTTGATAGGCAGAATATCTGTCTTTTGTTGTTTGCCAGTTATGGAGCGTGTATCCACTCCTTGGTGATTCGCCACATTTTTATTTGTTTGTTTTTTAGGTTCTTCTTCTCCTGGTGTCTCGTACTTTCTCTGGTGAAGTTATGCCTGATTAAGGACAGCGCAAATATTTTGAACAGCGCCGCAGAGTCGGGGAAGGAGGCTGATAAGCATTTAACAGGGGCGTTAATAGAAAATCAAGATCAGCAATACAGGGTTCAACCGAGTCTGAGGTTAGTACAGTCATGAAATTTATGACTGTGAATACGGCAGCACGTGGCAGATAGCCTCGAACCCTACTCGTGGCGATACGCGGCGACCACCTTCATAAACAAAGTGGAAATGGAGGTGTGTCCTTCGGCTTGCTGGAAGCAGGCAAGGCGGCATAGCCCTTTCCACCATGTTGCTATGCAGCCGCCGTGTGTCGCCACAAGTAGGGCTCGAGGCTATCAGCCACACGCTCCCGTGTTTTTTCATGACTGTACAGCTGCCTACGGCACTCGGCATATGTACTCCAGCAACAAGTAGGAGCAGATCACCAATCAGCATTCGACTGGCAAAGAGCATCCGTGCTCATGGCAGTGTGGGTGGTGGTCGCAGGTGGCGACTGGTGTTCCGCGCTCTTCGGTTGATCAGCGGTACGCTGATGGTGTCCGGCCTGCTGTACCAGGCCACCGGCACGTTGGTGTCCTTCCTCAAGCACCCCACCGTGGTGGATGTGCTCATCGAGAGCACGCAGACGCTGCGCTTCCCGGGAATATCCGTCTGCGTCACCAACTGGTATATAACGACGGTTTGACGCATATCTTTGCCTACGCGGTTTCTTGCGCTGTATTTATTTTCTTTTTGCCAGACCGTGGCATGCATCGTCTGTGTCTCGCCTTTATGACGATGTTATTCGACCCCAACAACAGCGACATCCCATGGCGTAACCCAGAATTCCTTCAGTTACAGAGCCCAACATCTCTATTTTTGGCCCTTGTATTCTGCAGTAGTTTGGAATATCCAGCAGTTTGGAGAAATCGAGCAAATTTCGGTGCTTCAAAACCCAGAAAATTCGAGAAGGATCCCTTTTTGTCACGTTTCGCTATTAAAATTATCTGAAAAAGGAAACTTTCCCGAATGCAAAAACACTGCCCGACAACCCATTCGAGGACCCGGTGACCGAACCCGTGCTCTTTTACCTTCCTGCGTGATATCAGGGGAAGTGACAGACTGTATAGTTTGTTAGGAGTGCAGCATCACAACGTACAGTCATGAAATTTATGACCGTGAACACGGGAGTGCGTGGCTGATATCCTCGAGCCCTACTTGTGGCGATACGCGGCGGTAGCTTTCCGCAACATGGTGGAAAGGGTAACGCCGCTTTGCCAGCTTCCGGCAAGTCAAAGTACACACCTCCCTTTCCACTTTGTTCATGAAAGCGGCCGCCGCGTGTCGCCACGAGTAGGTTTCGAGGCTATCTGCCACGCGCTGCCGTGTTCACGCTCATAAATTTCATGACTGTACTTATTTTATCAGCACTATACCCTACCACCAAATGCATGCGCGGGGACAGAGTAGAGTGGGGGTTTTGGCTACTTTGTATAATCCATACTTGACAAAGCGCGCGACAACAAGACTGTGTTTGTGTTGTGAGTCCTTTTTTTTCTTTTTCTTTTTTTTCCCCAGCCACGGTGGCTCAATGGCTACGGCGCTCCGCTGCAGACCTGAAAGACGCGGGTTCGATCCCGGCCGCGGCGGCCGAATTTCGATGGGGGCGAAATTCTAGAGGCCCGCGTACTATACGATGACAAAGCACGTTAAAGAACCCCAGGTGGTCGAAATTTCCGGAGCCCTTCACTACGGCGTCCCTCATAGCCTGAGTCGCTTTGGGACGTTAAACCCTAATAAACCTAAACTTTTTTTATTGCTTGTTTTTCCCCTCTTACACGTTCCTACTTATTTAGAGCAATCTTTCGAATAAAAATTAGTTGGAAGCAGCACGTTTGTCTGTCGTCTTCCCTCGTCCTTGTGTTTTTTGCGCGTTTTGTGTCAAGGTGGTCAGAGGTCCAGCTTAAACCTCAGCGTTACGAAACGGCTGCTTTTCATATGACTGACATTTTACTTATACCATGTGGAAGTTGTGTAAGCTGCTGCAGCAGAGGAAAGAGGGTGAGCGAGAGGCGGGAAAGGAAGCGAAGTTAAAACCACGCACGTAAGTGTTTTCTGACAACGGTGTGCAGTCGGGGCCAAAAGTCTGTGTACCACGTGTTCCTCAAACGAAGCCGATAGCTCTGCAGTTAGCCGGCTGCTGGACATCATACTTCTCGAGGTGAAAGACCGAAACTTTCACTTTCACCTCCACAAGTCTGGTCTCCAGCCGCCGGCTAATAGCAGAACCATCGGCTTCGTTTGAGGAACACGTGGTACACAGACTTTTGGCCCTGACTGTACGCCCGTATAACATGGTTTACTACCCACATTTGAAGACCAAAGTTTGTTTGACGCTAGTATACATATGCACGACGAAAAAACGGCTGAAAGAAAAAAGTACACGGCAACGTTTTTTTTTCGAGAATAGGTCCAGACGACACAACGACCGGCAAGTGCGTGTAATAGCTATGGGTACGACGTCATGCATTGATTCGCTGTCGTGTGGCTCCGTACGTGTTGTGCTAAATCTATTCTCGCCAGTTTCTTTGTCTCATTTATTGCAGCGTGGTTGAACTTTTCGATAACGATTTTTATATTACAGAACTAGTTAGCGGCTTTCTTGGTTTACATGCCAATAAGATATGTGTCACTGAGAGATTACAGAACACAAAAGACGAAGCCATTAGCCACTGCGTAGTTAAAAAATTCTCAGAATTATGGAAGTTTCAACCTTCAATCGCAAAAAAAAAAAACTCGTTTCAAGCCATGAGTTAGTTCTTCAATTTGCCCGTTTGGAAGCAATAAGCGCGGTCTGGTACGTTCTACCACAGCTGATATCGATAAGATGTCAGTGACACTGAGTTGCCCGTTCATTGTACATCCCAAATAGGATCGAGAAGGACAAGCTATGTGGACGATACCCGATGTTCTGCAACCTCACTGCGGACAAGGTGAGCGGACCCTTTGAAAGCAACACAAAGCGACGAACCATCCCATTTATGTTTAACCATTTAGTTCACGCCTTTCCATCTGCACTATTTGGCATCCTAAGATTGCAAATTCATAGCGCCTATATAGCTGATTCTATATCAGCTATGTCGTTTGTCACTGTCTTCTGATTTTTTTTTCAGTCCTGACCTTAAATTACAGCGAACACCGTGTATACATTAAGTGCTTCTCTTTCCGCGTACACACCTGCTTTGGCCGCTTGTATAGTGGGATACAACTCAAGTACAAAGCGACATGTGCTTCTCAAAGGATGCCCTCCCGCCTATGGCGTCGACTGGTTGTCATCCCGTGGATATCTCGTGGATAACCTCCTTGCACCTGCCAGGCCGCTGCAATGTAACGCTATCAGGTGCAAGTAGATTAGCCACGACGTCATGAGAACTGGTCGACGCCTTAGGCCGAAGGGTCTCCTTTGAAGGAGATTTGCGGCGTCGTTCTTTTTTGACAATACGCGCAGAATTGCGAATGAAAGGACAAGTAAAA
The DNA here is from genome assembly GCF_055824585.1 of Amblyomma mixtum. Taxonomy (NCBI): domain Eukaryota; kingdom Metazoa; phylum Arthropoda; class Arachnida; order Ixodida; family Ixodidae; genus Amblyomma; species Amblyomma mixtum. The sequence goes on from NC_143013.1 coordinate 254,478,442, forward strand.
GCGAGAAAGTCCACGGAACACGTTTAACTTGTAGGTTCGCATGGTGGCCATAGGAGGCCGCGGGATCCTGCAGGAAACAATGTATACTATTAGCGTCGAATGAAAGGCGTTCAGGACGACCAAAACGCGAAAAGTAACTTTTCTTAATCGCTAATTTACAAAAAAAATTCTGTCTTTTTTTAAGAAAAAAGACGCAATAACTATTACTTCTCGGTGGATACCTCAACCGCACCGCGAGGGAGGGGAGGGAGGTGAGAGTGAAAGAGGAGAGAGAAATAGGTGCCGTAGTAGAAGACCCCGGAATAATTTCGACCACCTGGTGATTTTTCATGATCCGTAAATTATTTATCTCCGCGAACTCTAGTAATAGCTCCCCCTTGCTATTCCTGAAGCCTATGCCATAGACGCCTACCGCCTGGTCTCCGGCCTGCTTCTTGCTTACCTTCGCATTAAAGTCACCCATTAGTACAGTGTACTGCGATTTCACTTTATTGATTGCCGCTTCCCCGTTTTCATAGAAGCTTTCAACGATCTGGTGATCATGGCTGGATGTAAGCGCGTAGGCCTGCACCACCTTGTACCTCTTATTGAGCCTAATCGCGATAGCTTCCACCCTCTCGTTAATGCTATAGAACTCCACTATGTTGCCAGCTATATTCTGACTGATGAGGAATCCCACACCTAGTTCTCGTCTGTACGCTAATCCGCGATAGCACGGTTCGTTCCCACCCTTTAGTACTGTATACGCCTCATCTGTCCTCCTAACCTCACTAAGCCCTATGACATCTCATTTAATACCCGCTAGTTCCTCGAACAGCACTGCTAGACTAGCCTCACTGGATAATGTTCTAGCGTTATACGTTGCCGGTTCAGTTTCCAATGGCGGCCTGTCCGGAGCCAGAGATTCTTAGCACCCTCCGCTGCGTCGCAAGGCTGACAGCCGCCGTGGTCAGTTTCTCCGCAGCCGCTGGGGACTGAGGACCGAGGGTTAATTGGTTTGTACATAGAAGGTTGCGGCCAAGTACTACACCAGGGTGGTCAAATCCTGCTCTGGTGAGGAAAAGTGCGTTGTCGGTTATGGTCATCGAGATTAAGCCGGTCCCGCGGTACGAAGGGATAGCCTAGCTCGCCTTTGGCTTATTATACGCGTTCTGCAAAGGCTACTGCCCTTTAAAGGCTTTTCGTTCGAACACCGCGTTGCGTAAAGGAAGAGGAGAGTAAAAAACGCGGTGACTTTCTCAGTTTAGGTGGCTACCTGAACCACATAATGAGGAGAACGATGGCAAGGAAGAAAAACGGGAAAAGGGAAAGAATTGCGCCGCGTGCGATCGATCCATGGATAGTTCGGAGTCATCTCTCCTTTACCAGCATCACTTAGATAAGAAGCACTTATCTGGTAGCCATTAGTTGGGCTGCAGCTTCACCGGGGCAGATTCCACACACTCAGCTTGTAGTGCGGTAGCATTACTATAGGCGCATTTTCCGATTTTGGGCGTGCGTACGTACAGCCTTGGTCAAAAGTCTTAAGGCCAAAGGCTCTTCGCTACAGCCGCATAGAAGAGCCATTACAACACTATTAAAGTACGAATGACGTTGAAATACTAGAAGAAGATTTCTTCTTGCGGTACAGGAGATTCCTGTTTGACGTGTTTTCAATGATCCACTACACGGAGCATTCTAGGAGCATTCATTTCGCTGCAGCTGAACGATGTGGCCTTCAGACTTTTGACCAGGACTGTACCTTAGGTATGCTTTGTGACAGGTGGCCTGCCTGCCAACCGGTTCGTGGGTAACTTGCCAGATGTGCACACCTGGCAGGCCTTCACCTGGGTGAAGAGTACACCTGGGTGAAGAGTACAAAGGCCTTTAGGTCAAAGGCCTTTGTTGTAAAGGCCTTTAGGTCAAATGTCTTTAGTACATAAGGACCTTAAATGTCCACCGTAAGTAGTGCTACTGCACGATATTCCGCGCTTAGACATGCTAAACCTTCTGCTATTTTTTTTCATTACTAATGCTCCAAGGGAGCCCAAGTACAGACTTCTTGGCCCTGCCTTGTGCTCATGTCCAACATTCTTGGATGAAAATTTTGAATATAAAAAATTGTAAGGTGCTCTCATGGAAATATTGAAGGTAATGGTCCATTCTTGCGATGTGTAGCAGAATCTCTTTTAAAAATTGTCCATCAGTCACATCGATCAGTTAAGACTGCCTAGAAAACCAATGAGGAACGCTTTTGACGATAGCAAAAAACGTTAATAGAAAAAAAAATGCGGCTTGCCGACGGGAGATCTGCGGATATATTGATTTTTATAGAAAAACCATAAAATATATGAAAAAATTGCGTTTACAAATTCTTTCCCGTTCAAAAATGTTTTTGGCCGGAATTGTTAGGTATGGTCGTTTCGGTTCTGTGTGTCTGCCTCAGGCTTCGCTTGAATGCGCAAGCGGGGCAAGAGGCATGGCTCCCATGGCCTGTTAAGGTAGCAAGAGTTTTGTAAAAAGTAACTTAGGAGCTTCAAAAAATGTAACCAAGCACACTGTCAAATTTTTTGCGCCTCCCACACTCCCTCTTTGCAGCCCAAAGCGCGTTTGTAATGTCAGTGTAAATAGAGAACCACTACTGGCCTGATTCCTTGCATGAAGGAAAAGAACGCCATTAAGTGAGCGCTCCACCGTTTGACAGTTATTGCCGTGACACCCATACTCCTCGCTGACTGCGCACGCGCAGGTTCCGGCGCTTCGTCGCGTGCTCGCCCAGGACGGCAATCTGGGCGAGATCGCGCTGGACGCCACCGACGTCATTCAGACCACCATCGAGGACCCCACGCTCTACTACTACAAGTTCATCCTGGAGGATAAGTATGGGCGTAACCCTCCCTCCCACGTGTGCACACTGCATTGTATGCTGCTCCATGCCGCCACGAGAGAAAGAAAGGCAGAGAGAAGGATCTACTGACTGGAAAAGGGGGAGAGGCGAGCTCGTGGAAGGCTGGATTGCTACTTCGCGGCAGAATAAAGAGAAGAAAAAGAACGAAATATGTAGATAGTGTAGGTGGAAGGTGGTGGTAATATATTAAAGCAATCTTCATGCAGCGTCTAGGACTTGGCAGATTTCCACACGCACACAGGTTAGTGTATTATTTCTCGCGCGGTGTTAAAAAATGTGCATGCGCTCTCGATGATGCAGCCACAGTTCTGAATAACGCTATCAGAAGAGTGGGGGATTCATGGAGACTGCACAGTTTACACAAAACAAGTATGCATGTCTGAAAAAAAAAAAATAGCTGACAATAAACGCGGCTTTTGCCAACGAGCGAAGCGGTGCGTATGCTTGTGGAATATAATGAGAGCGTTGCTGTCCTGATGTTGTGATGTGGATTAAATAAAAGAAGCCGAATTACTGGAGCAATTTAATTCGTTTTCCTTTAGCTTCTCCTGCACTTTATGCTGGTTAAAAAATCTTAAACAACAAATAATCGCCCCAAAGCCTCAGTGCGGCTACGCAATGGCCATGTTCGATCCGTCTCAGCATGTAACCTGTCCAAAACGTTCTACGCAAACGACGCATTAAAAAAAAAAAAGGCGATAGGACTTTAAAGCTGAGGAGCTTGTGAGCATAGCGTGCACTGAGGAATGACAGCGCAGTATCCAATCACGAATGCATTAATTATACTTGTTGTATCACAACCGTAAGTTACTGTGCTGGAACGACTGTGTACGACATGCCACTTTAATAAACAGCCTCAAACCTCTTCTAACCACACAAAACAGGCTTGCAGAGTCGCCGAATGCCGACTTCTCTTTCTTGAAAATGAGGGGGGGGGGGAGTTGACTTCTCCTCAACAACACAACGTGCGCTTTACAGGAGCACGCAAATTTTTGTTTTCAAATGAATTACTGTAAGTGGTGAGCAGCCTTGTCTAGAGCGCTCGGGCGGTGCACTTCCTTGCAAACAAATCCAGATTTTGTGGCAGCCTCTAGGGTCCAGCTGCAACGCTTGCACGGAAGTAGCGCCAGATAGCCTCGTAAACAAAGCAGGCACGAAAACTTTGCCCTGTAATGAGGGGCTGCTCTCTAATTTCGGTTTTTGTTACCAAGTGCGCACTGCTCAAGCGCTCTAGACAAGGCTGCTCACCACTGTACAAACACGGTGACGGTTAGCTGAGTCAGAAAAATGCAGGGAGCGTGAAGTTAAGGTCTCTTCGATTTGACTGCGCTCGTGACGCCAGTTCCGTAAAGTTCTATTGCAGTGCCGCGAGTGTGTAGCGTCGGTTCAGGCAGTTCAAGTGCAGTTTGGCACTGCTGGCAGGTTCCAAAGCCAGCGATCGACTTCAGGCCTGGTCGTCTGCACGCCACGGCGTCACCGCCAAATATCAGTCAGCTGCGTGCCCTCCACATTAGCGGCTTCTACGTAAAGAAAATTTCACAGAGGAAATGGTGGCGATGTGCTGCCGTTCTTCTGAGGAAAGTTATTGCATGCATTACACGTGCATACAATTAACGAATTTGCATTAAATTGCTGCCCTGCTCTATGGTCGTCTTCAGCGCTCAGGTTGAGAATCCTGGCTCCACGATTATCTACCGCCTCTTCATTTCCCGAAAGAACTGCCATGGCTGCCATATCTGGTCGTAACTCCTCCAAGCTACGCACGAGCGCCGCCATCTTGCTGCCCCTCAGGTGCACTTTTGTTTCAGTGAGTGCAATCCAGTCAAGAACTGGTGCTGCACTAGGCGAGCACTTTTGCAAAACGAATACCGAAGTTCAACGGACGCGCTGCACTGGGGGACCGAATGCGGAAGTGTTGCACTCGTTCAAGTGGTGCAGCAACTGAAGCCAAATTAAACAGACCTTCAGTATGGACCTCGCAATCTGACTCAGCAGAGGCGAGCGTCGTATCTAATCGAAAATGCTCTGATTACAGCGATCGCTGTTCATGGGACACCCTAATTCCGCCACCGATGACCCCCTGGAGGTGTCACGCGCTATCTTCCTCATCTTCGGCTGGGGCGCGCGCTCATCCGTGATCACCAGACCACCCCCTACACACACTTTGAGATTAGTGCAGCCTTTGTAGTCATAGGGGGTGTGGGGAAGCGGGGGTGGGGGGGGGGGGGGGTGAAGACGTTCGTTAGACGCCGCCAAAAGTGGCAAAATGCCCCCCGGCGTACGTCGAGCACCGCATTTCCGCGTGGGGGCAGCAACGTCTGTACACTTGGTTTTGGCTGATGGAGCGTCACACTTGAATCATAGCATAGCTCGAAGCACGAGTGCTCTCGTCCCGCCGATGCCACAGCGAGTGTACCTCTTGATAGAGGTCATAAGTAGTGAAAAGGAAAGGCGCGGTAGCGCTCTTACTGTAGGGGGACACCTGGATCGAACCGTCAAGGAAGGAATAAGGAAGGAGTATGCGGTAGAATTTTTTTTTAATCTTTGCGTTGACGCGAGCTTTCGCTGAATTACGCGATTTACGCAGCAAGCGTAAACGTTTCAATTTAATTTATGACGGTGCCCTAGCCGTACATTTGTTTGCTGGATATCCTGAACGGCGCTCTGATTTATTGCAGCGCGTCGGTAACGCTGTGCATTGACGCAGGCAGATCGTGCAGTCCTTCTCGCGGCTGCCCAAGTACATGTGCTACACGCTCAACTGGAAAGGGAACCAGGAGATGTCTGCCTACCACGAATACCCGCCCCTGTTTGGTGAGCACGTGTTCACGGGCCATTCGAATGCCCACTGATGGGTAGTGTTCGCGAGCCATTTCATCGGTTAGTACACCGATCCCTTCCTCGTAAGTGATAACTTGAACAATTTTAAGGAAACTTTAGTACACCTATAGGAAGCAGCGTGAAGCGATGATGATGATGATGAGTTTGTACACTTGAGAATGAAGCGTGCTTACGGTTCTCAACGCGTACAGTTTTGCCAGAGAGTGTTCTATAAACACAGATTCTACCGTATTTCACTAATACAGTCTTTATGTGCTATTTCTTACGATCCTGACAGATGCTCCTGAGGTTGAAGTTAATGCACGAATGTCTATTGCTTTCAAGAACTGTCATTGTTCCGGAGAAGAGCGCCAGCTTTTGCCTTTCTTTTCGATCAAAGCGGCAGCAGGCAACGGCCCCGACTGAACTTTTCTAATTAGCAGGAGAAAGCGCATTCTCTTCACTGGCTTGCATTGGCGCTTTGCAGGATATCCATAAGCCGGGGCCTGTGCACTGAGCACCTCGTTTAAAAGCTGTATGTGTGAATCTACAGCCAGGAAAAAGGAAACTTTATCAGACAGTAGAGACGTTATGAGACACCCACTGTCCAGGGTCCCTGTCCGGTAGTTTTTTTTTATTATTTTAGATGTTAGTTGCAATGCTCGTTTTTTGCGTTTGACTAAATTGGTGGTGGTGGTGGTGTGACATTTTTATTCGAACGTCCTTTCTGTTAGGCGTTCAGTACATCCTGGGCCAAGGCGACGAGGGCACGTTGCAGCCTCAGATCCAGGGGGGCGAGCCAGATGGGCCACGGTGGGGATGGGAGGAAAGGATAGGCGGGGGACTGGAAGACTGCGTGGCACTGTTTAAGGCAGTGTTCTATGTGTGCATATGTGTGTGGACAGTTTGGGCACTGAGGTGTGGAAGTGTATCGGTATAGGTAAAGTTTGGCTGGTGTATGTAGGAGATTAAACTGTATTCGGCGAAAAATGCGAGCTTCACGGATCGATAAGGATGGGTGCGGTGGTGGTAAATCACCTAAATCCAATTTTTGCTGCGCGTAGTATTCGTCGACAGTACGTTTGTAAGCCCTGACCGCCTGCTCCGTCGGTGGGCTCGTCCATGGGATCCCCGGCGCCCGGTGTATAGTTTCGCAGGCAAGCTGGTGAGCCAGCTCATTGCCGGGGATGCCATGTGACCAGGGATCCACCGAAGGGTCACCGGTCGTGGGCTTAATGCTAAGAGGGCGGCATCTAAGGCCGATCGAGTAGGGAAAGGGAGGGCTCTTTCATGGAAGGCACGCAGAGCTGCCTGCGAGTCTGTATAGACAACGTATTGGGGGGCGGGGGGTAGGGTGACAAAGTGTGTGATGGCATCGGCGATCCCGTGTATTTCTAGGGTGAGCGTGGAGGGTGGGGAGGTGTATGGACCGGTTGTGTGAGTGCTGGTTGTAGAGAGGGAAGGGTGGAGGAAGAAGGCTGCTGTGGAGCCCGCGGTTTCCGTGAGACAGGCGTCTGTGTAGGCCACCGCTGCAGCGTCCAAGGGTGGCTTGTGGTTGTATGCGTATGCCTGGCGGCGGCCTGCGTGTGTGTGCGCGGACATGTTGCGTGGAATGGGTGCGAGGCGGAGGTTAGGGAGATAGATCGGAGACTGCGGTGGGTCTGGGAAAGAGATGGGTGTGGAGATTTCTTTTTTAGGGGAGGCCATCAAATTTCTTTGTTCGAACAATCACATGAAATACGTGGGGTGTAGCTTAATGTAAAACCATATGCTGGGTGCGGACTCAGCTGGGAAGTACAACAGCATGTCTCGTTGGTGCCAGCTAGGTTAAGTCGCCATCGCTTCCCGACTTAGTATTTCGTGGTTCTGCTTTTTTAAGCCGTTTAGAGTACAACGGCAGAGTGAGGTGCCTCAATTCCTAATAACTGTACCAAGTCGCTTACCTTCTGTGAACTTTCATTTGTCTTCCTTTTTCTTTTTTCTGAGAGCTGTGTGCAATTAACTTGGAACAATTTTCTCTTGCTGTATGCCATGCTTCCATGTAGAAAAGGGCCGTGGGCCTAGTCAAGCCCATAAAGAGGCTTTTTGTCCACGACCCTCAGCATTTTTGCGATGTTGAAATAAAGATTTGAAAAAAAAAAAGAATGGGTGCGGTTCTGCGAAAAATAACTGCGCGTCGCGTGATCTACCACGCTGTCGGTGATATGGAGTCTTAAGGTATCGTAGCCTTACAAGGTACTGTAGCTTTCCGAGAACGGCCGTCATTGTAAACGCTTCGAGAAGTAGTTCTTTCGGAGGGCTACAGATCCAGTTAACGTGGCTACTAGGAAAGGTATGCTGGGAACATCTGCTAGCGTTTGCTATCGGCTTGAAAACAAAGTTAATGAGCCGTTTACAGTGTTTAGCCTTGGCGGGCCTTGGGCGCCTCCCACATGCAAAGATGGTTCTTTAACGTTGATTGGCGGAAAACTGCCCAGGGCACTAGACCTTACAGCTACACCTAAATGTCAAAACAATGACAAACAAAGAAGCAAGAAAGAAAGCGCAACGATAATAGGCCGCTTCCAAAAAGCCTTGTTTTCTTCCTTGCCTCACGTCTTGCCTCCTTGCCCGAACGGAATAGACCGTTTTCTTGTTGGAAAAACTAATGCTGCACCGCCCAGAGCCATGTCGGCAGACTAAGGACGCGTCGTTTCTCCTGCCTGCTATCGACCAACAACCATTATTCATCAGACCCCTTCATCAACCTTCTTCACAGTCGACGATCCTTTTATTTTACTGTCTGAGTAGTGATACTCGTGGTCCAAAGGTGGATGCTCGCTCATACGCACTTGTGTCGGGTGGGGTTGGGCAGACTTCAGCATGTTCATCACGTGGAAGATCAGCCGGCTGGTGTCGCTGGACCGCTACGTGGCCGACGTGGGCTTCCACCACGTGGACAGCCTGGACGCCGGAGCCAAGCACACCGTCATCCTGGAGCCCAACGGCAACTACGAGTACAGCATCGAGCAGGTACACTCATTACACGGCTATGCGCGTCACAGACACACGCACAATCGGTCCTTGGGCCAATACTGCGCGAGATTAAGGACGTATTCGCAGTATTCGTATTCGCACTCGCAGTCACATCATGCGCATATGTGACCTGTAAATTGCTCAATTGTTTACATTTTCAGGAGTGACAACTGTAATTTGCTTTGTTTATATATTACTTCGTCATCAAACAGACAAGTATCATAGTATGTAGATTTATGAAATGCTGTATAACCATTGTTGTCCTTATTTTTTTAATCTTATGTAATACCATCTAACCTCCGTCTTCATCCTGTGCTGTCAATTATTTAAAAGAGCTGGGACTTTTTTTTCGAGCTGTTGCCACAGCTTTTAGTCCCGGCTAATCGTTTGTAAGAAAGGAAATAAACTTCAACTTCGTATAGAATAAATTAAGTGTGTGACCTTGTATGTAGAACTGTCGACTACTGTGTGGTGTACGTTGTACACCAGTGTACACCAGTGACCTTTCAAGTCCATTGCTGGCGTTAGTTAATGAAGGCATGCCACTGAAAAAAAATGTACTTTTTATACGCGCAACACAATGATTTGAAAAACACATCCATGAGCGCTTCTAAGTACGTATTGGAATACGAAAGTAAAACAAAGAAAGGCGTCATGACGTTGTATAGCCTTGAAATGGTGAATGGCTGTAGTAATGCATAGTTCAGAAAAGAAAAGCGCTCTGACACAGTAAATAAATGCAAATGAGACGATTCCGACTTCTCTCAACAGGGCAGGAGTGGCGACGTAGCTAGCTAGGATACAACAACAGCCCTTGCTCTTAGGCTTGGCATAAGCAAATTGTTCCTTTTTTTGTTTGTTTGTTTGTTTGTTTGTTTGTTTGTTTGTTCATAACAGAAGAAATCACCATGCGTTGCTTCCGGCAGTATTGAATAGCACGCCTTTCGTTACGCACTCATTGTATTATGTATTATGTACAAAAACACTGTAACTGTCCACAACGCAGGTCTAATTTCTCTCATGTTGATTGTACTTTGCTACTCGCAGAAAGGGAGCATCGCTCTTCCCGCACCTTACGACACGAACTGTGTGGACTACAAGATGTTTGGTCTGCACCGCTTCTACGGCGCCTACATGACTCAGACGGTAAGCGTACACTTAGTACTCCGCTGTTCCAGAACAATGCTACAAGCCTTGAAACAAAAGAAACGCGGGCAGGAACCGAAAGTTACGTTTCAGGGCTGCCTTAATAGAGGCTTATAGCGTATTTTAGACGCACTAGCCCAGTAGCCTCGCCTGGCCCCGCCCCTGCCATTGCGCATGCGCAGGCGTTCGAAAAACCAGTTTACGTCCACGCTAATACGTAGAGACCGGATTTTAGGCAAATGCCTATTTTTTTCAACGCTTCGCAGGCGCACCATTTCTACATATGAGCACGAATTAGGTGTTGACAATATGTTTAATACTCTTTTTATAGTGCCTATAAATGCCTATTTTGGGTGTCAGTGCCTATAAATGCCTATTTCCGACGTCGGTGCCTGAAAGTGCCCTATTTTACAGAAAAGGGGCTTGAAATACGCTGTGGTTTTGTTTTCAGATTCTGTTTGCTTTCGAATCCATTTCGTTATTGAGTAGAATACACACGTGGCAACATTAGATGACCTCGTCAGTTGGCCGACCACCTTTCTGACCTGAAGACCGTCAAAAACAGTTTCGCAGGTGATGAGAGTGCTCTAGTCAGGAGGGCTCAAGCTGCCCTCTCTCAGGACAACCTCCAAGGAGACCTCGCGTACTTGTGCGCTAACTTCACTTTTCTTGCGAGCACTATAAAGAAAATGGAATGTGGGGGTGTAATGCTCACTACCAACATTGGACTAATTGAGAATGTGCAGCAACGAATCGCTGCACTTCCTCACGGAGAAGTTGCCGAGAAAATCCGCGCAAAGTTGCAGTCCGTCTTCTACAAAAACGAGGGGTTCTCAGTCCTCAAGCAAATTTCAGCAGTACTTACCGGTGATCATTCTATGATACCGAACAGAGTAAAGCCATCAAATGTTCCTAAGTACAAGCCCGCTCCTGTAACATCCGTTGATGTTGAGCGTTCCTTTTCAGCATACAAGCTTGTTCTTACTGATAAGAGACATAAATTTGAGTTCATCAACCTGGCGATGGTGCTTGTCTGCTACTGCTTCCATTGCTTTAACAGTGATTTCTTGATGGATGATGTTTATTTTATCATGTATCCTCGTGGATGTACGTAGGCCCGTGCAGAACTATGATTCTTTTCGGCGCATTCCGCATCAAGCAGCACTTTGTGTAACATTTTCTAGCATCTCGTATTTATGGTTTCCAGACCCTTCTAATGGCAAGAACCATTTGATAGTCGCGTGGCTCTAGACACGTGAAGCTGCAAACTATAAAACACTGTTTACATAAATGACAACATATTCATTAATGTTGAAGCATCGTGTATGCCTGCAATAAATAAGTTTAATTCCTGTGTGAGCGAAACATGAACTCATTTGTCAGATGCTTTGAATTGAATTGACAATGTTTCTATCAATTTCTAAATACATGGCCTCCTGTTAAGGTGTTCATTGTTTCTACTTTTGTACACGACAAGCGAATTGTTTGTTTCGTGGTATACCAAAGTGGTTTAAAAGGGTTGGTAACCGTCCTTTTTGCTCTGCTCAAGCATGTGTATTGCACGAAAAGTTGCGCGACAGCCTTAAAATAAACGGCTTCTAATGTTAGCACCTTCCTTAAGGTCCCAAATCATTCCTGCTGTGTTTTTGTTTTATTTTTACGCCAGATATTGCGCTGTGAAGTCCGGAACTGTCTGCACTTTGATAAAGTTTATAGTGCCTATTTTTCTCCCTTAGGTGCCTAAAATGCAATTTTAGCTGCCTATTTATGGCGCCTAAAACGTGCTTTTTAGTGCCTAAAAGTCCGGCCTCTACTAATACGTCTCCACTATGCTAAAAGCTTCTATTGACTATCTTAGGCTCGTCATAAGCCTCACTGGATACTCCGAACTGCTGAATGATATATACAGACGGTAACATGCATGGCGGTACTGCTTATTACTCTTTATGCTACATATCGTCTTGTGAGATGCGGAGTACGTGTGTTTTTCAACGCGATAGCGTTATAGGCCCCGTTCCCCAGAACATCCGGTGTCGGCGTGGTCGGCGTAGGTAGTGTGAGCAAAAATCACGCGCATGGCTCTGGCAGATGCTCCTCGGAGAGCAACCTAGGAGGCAGGTGGGACACCTAGGTCACGTGACATTGTGGCGTCGCCACAATCTGCCCACCGGATTATGAGCAAACTGCCCATCTTGGCAGGCAGCAGTTAAATTAATGACTGATCGTTCGGGAAGAGCAACCTCGGTCTCACGAGCCCCGCAGGTGGCAGCACCTGCCATCGCAGGGCAGTGGCGCACCGCTTAACCGCTGCACCACTGCGCCAGGTGTGGTATGAGGACCCCCAGGGATCTATGAATGTAAAGTAGAGAATGGCCAATTTTGCATATATGGGAATTAAACCATTAGGCTATCGCGTCATACCCTTAAGGCGTAGCTTAAGCCTCCCCTCCAATATTGTCGGCTCCAATTTCTCTTTTCGTATTCCTGTCAATAAAAAAAACGATGAGTTCCCGCACATTACGCGCGTGGCGCACACTAGCACACGAAGCAACTTGCGCGCTCCAATTTATTCACGAAGTCCGACTGCGTTTTACCGCCAAGCCTTGAGGCACTGCATCAATGTGTGAAGCGAATTTGGCATTTAGCTACCGAAGACTCGGAAGAAATTAAAGGCTTTCCATGGTAACCGCGAAATCTTCTTTTTCACAAAAATTCCATTAAAGGGACCATGAAAAGAATTAAAAGCTGCTTGTAAATGTTAGAAGTTATGCTCAGAAGCACTGACACCAAGTATGAGCCTTCGGAACTGAGCCGGCAATTTATTATGGCTTTTTAAAAATCGCGTTTTTTAAAATTCGCGGGCCGTTTGGTGTCTTCGTAGGGAGCGATTTTAGGTCTGTTCGATTCAGAACTGGTTCTCTGCACTAATTCTGAAAAAGTTCCGTTGGTGCCGGCGCGGTGCAATTCCAGTTTCTTGGTGCAGGTGCAGCGCGTCAGCAGCGTCACAAATCTTCAATCGAGCGCGTGCACGCACAGGCCTTGTCGTCTGCTATCCGGTTCTCGTCCGTCGTGCTGTGTTGTGTTGCTGTGCGTCGCGTCTGTTTTTCGTGCCTCGTGGAGTCATGGACTACGACATCGCCGAATCCACTTTTATGGAATTTTCTGAGTCGTCAGACAGCGAAGATGAGGAAGCCGACGTGGTGCTTTCTTTTGCAGCAACACAGTTCGGACAGACCGCAACAGAATCCCCAACTACCACGAAAGCGTAGTAGCTAGGTATTTCAGCTTCGAATTCAAGAGGCTGTTCAGGCTGTCGGGAAAACGGGAAAAACTTCCTTTAGTTGGCCATTGATGTTAACAAACAAAACATCGGCTGCGCTCGTCGTCTGCTTACGCCGTCGAACACGTGCACCACTATCCTGCACCTCCGTCTCTGAGGGTGCCGCGGTTCTTTGCACCGAAGCGGCACCACGACTGCACCAAAATCAATCGCGGACGGTGGTGCAGGGGGCGCTGTGAATCGAGCGCTTTGGTGCAGCGCACCGTGAACCGGTTCCGGCGGTGCAGAGAACCACGGCTGAATCGAATGCAGCTTTTGAAACCAAAACCGGGAAAACAGACGTCACTAGTCCCATGACGTCGGTAGGCCACCACACGCTGTCATTCGCTCGAGCCGCGGCAGCTACGACGTCACGGGCACACTTCCGGTAGCGGTGAAAATCGTCTGCTCGAGGCGCCGCGCGACCCCCTCGGGCAAGCGCGGCATTGCCTTCGCGCATATGTTTTCAATTTACCTCTGCCGCCTCTTTCTGCCGGGAGTTCGGGAGCAAAGAAAGCGCCGAGACCGGAGGGACGCTGCCGACGCACGCTGCTCCTCGGGAGTGCGACAACCGGAAGTCGTAAACCGAACGTCAGCGAATGACGTGTTCATGGGCGGAGCCCAGTCCCGGAGCTGTTTTCTTTATTTTTTCTTGGTGCTCCGCGCGTATGAGTTGAGGGGGGAGAGGAGGAGCATGATTTTTAATCGTCTATAACTTCGTTGTTATTCATGCTAGCTCGAAAATTCTTTCGCTGGGGTGACGAGTGATGGATTGCCTATATTTACGTAATCTCAATTAATTTGTTTCATAGTCCCTTTAATTCGACTGTGAAACTCCGTGACGTCATCTCTCGCAGCTGTGCATGGAGGAGTGCCGTATGAACATCACGTTCCGAAACTGCGGCTGCGTAATGAAGTCCTACCCGTTTCGTAACAGGATCAACGACGTCATGTGCGACGACAAGCAGACGGGTACGTAGACGCCGCTGTCAGGAAATTTCGCCCGTGCAATGCTCTGAAATCGATCACGTCATTCTCGTGAACGGTAAAAACTTTACTTCTCCGCAGCATAAGTCTTAAAGTAGCGAAGCATGCTTTACAGGGACGCACTAAATGAATGAATGAATGAATGAATGAATGAATGAATGAATGAATGAATGAATGAATGAATGAATGAATGAATGACGATTTATCACAGAAGATGGTAGGGTGAGTTAAGGAAGGTTCAGGGTGTCGGTTCGAGCAGGTTTGCGGAGGTTCGGACAGGTTCGGTGGACCACGGGACGCAAACTCTCGCTCATTCGTTTTCGCTCGTTTATTAGTTCACGTTCCAAAGAAAAAAAAATGCCTGGTTAATGTAAGTGCTAAGTAAGTGCTACACAGCGCATGGCCCTGTGTAAATCCAGAAGCAAGAGTTGCACAAATAGCTGAGTATCTTGCGAGCGTGACCGATCGGGCTGGTTAGTAATTCATGACAGCTAGGAATACAACAGAAATTAAGACAAGGACAAAGAAAAGACGGGACACCACCGCGCTCACAGCGCGGGGGTGTCCCGTCTTTTTTCTTTCTTTGTCTTAAGTTGCACTGTGTTGAATTTCTAGCTAGGTGAATGTAGCTGAACGCTAAAATGTAAAAGAATTAGTAAAAATGTGAAAGAGTTGTGCTGACAGACGTTGCCATGACGTAGGCCTGATAGTACACTAGCATCGAAATTTTGTCTCCCTCCTCCATAAATTTGCCATCGCCCATTCAAAGGACGACGCAAGAACATACTAAAAAAGAGCGAGGCTTACGTACAGCGATTCGAATTACAGAGTGTGCATTCGATTCACCTCGGTTTTTTTAGTTTCTGCTAATGTGGTGGCACGTAAAGCTCCCCTGCACTATATTTGCTGCTGAAAGACAGCTTAAAAAAAAAAAAAAAACTTTTTACTGATAATAGAATGCTGTCATGTCAAAGAGCAATTAAGGTCCTCATTTGAAATGGTGAAGGGCGAAGTGTGCATTTTAGAAACTAATGCATATAACTATGTCAGAGCCGTATTATCGAAAATAACGAATTCCAAATGAATAGCTGAGACTCTTGAAGAAATCGCATTTGATGTAAAGTGCCTTAAAAGTCCAGCATGCTGTTGCTGTTTCAGTCCTACCTATGACGGAAAAATGAATTATCTGAACATATCTTTCTCCACTGCGCAGCCGACTGCGTTCTCAAGAGGAGTAAAGCTATCTACGATCGCCAGTGCCGAGAGATGTGCAGAAATCCGTGCGAGTAAGTTGATTGATTGATTGATTGATTGATTGATTGATTGATTGATTAATTGATTGATTGATTCAGTGGTTGCTTGATTGATTGTTCCTTGATTGATTTATTAAATGATTGATTGAGTGATTGATTGATTGTAGCCTTTTCTAGGTTTATTGTACTGCGGAATAGAGGACAGACTATCTTTAACAGCGTCAGCTGTTGTAACCTGCCTCCGCCATGTCGGCATCTCATGGCCGCCTTCGGAACGAAATGACGTCATCAAAGTGCGCGGTCACATAGCCCCCTGTCACCGGTCGTGGTGCACTGCGCACATTAATGGGAAAGATGATCTAATATTTGCCATATGGTGATTTTCATTGCTATCGTCAATCTATTACATTGTTGCATTTGTTGGCACCCGTTTACATATGATTCGTATGATTTCGCCCAGAGAGACGACCTACGACATCACGCTGGGCTACCAAGGTCGAGAGAGTGGAGCACCGTTCAACGGGTGAGTTACAGGGGCGTGGAATCGGAGCCATTAATGGTGAGTTGGTGCTGCCTCCTTCCGCGGCCTGACTAATGAGGAGGCGCGCAGATGTAGCGCCCCTAGCAGGAGAGCGAAGAACTAGCTTTCGCCCTTAGCCACACTCTAGCGTTTGCGATGAAAACTCTCGGTCCTTGAGTATAGCGAAGACAAGAAAAATCCCCGTGGCAAGAGAAGCTCGTGCGGAAGAAATGCGAGGAAAAAGCTAAAAGACGCAATTAAAAGGCGAATATTAAAAGCAAAGGAATGCATAACGCTGTCTTTACATATTGCAGCCTTTCGACTGCACGCAGGCTTTCGGCCAAACAAGTATTCTTCACAAGGACAAGGACCTGTGCACACGGGAGATCGTACAGAAGCATTCATGATATGCAAGACATCCATCGCGCTGTCGCGCCAAGGGATTGCATATCTCAAGTATTAAGACTGCAGTACGGCGTGTTTCCGTTTCTTGATCTTTTGGTTTAGTACCCTGTTTTTAGTTCGCTTTTTTTTTCCTTAATGGAGGGGGGGGGGGGGGGGGTTACACTTCCGTTTAATTTTTTCCCTCTTCTATGTTACCATATTTATTTCCTGACAACAATAAAGATTCTATACCGCGACAGCGCGGTGTCTGTAATTTTTTTTTTTGATTTTGTCCTGTTCCTGTTCAGCTCTTAATTCTTCGGCGTTGTACCGACTGGCTCAAAACGTCCACTTTCAGAGATATAACAGTGCTCTCTCTTATCTGCATCAGTCATGGATATAAGCGGATCCTTCAATCTTGTCTGCAGGTACTACTACCTGAACATGAAGCTCACCATCCCCTTCCGATACGTCGCTATCTTAAAAACCATCCCCATGCACACGGTGAGTTTGCTCCGTCTTCAATTTGCTAACTCTGGTCTCCACAAGACAAAAAAAAATGCAATACAAACATTCGCCGTAGAAGCAGCTTTTTTCTGAAGGAGTATAGTGTCGCGCATGAAATAGAAGGATTTAGCCTAGTTGGGCGCACACATCACCCACTTGGCTCAATGGCGTTGTTGTCGCAGGTCGGTTGTCTCTAGAGGCGTAGGTAATGAACGCGGTCAGAATAAGCCTCCTTGGAAGTTCACTAAACACGACTGCAATGAATTAGTAAAGCCTCTCCATTCAGTTCGTGTATGCTGATCATAATTAGTCCCATCATATACCTTACTGTCAGGCTTGCCCCTTATTGACTCTAATTGTCGAGAATGGAACCACCTCCCCGCTGAAATTACGTCAATTGATGATAGCCAAGTTTTTTCTCAATTCTTTACCTAACATGTATGATTAGTATAAACTCGTCTGCATAACGTTTAGCTATATTTATATCCACCTTTTTACGGCTTGTAACCACTCCCCTCTGTAATGCATCTGGCCCTGAGGATAAATAAATAACCAAATAAATAAGTTAATAAGAAAGTCAGAAAACTCGAGAATGGTTGAAATAACTAGAATCGCGCATCCGTACTTTCTCAGACACCTGCGTGACGTGGTTTCACGAAGGCGACCCTAGAATATTTTCTAAAAGCGCTTCGTTGTTTTTACAACGATGACACGATGGCAGCATGGAAGACCTTTACTGTAAGCTGCGTTGGCGTAGTGTGTCATAACAGAAAGCTCTTGCTGGCCAAAGAGAACCTTACCTTGGCTATCAGTTCATCTGATTTAAGAACGCTATTTTGGTTATACCTTAGCCAGAAGAGACGTGTATGGCCGAAATGCGAGCGCTTCCGACAGTGTGTCTTTTGTGGTGACGGGATACATATGATCCAGGTACGCCTGTAATTTTGAGAATTTGTGTGGATGAGTGCGCGGGGAGGGTTTGCGTGGGGGCTATTGCAGTCGCTTCTTTGATCAGGAAGACGGTCAAGGGATTCTTGGGAGGTATTTATGTCATGCTTTAGGGTATTCATTAACGCAAATACAGTTTTAGGCAGTCTATAGAGTGTCTGTAGACTTCTGTCTATAAAGTCTATAGACTGTCTATAGAAAAATCCTAGCGAACAGTCTATAGGCAATACAAATGCCATAAACAGTCTATAGACAATATAAATTTATGGCCATACACTTTTAGTAGACTTTTGTGTATAGACAGTCTATAGGCTATGAGTAGACAAAAAGTAATATCTATCGGTAGTCAATAGAGTCAATAAGACGTCTATAGACTGTCTATAGACCATTTTTAAAAGGGTATTTTCCCCTTCTCCCCAACCCGCAGTCGACCACCGTGTTGGCGGTGATCGGCGGCTATCTTGGCTTCTGGCTGGGTCTCTCCATGTACAGTGGCGTGAGCGAGATCATGCGCCACGCGCAGGCCACCCTCGCGAGACGCATCAGGGACCCACTCAACAGGGCCAGGTACGATAACTGCGATCATATACAGCACGCTGCCGAAAGGGGTACAGAGACTCGATTTTGCAGCCAAGCTGCTAGTGGCTTATTTTTGGCACGAACGTCGCCTCGGCTGAAAGCATCACGTGATAGGGCGTGACGTCATAGGCAGCGAGGAGCTGACCTGGTGCGCTCCACGCGGGTGTTGTTGGGCCGAACCTCTTTATTGTAGCGAAAGTTACATTGGCCACGAACTTCTGATTTCGCTGTGGCGGTGCTCCGAGGAGGCACAGAGACCGGCCTTGAGCCGTTGCCTAGCAACCGCCGCAGATGGCGGACGCCGCGCGCTCGCCGCGCCATCTGGCATGACGTCACACCGCGCGCCTCACCGCCGCCGTCGTTTGGTATGACGTCACACCGCTTGCCTCGTCGTTGCGCTCGCCTTCGCTCGCTTCGCCAGTCGAAATGCGACGTCGCTACCGAAATGTCATTAGACAAAACTGCTTGCAACCGAGCTTGCTGACCGAGCTTGCAAAGGGAATCGTCATTTCTTCGTTATATCCATTATTTCGTTATAGGCCGTTTCATTATAACGATGTTCGATTGTGTGATAGTGCAGGCTCATAAAAGCATGACCGCTTTTTATTGTTATTAGGGTAAGTTTGCAGCTCGCGCGGACGGACGGCCACGAATATGCGGACATGGGGAGAAAATAGAGACTCATAATGAAAAAAAACGCTTAGTGCATCACAGCACTCGTGGAGTGACGGCTTTTGCTCCTCACGGGGCCTTCGCTTGCAGCCTGGCATGCATGTTCCGGACGCTGCGTCTGGTGTGCCAGGCGGTGTGCGCCGCCTTCTGCGTGATGCAGGCGCGCACGGACATCCTGCAGTACGAGTCCTACCCGACGGCCGTCATGTACGGACACGACCGCATGCTGGGCATACAGTTCCCCGCCGTCACCCTGTGCATGGAGAAAGGGTGAGCGCCAAACTTGGGCTCCACATCCTCCACATCACTGTCGCGAGGGTGACTTCGCAGTTCAGTCAGATTTGAAGGAATCCCCAAGGTGGAGCAGGTTTCAGTCATCACTGTCGCCATTACCAGCCCGTATATGCGTCCACTGCATGACAAAGGATCTCAGTCGCTTTGGGACGTTAAACCCAAGTAAACCAAACCAAACCAAGTAAACCAAGCATGACAAAGGAATATCCCATCGATATCCAGTTATTCTTATCCTGTGCTAGTCACGGTCGCCCTATCCTTATTCCTAATCCCATCTCATTCGATATGTAATTGTCCCTATCATCTCTTCCTACCTACCCTCTCCTCTCTCATTTGGATCCACCGGTCCTTATCCCATCACGTCACACCCTGCTCAATCTTTGCCGCGCATTACCTATCCCTATCATATCCCTCTCCTGTCTCATTTCGTCCCACCTATCGCTATTCTATCAAGTCCCATCCATCCCTATCTCGTTTATCTCTAACTTCACCTTCTCCCCTGAATCTCTGGCAACCCCGGGCTACGTTTACTGGATCCTGAAAGGCACTCTGCTGTTCTAAGAAACCATCGGTTATCTGTTCTCATCATTACATGCCTGACTTTTCAGCCAGCATGTGATTGAGTCGCGTTATCTTCAAAATGACGATGTCGTCTTTGTGCCTCTGAAGCAGGAAGAGGAATAGTGATATCCACCTTAATGCCATGAATGTGGACGATAATGGTTATTATTCTCCACCTTGGGGACTTCTCCGAAACAGTGTTCTAACGTCGTATTTTCTTGTTAACCCGTTCACCCGAGCGATTGTCCTATGGAGGCGGTAGTTTCAGGTTGCGTGTTCGCTAGCCAACTGCAGCCCTTGCAGATAGTAGGCCATGAAGTGTACTGGTTGATAAACCAGACTCATAAGTAAATCAAGGGTTTACCTAAAAGATATTAGATACGTACTCTAGAGTGAACGTAAACTAACACCACGCTGGGAATGTTTTAAAGCAAAAAAAAAAAAAGTGACGGCAAAGTGCATGACCAGTTTGCATACTAAGATAGGCTACAAAAAAAAAAATTCCTTCCTACAGCTTCAAAAATGACGTTGTAGGTCTTCAAGCATCTCAGTATTTGACCTAAAAGGTAACACGCCAGTAGAAGATTTTAACTAGTATTGGAAAAAAAAATCAGGTGCTTCTGTTTGGATAGCGATGACGCCGTTGCTTTTTAATGCTATTTAGCGTTACAAGCCTCATCGAGGAAAAATTCATCGTCGGAAGCTAAATTCGCTGATCGGCAGGCGGAAAGTGACGTCACTAGACCGGAGCAGTCACGTGACCAGACAGGAAGTGACGCCACCAGAACGGAGCATTCCCATTAGATGGAGGGGAGTGTCGTCGCAAGACCGAAAGTGACGCAACTTTTGTTATAGGCTTTAACAGCTTCGAACGCTATCGCATCGCCAACTAATCGTAAGTGTTCCTGTGAATATTTTATCTCTCTAAAGATTGAAAGTTACTATACCATCAATTGTGTTTGTGTCCATGCTGGCACATTTCGCAGGTACAACATGACGCGGCTGTGCAGTGAACACACCTTCATGGACTGCAGCGACAACGACTCGGTGACTATGACTCACGGAAACTCTGAATCGTGTAAATGCGCATACAGTCATAGTAAGTCACTTTAACCTTCGTAGAGAAGCACCTAACAGATTAATCTCACTAAACAACACGCCTCGACGCAGAGGATCAACAGCATATCACAGGGCGGATCGTCGCCGTTTCCGCGTGAACCAGTGCACCGTGTCTCTTGGCTAAACCTTTTTGAAATGCCCATTTATAAATTGATAAAATATTTTTTTCCATGATGTGAATTACGCCTTGAGTTTTCTTGTTGTCTGTAATGGCTAAATTTCGTATTGCTCATTCTTTTAAATAATCGAGACGCCTTCAGAGGCAAAACCTGCCGCTCTTTTCGCCCTATCATAAAGCATAAGCCGGTACTCCTAACACATTTGTAAGGTGTTCTTGTTGCGAAACTCGACGGAGTCGATCAGTTCTACATTTTATGCTGTTGCAGAATATCGGCAGCCCCATTAAGAAAAAAAATTATCCACTTTGTTTACTTCCTTTGCGAACCGTCACTACAAACGCTTGCGTAAGACGAGCTTCGCCACAGTATTAAAGGGCTTAAGAAAAAGCGCGCTTTACAAAAAGGGCGAGAAGTTGTCCTGTGTGGTGGGTGAAAATGGGCATTGCAGTGACTTTGGTTATAACTGGTGCGGTAGTTATATGTATCGTAAAAAAAAAACAGCAAAATGCACAGCCAGTAGAGTGAAAGGGACCAGAAGAAAGGTGTAAATAAATGAAGACAAAGATTAGCGTCGTACTACCATGGTCCTTAAAATAATTAAATAATCTTGCTAAGACCATCAGCTCGGCCTGGAGTTCAGATGGAGTGAGCTTGTAGCCTATAGGCAACACACTGCGGGTGGGAAAAAACACGACTGCACCCCGAATACGAAGTTCCAAAAGCACTATAAAGGGGTATTCTCTCAAGCCACAATGGTCGCCATTTTTATACACACGAACCACAGCGAAACGCTGCTTATCATGTCTAATCAGCTTATCGCCACTTGTTTCGGCCCGCACCACTGATGTTGCGCGGTACATGACAAAATGGCTCCCGAGATGCCATGTGAACACCTCGTGCATGAAGGCGTGTAACGGGGTTTAACGACGACCACGGCGCAAACCTGTCGTCAGCAAAGGTGGTTTCCGCGTCATGAGAGAAATCATGTCTGACCTATCTTATCTCCAATCTCGTGAAATGCAGCAACGCATTGTGGGCGCGTACCTGGGGGTGACGGTGAGGCTGATCGAGTACTCGTACGCCCGCAAGGATGTCATCTTCGAGTGCAAGTTCGTCTCCCCCGACGCCGCCTGCCAGGACTTCGACTGCACCGACCTGTGAGCAGCTCGATTACACCCTATACGGTGTGGCACTTGCAAGCGAACGTTAATTAAATTCACGCTTCTTAAGGTACAAAATCTGCAAATAAATAACTTTACGCTGATCCCAGAGATGTTCCATCATACCCATGTATCGAAGCTCATCACTTTATTGGGTCAAAACTCTGACGTTAACCGACTGTCACGCCGCTCGCGGCATTCAGATCAACTGTTCAGCGCTGCGCAAAATAACGAATGTGAGAGGAAGAAAAGTTGTAGGAGGCAGGGGCGTAGTCGAGGGGGGGGGGGGGGGGGGGGGGTCTTACGGGGCTTCAGCCCCTTCCTTCCCCCAAAAGTTTTTCGAACTGTCACCGACCGCAGCATGGCCCAAGTACATATCGCGACTTCTGCTATCATAGTTTTGTTCTTGCCTGGATCGTCTGTCTTCCCGTGTGTAAAGTTTACTATCTGTGATTGCGCAAGATGTTTATCTGCCTTGTTTGGCGCATTATATAGAGGGAGTTTTGTTTACATACGTAGATTTAATGGAGACGCACGTGTATTTAAATATCTTTTTGCGAGGTTTTGTATATACATACAGTGACTTTGTTTCCAGTGACACTTTTTCGTCCTTTATCAAGTTATATCTTCGCATTTCTAATGCTCCATTTTATTTTTGCACTTCTAATGTATATTTTGCATAACTCCTCGTTTATGCATGTGCTCGCTGTTGCGACTAATATTTCGGTGCAATTACTCACAATACATGACCAGTGACAGCTGCTGCTGCACAGCACACTAGAACGAAAGGCAGCATAATTGAGATTTTTCCGTGGCCGTTGCATATGTACAAAAATGTAAAGGTTCTTGAACGACAAAGATTCATTAAAATATTTGTCCTCTACAAGCTCATTTCAAGGTCTTTACGTTTTTCATATCAGCGGCATGCACTGTTTAGCTGGTTTCGGACTGATATAATTCCGGACTTCGTGTGATGTTCGTGTGAAAATATGGACGCATTGGTATCAGTTGTGTCTGCCACGATTTTTAAGACATGCGAATGCAATCTTTTATTTTTTAAAATGCACATTTCAGTTGTCTAGACAGTGCGTAGCGTTGTCTAATACACAATGGCATTGTCAATGGCAATGCAGTTGTTATTCTTGCGTTTGATCCCTCCACAAATTATACGAGGAGACCACGCTGCAACATGAGCCCCCCCCCCCCCCCCCACACACACACACACACACAAAATAAAAAAATAAAAAAATTCTGGCTACGCCAGTGACTATTTCCACATGCTTGATAACAGCGCCAAAGAGGCAGAAGGAGAGACGTTAAAGCAGAGACTTCGGCGAAAGGTTAGTACAATATACGCGATCTCCAAAAGAGCTTTCAGCGTTGGTCACGGATAGGTGGCCATCCAGATCATTGGTGACGCCTCCGTCTGCTCATCTGACTGGCCGCAGACTTGTGTGTACGTTGATTCTGTATAGTAACGGGTAGAATTATATTCCAGGTAGTACTATGCCTGATGTCGACTGACTCTTTTCGATATGAGCAGAACGTCGTCAATGTGGCATCTGCGTCAAAGAAAAACAAAAAAACATATAACTTACGGGTTTATATATACATGTGTGTGTGATGCAACCTGTTTTGGGGAGGAGGAGGAGCAGCAGCAGTCGACTAAGTGCCCGTCGTGGAAAAGTTTGTAATTTGCGTACAGTTTAACTCCGTTACAACGAAGTTGAAGGGGTCCGGTGATTACTTCGTTATAGCCGTAGCTTCGTTATAGCCCGTGTTGACCGAGCTTCCAAGGGGAATCGTCATTGCTTCGTTATATCGATAATTTTGTTATAAACAGTTTCGGTATAACGAGGTTCGACTGTACCACCATATCTGGACGACTAATACCGGTAATTAACTCACAAGCACATAACTTTCTGACAACGCCTATTGCCTTCTATATGAATTTCTAAATTAGAACACCTCTCACTAGTGCCCTTTTTTTTAGATCCTAGAAAGAAAGCGATAAATAAAGAAAAAAGAACAAAGATAACTGCGCTACCGACCGCCACCCATTGGACGATTTTCGCTCTTACGGCCGGACCTCTAACTTCTATAAGTGAGCAGGAACACTCTACTGCCTCTATTTTTTTTTTTTTTTGCCCTGCAGGTGGCAGCCATCTTACACGCATGCTTTCGAGACCGTCTGCCACACCTTCGACCTGGCGAGGAATCGCTCCGGCCAGCACCCCTACTGGAGCTGCCCTTCTCCCTGGAAATACAGCGAGTATCCCCTTTTTCCCTCTTTCCCAATCCCTATATCCCCAAAGGAGGTTCCGCTTATGGGTGGTCCAAATCACGTTCGTTGGCGTCTTGTATCGACCTCGTAATAAGACCAGCAGAAGTATGCGAGCAGAAGCAGAAAGCTGATGACGATGATAACGGAGATGATGTTGAGATGACGGTGCAACACGCCTAGCTTCCACGGTGCAGGTCAGAGCAGGTGCCGATAAACGGATTAGATAAACGCGCAGCCTTTCGGTTTTCGTGGTCTCCAATATGGCGGCTGCTATTGCGTCAGGGGCAGCCAACTATATATACTGTTAGCAATATACAACAGTAAGGCATGCAGCCACTGTATGGGCGTTACCACGCTTGTATCCATCGGATTTGCCTGAATATTGCCCGTACAAACTTTTTAAATAAGATGGCTTGTGGCCATCATGGGCGTCCGGAAGGGGAGCAAGGGGGGGGGGGGGGGGGGAGCTGCTCCCCCCTGGAATTACGGATATTATTTATGCTCTAGTTCCTTTTTGGTGCTAACCTACCGCCGCCCCCCTCCCCGGACATCGCCCCCCCCCCCCCCCCCCCCTCCCTTCTGGAAAAAGTTCTGCGGACGCCCTTGGTGGTCATAGCACTGTAGCCGCCATTTTGAAGAACAGGAGCATAGCAAAAATCTGCGCGTCCGTCTAATCGGTTTATAGCTGACGGCTCCGACCTATAGAACTGTTCTCAGCTCAACGCGAAGCCACAAAGAATGGAACGGGACAAGCGCTTCCTCTTGTTCTGTTCAACACCGAGTGGTTTTAGTTTTATGTCGCCTTCAGTACAACGCTCAAGGAATATGCATCAACTATCCAAACAGCGTCTGCACCTTGGCACGATTCATGTTCAAGCAGACGGAATCTGAAGCGAGCACATAGAATGTATGCAATATCTTAAAAATTGTGAAGTTAGAGCAAAAAACTAGCCCGGCAGCTTGCTCTCCTGAAGGAGCCAACAGTTCGAAACTTTTCGGGTAATCAAGCACGACGTGTGAAAAAAGTTATTCCGACACCGGGAATCGAACCCGGGCCTCCTGGGTGAGAGCCAGGTATCCTAGCCACTAGACCATGCCGGAGATAGAAAGAATGTGAGTCGCTCTTCACCCAGTTGTTATTTCGCGCTGCAAAGGAGCCAAAAGTTCGAAACTTTTCGGGTAATCAAGCATGACGTGTAAAAAAAGTTGTTCCGACACCGGGAATTGAACCCGGGCCTCCTGGGTGAGAGCCAGGTATCCTAGCCACTAGACCATGCCGGAGATGGGAAGAGCGTGAGTCGCTGTTCACCCAGTTGTTACTTCGCGCTGCAAAGGAGCCAGAATATCGAAACTTTTCGGGTAATCAAGCATCTTATCTTAAAAATTGATTTCCTGACTGAGCAACCGACCAACTGCCAAACAAACGGATTGATTGATTGATTGATTGATTGATTGATTGATTGATTGATTGATTGATTGATTGATTAATTGATTCCAGAAATGGTGGCGTCCGTGAGCGCTCGCAGCGAACGCTCCGATAACGAGTCGGTCTTCCTGATGGGCCACTTCCACCAGCAGCACGTGATCGGCAATGGAGAGCGCAGCACCATGAAGTTCCGCGCCGGCTACAAATACAAGATCGCCACCTACCAGGTGTGCCTCATAACACCCTCTTACATTCGATCCGGGACACACCGTTTACTCAAGGGTGAGTGACTGGATTGCAAGGGCGCTGACTCATCCAATAAGTGTGTGAACGCGTATACCAGTACACAAGGAAGCGTGATCAGTTAATCGATGATGGCAGAGCAAATCAACAATGAGTTATGATGCACAGCGTTGGTGAAAAGTCTTCAGCCAGCAGGGTTTACCTTTGCGCCATATACAGGGTGATTTTTTTTTTTATGTTCACAGATGTGTGAGGTACGTCGGTGTGATCTCAGCCGGTGAATTGTACAGCAGCGCGGACAGTGTGTACGTAATAGGGCTCAATAACCAATGGCGAATTAACTAAAGTTGACTAATCAACTTTTGATTTTTGATTTTAGCCTTTGCGAAATTGAAGGCCGTAAATATTGAAAGTGAGCCGAGTTTTTAAATTTCGTTAATCGGCAATGTGGTTCGGCATATATCGAACGTGAAAATTAAGCATTTCAAAGGTGTTGAGGTGGCTTTTCCGCTTTGCATATTTATAAAATGGTGTCCTGCGCGTACTAGTATCGTCGCCGAAATCACGTTAACTACTTCTACTTCATAAAACACGCAAACGGCGCCTGCATTTGGTGCAATATCAATGCGAGTGGCACCAATTTGCATATGCGCAATGCGAAAAAGTCAACTAACGACCTCTTTAATGCGTATTTTTGACGTTCGATATTTCGAGCCACATTTACGATAAAGAAAATTTTAAAACTGCGCTCACCTTCGACGTTAACGGCCTTCAGTTTCGCAATATAACCTTCTCTTTAAAATCATAAATAAAATGTTCATTGGTTAATTTAGTTAATCGTGTAATTATTGAGCTGTATCACGTACATAATGTCCACCTTGATGTATAATCCACCTGCACAGACCGCGCCGACGTATCACTCACGTTTTTTGTGTGTTTTTTTCTTAATTTGCGATCGTTAAGAATCCGTTAAGAATCCGTTACTAATCCGGTAGATTAGCAGCCCGAAAGCAACAGTCTCTGTAGCATCTGGTACATGGGCCATAAATGCAGTAAGCATGCATGCTCTCGAGTTAGTTGGTGCTGCCCGATTAATTAGGATAAGGCGCAGCAGAGGTAAGACATAGAACGAGAAGGTCATCACAAACGCTACTTCCAATTGAAAGCGGCGCTCGTAATCGTCCTCTCGTCCTGTGTCTTTTCTGAGTTGCATCTTGTCCTAATTAATGAAATGTTAATTGTGCGGCCTAAAGAATTTCGACGGAGGCTGTATGCAGATGGTTGACCCCATGACTTACACGCCATTGAGTACAAGGGTGAATGATTGAGTTGGTGGCTAACCTACTGGATCAGTGGATGAGTGACTGAGGCAGAGACAGATCGGCTAAGTAAACGAATGGGAGCTGATATGTGAGTGGGCGATAAGTTCGTCAGAGGTTGTTTTAGCTAACGGATTAGTGAGCAATTGAATGAGTAAAGAAGGGTGAGTGGCTGCGCGAATGAGTCTGGGTCAGACTGAATGAGTGAGAAGATATGGAATGAATCAGTTGCGCGACGGTAATTAGTGTAAGAGTATTGGTGTGCCAGGAGGAAAGGGTAAAGACAAAAAAAAAAAACATTTGCTTTTGCGATTGGACCGGGAAGCCCCGGAGAAAACCGGTTGGAAGAAGCGAGCTTTATTCATTCTGATTTTTTGCAGACCAACAGCCACTCTTTGCCGTACCCGTACGAGACCATGTGCAGTGACTACGTGACCTTGTCCAAGCAACTCGGCTACAAAGGCTACATCATGCAATCAGAGGTAATTAAGGGCAGAAAAGGGTAAGATTCAAAAGATTAAGTAATCATTAATTACCGGCAGAACTGCTAGCTGATGAAGCACGGGTTCCACTTGACCTTCTAACTTGGATGAGGGTTACGAGGGGCGTTCGCAATTAAAGTTCTGATCACGGCCATGAAGTCACAGATTCAGCGAGTGGCTGTGTTGGGATTTAATACTCTTTCTACACATTAGCCGGGCCAGGCCATCCCCTTCCAGAGGAACATGCGCCTGTCATATCCCGATGGACGTCGATATAAGTGAGAGCCACGTCCATTCAAAAGGCCTCCGAAATGCTGCGGGTCCAGTGAACGGACCTGCAACAGTATCAGTAGTAAACTAACACATGGTCACTGTAGACGGAGCCAGAGTCAGAACCCCCGCCGAAGCAGAAGAGGTTGCTATCGTCTAAACAGCGACCCACAAAACCTAACAACACATAATCGCCGATCCGCAAGCGGCACATTGAAACTTGTCTAAATGTAGTATTGCCTGCTGGCAGCGCTTAGCCTCGAAAATGCAAAGCACATAGCAAAAATCAAGCACCTAGTTTGGCTGCCTGGCCATCAGCAATGGGTGGTGAGAAATGAATGTGCACATACTGTCGTCCAAGAATTTTCCTCCGGGTTTCTCATTTTCCTCCCGATAAGTTAGAATACTCAAACATGCTCATAACATGTGCAGACATACTACAACACCACGGACTAGAACGTAGACGGCATGCACCTCCGGCTAAGGGCTCACCTGAGGCGACTACTAACACAGGCCTTCAATCACCCGTCCAGATTACGCACCATGGACCCGGCATCGTTCAGAAAAGAATGCTAGTTCTTCGGGAAGAAGGGGGACGTTTATCACTGCTTAAAGCCTGTATCCGTCGAAGGTGGATTTATAGTAGTTCGAGCATAGGTGAAGTGAAAAATATAGATAGAGAAAGCGGCTGGCGGCCTGTTTGGCGCTCGTCCTGTTTTCTTTCTTCGTCTCCGTTTTGTTTGCGCCCCCATCTTCATCATGAAAAGCTGAGGTAATTAGCTGAGGGCCGCAGCAGCACTGTCTCTAATCGTGTCACTCAGTTTCCGGGTTTGCAGATGATTTTGCTCAGCGCCCGGAAGCACCTTACCTTACGAGCTGCGGACGTTCGCTTCGTCTGAGCCGTATGCATTGAAATAGTTCTGTAAAAGCTTGGTGGGAATAATCGAACAAGAAAAGCTGTCATGGCGCATGTATTAATTGTCAGTTATTATGGAAAAGTGTGGGAGAGAAACCGAAACGTCACTTTCTACAAGTCTCAGCACCGCAGAATCCGCTGGCTCGCTGGGCTACGTCCAAATGCAATGTATTACTAGAAGAATTTTCACCAGAGCTTTTGTCTTACTTTGTGCTGTTTAGCAGGACTGGGCACGATGCTCGTAAAAGGTATATGATACCTACATCCGATGCCCTAAAAAATTAGTTTCCGATACCGATATTCGATACTGTCGATACTTTGTTACACCACTGAAATCACCCCTGAATAAGGCTGTGGATCTGATTTCCTAAATTCAGAAATTTCTCCGTGGTTTCTGGAATTTTTTGTGTATTTGATATAGCGCACTGTATCGGGCCACACGGAGCTACTTTAGCATTGGAATGAAGCCCTGGAGACGTTGAGATGATCTCTTCCATTAAACATACTAGCAAAATCTTTTTTAAAACTTCATGCGAGACGGTCTCTGAGCACCCGACTACATACGAATAAACTGAAACTGTTTCTGATGCACTTCGTTTATTTCTGCAGTATATATCGGTTGCCTCTGCCATTACCTTGTGTTATAAGGTGCAAGCTCCGTGTGCTTGGGAAAGCCGAACAGTTATTTCCCCGGCGCTATGTTTAACAGAGATTTGAAGTTTAACATTCTTCTTTAAAGGCTAGAAGGTAAACAACACTGAATGAATGAATGAATCCTTTAGTAAAACAAGGGAGGGATGGGACTCGGCCTCTGCCAGAGAAGGAGGTATGGAGGTGTAGGTGCAGAGGCAACTTCTAGTCGGTCTATGAAAGGAGCACCAGTGCCAGTGACTGACACTACGGGGCAGCTCACACGGCCACAAGAAATCTTCTTAAACAAAATTATTGCAAACGCACAGGGGGTCCCTTGACTGACACGACACACCTAGGCACATAGATGCATCCGCTACCGAGAACACTGCAGAGCCGATCTTGCCCATCTTTCTCGCGAAGGAGACACAAAATTCAGCACATACCACATGATGACACACGACATGGCGACACGTACCACATGACCACCCTGGCAGACCAGATACGATCAGCTAGGAACCCCAGTACAACATGCCATCGTAACGTACGGTAGTGAGTGCGCCCTGCTTCGAGTAGTGTAAGAGAGGTCGACGGACCAGACAAGAATAAAAGGGCTACAAGTTCACACGAGCACGTTGCCATGTTGCATTTCATGAAGGTGGCTTTTAACGCGACAGCGGTCCCGTTCGGCAAAGAAGCCGTCCGTCATAGTTGGCGTTGGCGTGTCGAGCAAATCGGGATTGGCCGAGAAGGTCGTGACGTCACAGCCACATGATGGCTATTTGTTAGATTCTTTTAGACGTCAGGCAGATAGCATGACCGCGGCCAATAAGCGGCGCAGCCCAGGCGGGTCAGGAAGCTCCGCCCCCCGACGATGTGACCGGCGGAGGAGCGCCGACCTTATACTTTCAGAGTGCAAAAAGTGACGAGAGGAGATGGAAAGGCGCAAAGACGCTCAGTGTTCAAATTTTGGCTACAGGTCTCTCAGCTTCTATAAAGCGCATAAAAAAAAAGTCTACAGCCCTTCTCAGAGACCCTTTAAGGAAGAGCTTAAGCGTTATGTTTACAAATAGTGAGGTGTAGCCATGTCCACTCGAGTTAAGAAACTGTAGAAAAATGTTCTGCAAGCTTCCGTTTCGGTTGGCAACCCCCGGAACTTGAAATAGCCGTGAAAGGGGGCTATTTCTACCAACGTTTATGGTTTTTAAAAAAGGTATGGTAGAAATGTTAGTTTCTACCGTAACAGTGAGCCTGTGGGGAGGCAACGGTGAGGGGGCAACTGTGTGTCACCTAGGTCACGTGACCTTGCGGCGTCATCACAACCTGCCCACACCGGAGAGCGAGCAAACTGCCCACCCTGACAGGTGGTAGTTAATGAATTCTCGCTCGGGAAGAGCAACAGGGACCGCACAAGGGACACCGCTGGGAGCGCTTGCCATCGCAGCGCATCGCTTTCCCGCTGCGGCACTGCGCCAGGAGGGGTATGAGGACTCCCAGGGATCTATGAATGTTAAGTAGAGAATGTCCTTCTGCTTATATGGGAACTAACCCGTTACGCTATAGCATCATATCCTTAAGCCAGAGCTTGAGTGTCCCCTCCAATTTTTTCAGTGCGTTACCTTCTGCAGGAGCGCAGGCGGCCCAAAATGTGACTCGCAGCAGCCTTAAAATCTGCGGCACAGCGCTTTGTTTGAGTATCGAGTATCGTTAATATGCACTACACAATATAAAAGTATTTTCGATACCGATACTTTCACTTTTGGCAAGCGATACCTAATACCGATCGAGCAACACTGATAACGTACCGCTCTATCGCAACAATCTCGTCGCTTCGTGAGGGTGTAGCAGCGGCAACGGTAGGCGACCGTTTCCGACATCGCTATGCCGCGTATCCAGGAACATCGTTTCATGCGATTACCGCTTTATAGTCCCAGCCATGTATTGTGCCAACTGCATGTTGACAGTTAAAACGGATGCTTGAGCGAGTTGGTATGACATTTTCCTGAAGAACAGCGCAAACTTGGACGTGAACTGAAGGAAGACACACGCGTCTATGTGTCTTTGTCTTCCCAGCGCCCGTCTACAGAACAGCGCAAGTTTGGACGAGGACTGAAGGAAGACACCCGCTATGTGTCTTCCCAGCGCCCGTCTACAGAGCAGCGCAAACTTGAACGAGGACTGAAGGAAGACGGGTGTCTTCCTTCAGTCCTCGTTCAAGTTTGCGCTGTTCTTCAGGAACATGTTTACAGGTCCTTTCCTTCCGCCATTTGTTTCAGCTTCGTGCACAGATTACCGTTCTCACGAGAGGCAGTTCGTTTTCCGTCCCCCGTTTAACCTTGTCCGAGTTGTATCAGCTGCAGCGGTTATATTGTTCCGAGATAATCACACTGGCGCTGATACAGCTCCGTTCCCTCCCGGATTTCGGAAATTGGATATAGTGGTTGTTCTTCGAATTCGAAAAACAGGAATGTTCTCATTTCATTACACATCTGCTTCAGAGCTCTTCGAAAATTGATGACGGGCTGGCAGGAGCGCCGCGGCCGCCCCCATATTTTCAGCCTTCTTTGCTTTTATTTCAAAACGTAATGTCCGGTCACGAATCTGATCTCCGCTACCTCATATCGCATCGGTAGCTTCCACCTCACAGCATCCACCTTGTATGCGGAAAGTGCGGGTTTTTGATCTGTGCCAGTGAGGCCCAGTAACCGACGGTTCAGATGGGTGCGAGTTTCCCCTTGCCTGGTGCGTAGGTTGTAAGGGCGAGCTTGGGAAACGGGCTTTTGGCCCTATCTTTAATATAACATGGCATTTTGTGCCATTCGTTATTAAAACTTGGCAACAAAAAAAAACGCAATGAACTGGTTAAAAAGTAAGCTCCCCGTCGGGGAATCGAACCCCGGTCTCCCGCGTGACAGGCGGGGATACTGACCACTATACTAACGAGGAGAACGGATACAACTTTGAAAAATCTCTATCACATTCACGTTTTTTGTTAACAATGCTGCTTTCTGAACTATTGTTTTAAAATCGAATGTTGCGTTCTGCAGGAATGTTCGGAAAACTGCCTCATGGAGCACTGGCTAGAGAACTGCCGCTGCAGCTCCAAGCTGTACGGCTTACGGCACGAGAGGCACAGAGCCCTGTGCGACATCTTCGATCACGGTAAACATCACGCCATTGCGCGGACTTTTCAAACGTACGTTGACGAAGCTCGTTGGCACTTCAGCCCCTCCGAGTCCAATCTTGCTTTTACCTCCTTTACCTAACAGCTGTATGGTAATTTGAGTAAATAAATGAACAGCAATGAAAGTCAATCACGTAACTGCGTGTCCCGACTCTTAGCACTGCAAGCGCTTATTTCGTTTGGGTGATTATCTGTACCAAATCCATGAGATGACGAGACACCAGCCAGCCAGCAGTATCCTTTTAGCACACGTATCGTACATCGATGGGCGTCAGTAGCGACATCTTTACAGAATGAGCCTCATACACGTTCCCTGTGCGAGTGCTAACGGCTCTCGAGACCTCCACCCCAGGATTGTTTGGCAATGACGCTTTATTCATTCAGAGCTCCTGCATGTGTCACCCAGTACGAGCGAACTGCTCTTGCAAACGTTTGGTCTCGTAGGCAAGCATTACGCATACTTTTCTAAACAGCGCATACACTATGGTGGTTTCCAGGCGCTACCATTCCGAGAGGTCAGCATAGACATTCACGCTACAGCTTGCCAATTTTTCGTCGGAACCAAAAAATACCAAGGGAATGCTCGAAACTAACATGCCGTTCGGTCGTCATCACTTGCAGTTCAGTGCACCCACCTGATGAAGGTTGGCCAGTGGCGACCCAAGTGCCTAGCAAGTTGTACCCAGCCCTGCCAGTAAGGAAGTCTCTCTCTGCATGCCTAACTCATTTTAAGAGTCTGCTTTTTGCAACAAATATCCGTATGTAAAACAATTACAGCAAGCATTTATGTTGATGTTCGCGCTAGACACCCTATCCGCGCATCACAAAAGCTTAGCAAACAAATCATGACTTACATAAGTCAAAATCAACAGAACTGCCTGCACAGAGCCGTTTGAAATTTAAACATGCACCACGACCAGCTCCTTACATATAATTCCTATGCATGAGAGATAAGTGCATTCTTTGCTATCTGACACTTTAAAAATGCATGACTCTTGCAGGGAGATCAGGTACAAGACATATTCTAACGTGGTGGGCAAGATAAAAACCAATGCCAGCAGGTATGTACTAACACCATGTTCTTGCAACAAAACAGGTATGCTTTTTTAATCTGCAATGAAGCTCTGGTCCTATGCAGGCTGAACGCTATTGAGCTGATAATTCAGATGGGCTCGGACAGACGGAGAACTGTGCGCGGCTACCCTAGGATGGAGGTGAGGTTGTACCTAGTACCGAAAAGGAAACTGATATCTCACTGTTGCCAGACACAGCAGCTGAACAGAAGCTAAATTTGGATGCAATGTGCACACCTTATTTCATTCTGCTTCTGCAAAGAAATTGTAGCAAAGTGGAAGCAAGTGACCCGGAACACATTTACATGCAACACAGATACATAGAACAGTTGGCTATGTCAGCAACATTTAATCAAACCAGCTGTGGCACATTATAAAAGCTGCTCTTACAAGAACACTGCTCGTTTTTCATACTAAAAGTAACAGGCATTTAAACAGTGTTGTCTAAAACCTCTCAAGACACAAGCCACTGCAACGCTTTCATACACAAAAAGATAAGTATAAAAGTCAGCTTTCATAGCAGAGCAGGATCCTATTTTCTCAACTTTCCTACTAACTTCGTTATACTGGAATAGTAAGAGCAATCACATAATCTGTAATTACACAGAAGCAATGAAGTACATGTATTATAGCCATGAAAGTTCCATCCTAATACGGATGTACAAGGCAACCTATCTAGACACAAAAGAAAAACAGCAAACAGGGGTACATGTTAGCAGTGTCAAGTCTAATCTGGGGCTCTTGTTTTTGTCTCTTTTTACCTCTGACTAGATTCCAGGCCTCATTACCTATGTTGAAGGCCACATTGGCATGTGGCTTGGGCTTTCAATACTGGCCATCTCTTCGGCTGTCGTCAAGTTTCACCACACCGTGCTGCAACATTTGTTTTCGACAAAGTGAATGGAAGTTGATAAGCTTATATATAAAAATGCATAGAAAGCACTATTAAAGACACCATGCTTGCTTGCAGGGGGTATACAGAGTATATGAAGCCAAAGAAGCCATGTGAACGGAAAACAAATTAAAGTTGGTGCTAACAAGAACATGCTCCTAACAGATATGACACTTGTAGCCAGCTCTGTCCCCTAAACTGCCCATATCTTGCTTTAAAATGTAACTGGCTGCTAACGAATCCCAGTCATTCAACTAACCAATTCAAATGCTACGTACAATCAAGTACAAAATCTACAGTTTCAAGGTCTCAACATAGAGGAACAATGCCCGGTGCATGACGCGCATGTTCCAAAGGCCGGAGTGGGTATGTGCGCATTTGGCGGTTGACAAGGCATCTGCCTTATCAACTCAGAACAGCCTACATGCCCTATAAACAAGCAGAACGCTCCAGAGAAAGCTATCACACCAGATAAGCCCCTACTGCCTCCATGGGCACAAAGCCTTATCGAGGGCAAGCCAACAGTGTACGTAAGGTCCACAGATCTGTACCACATGACAGAATGAAAACATACGATAAACAGTAGGATGAACGCACAAAGGCTGGTTACATGCTTCAGTGGAAAAGTTTAAGTGGAAATAAGGACAATGAAAAAAAAGCTGCCTTGGAATAAAATTTCACAAAGCATGTCAAAATAGAGCTGTGCAAAACAAACATTGTCACTATACAGGTTAAGCACAAAGTAGATGTCAAAAAACAAACAAGTTTCTGTGTATGGCACAAAAATTACATTCAAAGAAGCAAATTTTGTTGCATGTTTGTTCTACATGTACTCTACACATTGCACAAGGAATTAAAATAATTGTTTAGCATCTCCTTAAATGTCAACATCATCAATTCATCACACACACCGAGACAACAGGTATTCATGTCATGAAAATATATTATGAGATTTCACACTTATTGGACACATGCATTCATGCATGTAGGCACCAGTGCACTATAAAAATTGATGTTAAAAATTTTTTAATGGCAATTGGAGAGCCCCAATGATAGCCCAGCAGTATGCTCACGACCGCTGCTGCCTAAATCAATGGCTTTCTCTCCTTGTCAAAACTGCCTTAAAAAACATTGTGCTAAAAGCTCTGTGTGGCTGCAGCCTAAGCGGACTATCACACGGCGTAAGAAGAAAATGCCCCAGCCACTTCTGTTCAAATGACTCCAGCAGGAGCAACTCAAGAGGTAGTGACACATTCGCCTGTCATGTCGGAGCAAACCACAGTCCCCTGCTCCTTCCGCTGACGCCTTCGCTCACACTTAGGACAGACCCGGCCGCCGTCTTCGATGCAGGAACGATGGTACACTGCGAAGCATGCGCTGCAATGGAAGGTCGCATCTGTATCGAAGGCGTAGATGACGGCAGGGTCCCGACAGATTTCACAGATGAAGCCCTTGGCCGCACACAGGTCGCACCCTAGCACATGGCTGCGGGCAAACTTGATGGCTTTCTCCAGAGTTCTCTGCAAGGCACCCGACGGCACCTGGAGCAGGTCAAAGGTAGAGTACAGGTGAATATGCTCGTAAAGGTGCTCTCTGGGCCAGATGAGCTTTCGCAGGGCGCTCGACGCTGCCTCTGAGCAAGTTTGAAGGTAAGGCCGCAGGAATCCTAGCTGCGAGCGAAGCACCTGCGTCGCTGCCAGCTCAGGAACAGCATCGTACAGCGAAGGATTCAGCACCCTCAAGTCGAGTAGAGGCTCGTCTTCGTATTTTTTCAGCAGGTTCTTGGCTTCGCGGCAGACGGGGTGCTTGCGGAAGTCCCAATTGTGAATTATGCGTGCAGGGATCACGTGAGACTCATTGCCGCTGCAGTCTGGGCAGTAGGAGTAGCCATCGTAAGAGCACACTGAGTTTGCCCCGTAAATCATGCCAATGGGACAGTGGCAGCCTCTACAAGCGTAGGCTTGTTGGTCAAGGCCTTTTTCCTGCTGAATGAAACCCATCAGTGCAAGAAGCTCACTCGTACGAACATCTGGGGCCTTCTCGGTTGGAACCACCTCAAAGTCTGCAAGGTCGTCTAGGGAGTCAGCACTTGAACGCTGGTCTTCAGACCTGGCACGGCTTGGTCCTGCCTGCACATCAAAAGCATAATGATAAAACAAAAGTTACAGATGAAGCTACAGCTAGTGCAATGGTAAACTGTACACGGTTATGAAGCCAGTACGGGTGTGTCAAAAATCACTGCTGCAAAACGTGCCAACATGGCAAGACAATCTGGTTGGGCATGCTGGTTAAATGGTTAATTATCCAAAAGGCTCATTATTTCGAAGTTTCCTGAAGTTTACAAAACGTTCCACGAGGCCAAAGTGAAATGCAAATGGTTTACGGGAACTGGAACACGCAGTCTTTTGTTTCCGCTATCGTTCAAGTGTGCAACGAATTCGATTAACCTCTTGGCACAAAGCGTCATGCCCAATACTCATCAAGCAACCCATTAAACATAAGTCAAACCACATTTTTGAGTAACAGCCTCAAAGTAGACTGGCATTTTGTTTATGGCGAGTCCAACAGGCGGTATCTGCTTGCCGCACTCCACTGCCCTAACAGGCGCGCATGAGTTTAGAAATAAGCGATTCCTCACCTGACTATCCGAGCATGTCCTGATGGCCGACGTAATAAGGTCTCTCATCTCCGGCGTTCCACTCACTTGCTGCGTAATGTTCTGGGTGTAGCTCAGCACCAGGGAATCATAGCTCTGCTGCTCCAGCGAGTCGTCCGAGCCGTCCGACTTATCGGCGGCCGCAGCAGCACCGACGTCCTCGTACTCGTCTTCGAAGGGCGACGACCAGCCCTGCGTCGGGTCCAGCACGTTTCCGAAGGACCTCCTCGACTCGTGCGCAGGAAACTTGTCCAGCAAGTCAAAGTCCGGCACCGACGCCGGCGACCCCGAGACGTCCGCCAACGCCGCGCTGCCTTCGTTCGCGTCCAGGTTCAGTGTCCGCAGTAGTTCGCGCACTTGTGCCGCGCTGATGCTGCTGCCAGCCGACGCCGCGACGCCCTGCTGATCCTGTTGCTGGTGGTCCTTCGGGGACGACTTGATCTCGATCACTTGGGTCTGTTCCGGCGGCGCGTCGGGGTTCGCCTCGGTCACCAAAGACGACGCAGCGCAAGGCTCGCCAGGCAGCGACGCGGCGTTCGTCGTCACATCAACGCCGCTGTCACTGCCACAGCCGACGCTGTGCGCCTGCCGAGACTCCGACGGCGGAGGCTCGCCCGCTTGGATGGCGACGGAAGACGACATTCGGCTCGAGCTGACCGACAACTTGCTGCGCATACGCCGGGACTGGCCCGCCGCCTCGTGCTGGAAGAAGTCCTCGACGTCCAAGGCAGGCATGACGGGCTCCATCCTCTCGGCCGACTTAAGCAGACCGGCCAACTGCAACGGCATGGCGTTCCAGCAGTTGAGTACGCTGCAGTTGACGGGAAGCCTGAAGGAGAAGCCCGAGAGGCCCTCGAGGAACTGCTTCACGATGTCCGGCTGTTCGCGGTCGGCCATGTACGCAGTCTGGCGGTAGTAACAGCGCAGCGTCTTGCGGTCTTGGAGCATGGCCTCGAAGTAGCTGACCAGCAGAGATTCGTTGAGGGCGAGGCGCAGCCAAGCTCTACACCGGCCGATGTCTGTGCTGATCTGGTTGAGGCCGCCGATTTGGGCTAAGACGTCCTTGTGCGAGTAAACCATTGCCACGGGCCAGAAGTCCGGCGTCGGCGACCTGTCGGAACCACTGTTGCTGAACACGCTCGACATTTTCTTGACGATGTTGTCCTTCAGACCATGGATGAAGATGGCCTCCAGACAGAAGCATACTCGGGAGACCGCTTCGCCGCCCGTGACAACGGGCTCCGCGTTGACAAGTTCCTGCTGCAAGTCGCGCACACAGCTAGCGAGTTGTTTGGTTAGCGTGCGTTTGATAACTATGTCCCGCGCCGCTTCCTCTATGGTCGGGGACGTCGCCTTTTTCCACAGCGGAACCATTTTGACAGCGAGCAAATTGAATATAGTTAAACGCGAATACTAATGCGACGGTCCTCCCGCATTTCGCTTAACTGTCCAGCGACAACAACGTGCCCCGCACGTAACAGAAGCGTGGTCTATTTACACTGCGCCCATCTGATTATCGGCCGACCATCTTCCAAACTTTTTTTTCGCGCTCGTGGCGCCCTCTCATAACATTGCCACTGGCTGTTCTTCGAAATCCAGGTAAATAAACAGAAATATTTGTTTGTGAAGTTTTAGATGATCAATATCAGAATATTCTCAAAGACTTGAAGAACTGTTTATTAATATTAATGCGCAGCGAGGGTAGTTGCATAATGATTGCAACGCGTCAACACAAACGTCAAGCCGTGCGGTGAAGCCAAGGTAAAGCCGCAGGATGCGAAGCGTGAAGCCAGATTCGCATCGTCCGTTCGACGTCTTGTTTATTACGCTCCGCGTACTCCCATTCGCTCCATAGAAATTGCGTGTGCTCGCTGCTTTCTCCCTCACATACCATCCATGCGGCGGCGCCGCATGAATTGCGTTACGCTGCAGAAATCCCCGTGAAAACAGATTTCGCCCATCGGGCCTGGCAGAAGACGCCGTGCGCACCCGGAACGCCGATGACTGGACTGTCAAACCAGCTGATTCAACTCGCCGACGTAAACAGTTCCCCCGCCTGGTGATGTCTTCGTACCTGCCTAATTTTTTCGACGCTGCTGCTGGACTGCTGCCCCTGAGCAAGTCCAGGTACTCTGCTAACATGTCTGGTAAATCATCTCTTGTAATTCATTCTCTAATATCGCTCCAGTGACGCTCGATATGTGCGATATGCAGAGATTAGATCATGGCGCTATAGATAGCGGTTGCCTTCGTTGAGCCTTTTTATTAGCAGCGCAAGTACACTGTAGAGCTGTCCGAAGGTCGGGAAGCAGAATAACTGCCCTCGCGCGATCGAAGTAACCGGAACGATTATGTGCGAGTTCTTTGCGGCGTCTTTCTCCGCAGATATGTTAGCAGTGACGCTCCTGGGCGGCTACATAGTAACGTCGGTGATACTGTTCAAATACCCGCACCTATTGCATCGAAGAAAGCAGCTGAAATTCCCCTGTCGACATATCAGTCATCGCGGCGGTGAGTTCGCTTTCGTTGTGATTCGACTCCGGGGTATCGTTTTATGTAGATTGTAGCATATGCACAGTACGAAATGCATTTTCGTTGCCTTTAACGAGATACCCCCTTTGTGTAGGATCGGCGGAAAATTTGGAGAACACAATCTCAGCTTTCAAGCAGTGAGTATAACTCGAATGCGAGTTCCCTGTTAATTTGTCAGCTAGGCGTGTTTTAATTCGGATTCTCTCGACAGTGCCCTGAAGGTTGGCACAGAGCTCATCGAGCTGGACGTACAACTGACAAAGGATGGAAAAGTGGTCGTTTGCCATGACTCAGGTCTGCTGCGGTGCGCCGGCGTGGACAAAAGCATATCTGAGCTCAACTATGACGTGAGCAACCTGTTCGATTTGTTCACCGAAGCGCGATTTTCCACTGTTGAGAATGCGTTGTTTTGGAGTTCTTGGCTTGCTAGTTTGTTATTGTGGAGTCAGCTGGTCTTATCTAGAACTTGAAGGGGACGAAAAATTTTTCTCAAATAATGCAGAGTTCATATTATGGTTGGCATTTCTAATAATTGACACTTGATGTTGATGAGAACAAAGCGCCAGTTTGAATAAACAAGAAGTTCGAATTTAAGTTATGGATCATCGAATTTAATGAATGCTATTTAACGAGATTCAACTGTACTGGTTTGCTGTCAAGTTTGAAACGTTCCAGAATAACATGGTTTATGGGGATTTAGCATCCCAAAACGAATCAGGCTATGAGGGACGCTGTAGTGAAGGGCTCAGGAAATTTCGACCACCTGGGATTCTTTAATGCGCACTGGCATCGTACATTACAACATGCGTGGTTGATTTCATGTGAATGCTATAGTGCATCCTTATGGTAGTCTTTGTAACTGACAATAAAAATTAGTACTTCGTTATGACGTGACTTAATATTAGGTGCAAGACGCTTGATGCAGTATATTCTCTAGCATACGTTCTTGTACCTGTGACTTGCTCTGACTTCAAAAAAGAGTTAGCATGGGATAGAAGAACCTGCCACGTGTTTAAACAGAGCATGCATAATATAAAAAATGTAAGTTTGTTTTCTATAGTCATTTCAACTGCACTAGCAAAGCGTTCTAGACATTTAATTTTCTATTTGTTGTTGTGTCTGAAATAGCACAGTCGTGTGCTACTGATGTGGCAGGAGCGTACGTGCTGCTTATGTGGCTTATGCTGAACACAGCAGAGTCATTCATTTTACATTTTGTATGCAAGGGTTAGCGCCTATACCTGTCTATTAAGTGTCCTATTGTGAAGAGTTCTACTCGTTAATTTCAGAAGTAGTGAAATTGGTAATCAACTGAGCTGTTTCATTTTTATTTTACAGGCTGCTAACTCTGTGCAAACATGTCCCAGGTGCACCCCTTTTTAACATGCCATCTGTGGTTGTGCATGTGGTATTTAAACTTTTTTTCCTCAAAGCGTCAAGTGCTGTTTTAACGAGGTCAGTGATGCTGGCTACATTTTAAATCTCGGCTGGACGGAATAGCAGAGCCACTCCGTGTCTAGAAAAAAGAATCGTTCTTCAAAAAATAAAGATGGCTGTTGCAAAGTTCTTTGGATGCCTAGGAAGTGCGACTTGATGCTGTCACTTCTTTCTTCTCTGATATGTGCAGCGTACATGAATTCCTATAGTTTTTGTACCATTCGCGTTGCTTTTGTGGAATAGAGAGTTTTAGATATACACACAGAAATTTTCTGATTTTTCTCGATAGAACACAATATGTGTCTGAAAGGGCTGCAGTCTGTTTCACCACAGCTATCATTGATTTGAGCTCTTAGCAATGCCATGTCAAGTGAAATTAAATGCCTTTTGCATTCTTTTTGCCATTTTTTTTCCGATTTTTACTCACACACCTTGCAAAGTAGTAGTCGTCCCTATGTTGTGTTACTTTCTCACTTTTAGCGGCTAGCATTAAAATTACTGATGTTTCAAACGAGCTCTTGTACTCTGCTCTCTTTCCAGGAGTTGCCACTTTTGAAGCCAAGCTTACATGTCGATTTCTGCAATGGTATGTTTTTGTGTTAGTTCTGTATAGTGTGATACATGATACATATGGTATTACTTCTACTTGTATTACTGATAATATGCTATTTGTTAAATTGCAACTTTTCTTCTTGAGGTGTTGAAAAAAAAAATATGGAAGTATTCTGGGTCACTGTACTGACTGGTGTTATTGCCACGGTTAAAAAGAAACGAGGTGCACGGAAACGTTGAAAAATGTGTCGAAAACAGGATGTGCTGCAGAACATCCTGTCCGGATGTCATGTTCAGATGCTTTGGCCTTCTTTTCAAGATTA
Source organism: Amblyomma mixtum (assembly GCF_055824585.1). Classification (NCBI taxonomy): domain Eukaryota; kingdom Metazoa; phylum Arthropoda; class Arachnida; order Ixodida; family Ixodidae; genus Amblyomma; species Amblyomma mixtum. The sequence continues at coordinate 254,520,951 of NC_143013.1, forward strand.
TCTCTAGGGCACTCTAGTTAGTATCATGCTGCTAGAAAAGTGTGTGTCCACCTTGATACAAAGCTGCTCGGAGAAATTCTTCAATAAGTACTTTTCCAGTGTAATATAATGATTCCTTTCAGATTCCATTCCATTCCATTTTTCTTTTCTTTTCTTTTGTTCTTTGTGATCACCCTTATTGAAGCCACGCTAGACTGCAAAGGTTTGAACCTATGCCGAAGACAGAATGTTGGACAAAAAGCAGGAAAATATTAAATAGGATATAAATGTAATTGTATTTTCACTTGTCTAACAAGTTTCTATGTACTAATAAACATTTGATTTGATTTTGATTTGTTCTATTATACTGGGCCAGGCATAATTTTATTAAGTTGCATTTTTTTTTTCTTGCCTTAATTACTAGCTGTTGACCCAGTGTTGTCAGCTTGAGCAGGTGGTGTACTGTAGGACTCACCTTTGCAGTAAGCCTTGAATGAGTTAGTTAGTAAGAGCGAGTGAGGAGATGTTAGCGCACCAAAGCTGCAGTGTGAGCTACATGCTATGCTAGTGGGAAAATGGACCATTGGTCTAACCCAGGGGTTCTCAAACTGGTTCCGCAAAACCGTTGAGTTCCCTGCAGTACCTTTAGAGTTCCTCGAGGCCTAAATCCATGCATGCTTAAACTGCCTAGTTTCCTTTAGGCACTCTTAACTTTAGTTTAATTATACTGTAATTGCTCATGGCCGACTGTTTCACCCCAGAGCTATTCATCGTTAATTGAATTTATGTATTTCTTGAGGGTTTTTTTTTTTTATTCCCGGGCTCTCTTTTGCATGTATGTCAGGCATGAAGGAACGAGCACACACACAGGAGAAGAAAGAAAGACGAGACAGAGCGCCACTCACAACTGATTTAATGTGCAGAAAGACACGTACATATATGTCACTGTCGGCGCATGCGCAAGGAAGACATTCAGCTTCGTGAAGATAAGCAGCGATCAAAAAACGCTTTTTCAGCCTTATACAGGTTTATCGATGTTTCGCTGACGCACAAGTTGCCCCTCTTTTCGATATGGAATGCTTCTATCAGTTCTCTGGCTTTTGTCACATTACTCTTTGCCAGTTTGGTACTCTTTGGTAGTTATGATGAATAACTACCAACTAGCCCAACAACAAGTTCTTCGAAGGAACGAGAGCCAGGACACAGAGATTCCTTGGCGCCTTTTGAAAGCTGCTGGGCTAACCAGTGTGAAATTTTCACAGAACTTGGGATATGATTCAGTTTTCACACACAATATTGTTGCCAAAGCTGAGGATTTAAATCTTGGGGTGGATGTGCCCTGATGGAATCTATTTGTAAAAGGTAGTCTCGCTGATCCATTCTCTGCGTGCAGAATGAGAAGAGACAAATTTGATGCTTAAAAGAATGGTCAAGTGGTCATAGCCCAGACTTTAGAGTGTAACGCTGCGGATGTTTTCTCTTTCAGGTGCACCGGGTCCAGTGTGTGAGGATCGCAAGATTCCGCTGCTCAGTGACATTTTCACGCTCTTCCCTAGTGTGCCTGTCAACATTGATATCAAAACTAACAATGACAAGCTTGTGCAGAAGGTGAGCAGCTTTGCCGCAACACTTGACAGCTCTGGGCACCCGAAGCAGTACATGGTTATTGCTATTAGTTATGAAGTAGAACCCCATTGTTATGCTTTTAAGGAAAGAGAGAAGAAAAGAAAGATCATTATCTGAATGTATAATACAAAGCTTAAGAAACCAAAGTTTTAAGAAATGTGCCTCAGGAAGAAAGTACAGAGGTGTTAACATTTTCACTTGCTGAAAAAATGCCGCCGCGGTGGCTCAGTGGCTATGGTGCTCGGCTGCTGACCCAAAGGACGCGGGTTCGATCCCGGCCGCGGCGGCTGGAATTTCTTTGGAGGAGAAATTCTAGAGGCCCGTGTACTGTGCGATGTCAGTGCACGTTAAAGAACCCCAGGTGGTCGAAATTTCCGGAGCCCTCCACTACGGCGTCTCTCATAGCCTTAGTCGCTTTGGGACGTTAAACCCCATAAAACCAAAACCAAACTTGCTGAAAATGTCAGTCAGCATTTGTTGGCGCAAGGTCTGAAGACCACATTTTATTGTACTTGAAAACTCTTTGCCACATTTGCATTGTTCATATTGCCAAACAAACTTTCCAATGCACCTAGTCTGATTACAGCAATAGCGGAAATAACCAGTATCTCTTTTGAGAGAAGCCAACAGCCACAGAAACCAAGGGACACAGGGGATTTTTAATTTTATTTATTTATGTTGTGGTGTTGATCAATTTATATTACTGAATATGTTATCCCTTAAAGCTAATTGATTAGAAAAGCAGAAGAAAAAACAACCACATGCCGCCGGTGGGATCCAAACCCACGACCTCCGAATTACGCGTCCGGTGCTCTACCGCTGAGCTACGGCGACGGCTGTCAAACCTTCTGCTTTCGGGGGTATTTATGTTTACAAATAACCTAACCTTGGGAGTGTTCACCAGCGCCACCCACGTTCTTAAGCGGCGGACGTAGCACGTCCTGAATTACCGCTGATGTGACGTAGAACGTCATCGAACGGCGAGGGTGGAAGCTGTGTGAGAACCCCCTTATGCTTCCTAAGGCATCAAGGCTGCCAGAACCGAGGCCCTCGTTAAGCAATTAAGCAGACGAGGAAAGGGGAATGAGGGGCTCGTTATAAATATGAGAGAAGCCAACAGCCACAGAAACCAAGGGACACAGGGGATTTTTAATTTTATTTATGTTGTGGTGTTGATCAATTTATATTACTGAATATGTTATCCCTTAAAGCTAATTGATTAGAAAAGCAGAAGAAAAAACAACCACATGCCGCCGGTGGGATCCGAACCCACGACCTCCGAATTACGCGTCCGGTGCTCTACCGCTGAGCTACGGCGACGGCTGTCAAACCTTGTGCTTTCGGGGGTATTTATGTTTACAAATAACCTAACCTTGGGAGTGTTCACCAGCGCCACCCACGTTTTTAAGCGGCTGACATAGAACGTCCTGAGTTACCGCTGATGTGACGGCTAGGGTGGAAGCTGTGTGATCTAAGATTTTTGTAGGAGAGGGGGATGCTTCACCCCCTTGCACCTGTGCATGGCAGAGAAGGTGCTGTGGCAGCTGAGTGCCACTGTGCTCATAGCCTTCATGTTGCGTCCCCTCAGGCCATGCTCGCTTGTATGTTAGCACCTTCTCTTTTCAATGCTGATTGTGCCATTGTGATGAAAATTGTGTGAAATTATGAGCACATTTGCTAGAAAACTGTGTTAGTCCTGAACTTTTGACTGGGAGAAATACAGTGGAACTCTGAGAAGATAAGATAACTATGTCGATAATTTTATGTTTGTCTTTGCAGCACCACTATGGGACAGTTCCTTTTACTCACAATGTTAAGCATATGAATGAACCAGGAAATCTTTTGAACTGGAGGCATATCAACAAACTTTACCATATGCAACTGATAAGTGAGCTCAACTGCAGGGAAAATTATTCAGTGCAGGAAAATGTGGTGCTCTAGTAGCGCTCACATGGAGATTTTGTGTGACTATTCTAGTTTTTTCTTCTATTTCTGCTTATTTGTACAAGACTCTGGTGCAGCTGTTTCAGTTAACCTCAGGAACAAGTTACTTTTGCTTCTCATCGCAGTAGTAATAGGTGCCTTGACGGTTTCCATTGGGAGTAAATTAGTGTGCACAAAGTTTCAAGTACCTAAGGGAAGACCCTGCTGTTTAAAAAAAAGTTTTTGTTAAGTGAGTTGCAGTTATGCATTCTTCAAGGAGCATGTATTTTTGTGTGCTGATTCTAAATATTTCATGTAAAACAAATCCTTGTGCACTTATGCAATCTGTTATGTAAGTTTTTGGAGAAGGCATTTCAGAAATGTTGCTGCTATAAACTTGTTTAAATGCCTGGCATTACTTTTTCAGGACATCAAGGAGTGCAATAAGGGCAAAATTATCATCCTGCCCATCACAGAACTTGAGTTATGGGGTTTTTAAATTGGTACTCTAGAAACGAGGATACAAACTTTTCTTCTCATTTCTGAAGTGGCAACTTCAAAGCCTCATAACTCAACTTCTACGATAGGCAGATGATAATTTTACCCTTATTGCATTCCTTGATGTCAAGACAAACCAATGGCATGCATTTCAGCAAGTTCCCTGCAGCAAACTTTCTTAAATGCTCTCTCCAAAAGACTTGCATAACGTATTGCATAAGTGCACAAGGACTTGCTTTACATGAAATTAGCACACAGAAATACAGGTTTCCTGAAGATTGCATAACTGTAACTTATCAATAAAGATTTTTTTTTTTCTAAGAGCAGGGTCCCCCCCGTTAAGGTTTGCATTGAAAGCCAGATTTCTAAAACAGGAATCCTAGGCCAATCAGGTGTCATTACCAACAGTTCAAATCGGTGAGATGCTAATGATCTCTGTAACGGTGTTGTCCAGTTTATAGTGTTTACTAGGCGGAAATGGTTGCCCAATGTCGTAACCTCGCTACCCTTCTTCAGGTGCATGAGCTCATCAAAGAGTTCAACAGGGAGGACATCACAGTGTGGGGAAGCTTCCACCACAGTGTTGCTACAAAGTGCTACAAGCTGGTGAGCTGCTACACATTTTGAACTCATATTGCCTGTCAGGAATGAGGTTTTTAACATTTTCATCTTGGACAGTATCTGCTGCTTGGGAACCTTCCGAAATGTGTGCATTGGCCCTGCAAACGGGTCGAAATTTTAGCTAGGACTCATGTAATGGTGGTTTAACCCCTTCACCGTTTTTTTATATCAATGAATTTCATAACAAAACTGCTTATTTTTTTTATTCCTGATTTCGATTATTATTGCAATAAAAAGCATGCATTCGATCTTTGAAAAATATTTGGAGCAAACACAAAGTCAAATTAGCATATTGAAGTTTATTATTCCTCACAATACAGAAAACCAACTTGCAGCTGGTAATGAGCGATAAAAATTAAAGAATGACCATCATCAGGCTAGCTTACAGTGAATGTCTTACCAGGAACTGCCAGAAAAGGAAACTGAGGGGGTCGCGTTGGAATGCTACTGGCGTTGATCTTCATCTACTGACGCGCGCCCGCAAAGTTCGCTTCTGAGCTGTCCTCTTCTTCATCGGAAAAACTGCTCAGCATAACGTCATCACTGTTGTCCTCGCTCCCTGAAACAATGTACACTTCGGTGTCTAAGTCACCATCGTCTGAAGAAGATGACGACGAAGAAAAGCATCTTTTCCGCGAAGACGGGCCAGGAATACACGCGTCGCCTCCGCTGGGTACCATTTTTAAAACCCAGGTTGCCATACAAAAAAAAACGTTTATGCGGTAGAAGAAAACGAAATAAACAGGTCAGTGCTGCCATCTGTCGACCAAAATGCCATCTAAGCCACACACGAGCGCTGATCGTCCAAAACGCTGAAGGGAAGAACCTATTCAGCGAGGACGAGCTACAGTCGTCCAAAACAGTTTGGGGACAGCTTGGCAGGGACGAGCGCAGCTCGTCCAAAACGGTCAAGGGGTTAAATGGGCAGTTAAGATGATTTTAAGTGATCTGCTAGGGCTTGGGAGAAGCTCTGCCCACAGGCAATGCGTGGCCTCAGCACACTCTCATGCTGAAACTGCTCGCTCTGAAATGCTCAGTTCTGTGCTTGGAATTGGCCTCTTGTTGCAGCACTAAACGCCTTGATACTGGAGCTTAATGTTCAGCATATTTTCAACAGAGATGTAACTGTACTCTCCAGAGTCAGAAGTCGGCCAGATGCCTGCCTGTCCACTAAGTATTGTCTGTTCAATTCGGTTCAGTTTCATTCCTTAAAGGCCCCCATCAAGAGGGTGTTACATAAGGGGTGGGATTACAGTTGAGTATAGGAAAACAAACAGCGATGATTATTTAGCATTGAAGATGATCAGTTACACAATCTTTAAAAGCAGATTATGAAGTGATGGCGACAGTGTCATAGGGTATGTCAAGGGAGAAAACCAGCCAAAAAAGACGGAAACACAAGAAGAGAACGACACAGGACAACGGCCGGACTAACAACTGAATTTTTCATTGAGTACAGACCGCCAAGTAATCACCACGCATGCGCCAAGGCAACACTCAAACATGATCACTCAAATAATCAAATTCTTTTGCCGTTAATGCTATCGATGGTGAGCTGACGCAAGCATCATCAAGTTTGGCAATCTGGAAGGCCTCAAAGATTTCACGAGCCTTCCGTGTTTTTCCGCAGCCCAGGATGGTGACATCTGCGAAACGTGGGGAACATTTTCCGGGACATCTATTGCAATGCAGAGCAAGATTACCATCTTCACCAGCGCCGACTTTTGTTCTGTGCTTGCGCAACCTCTCGTTCACACAGTCCCCTGTCTGACCTATATAAAATTTTCCACAGGTCAGCGGAATCTTGTAGATCACTTCGGTCCGGCACTTTGTGTACTCTAAACTAGTCAAGCGAGGTATTGCCAAGGCTTGTTTCCATAACGCCGTGAAAAAAAGTTGCTGCCACACCGTGTCAACCAGTGTCACTACGCAAGCCCAACGTCTATCTGATGCAGGCTTCCCAGGAGAAATGTTGAGAGCGGTCGCTGAATCCGTATTAAAGGAGATGAATGGCATGGCCAAGAAGGGAAACAATGATGCACCTGACAAAAGGAAAAAAGTGCAAGTCATGCCTTATTTGCACAAAGTGGCGCACAATGTTAAGAAAGTCGCCGAGCGCCAGGGGGTCAATTTGGTGTTTTCTGCGCCAGTTAAGCTTTCAGGTCTTTGCGCACGAATTATGCCTGGCGGAAATAAGAAGCGTTGCACGACCAAACATAGAACTATGTACACAAAGTGCCGGACCGAAGTGATCTACAAGATTCCGCTGACCTGTGGAAAATTTTATATAGGTCAGACAGGGGACTGTGTGAACGAGAGGTTGCGCAAGCACAGAACAAAAGTCGGCGCTGGTGAAGATGGTAATCTTGCTCTGCATTGAAGTAGATGTCCCGGAAAATGTTCCCCACGTTTCGCAGATGTCACCATCCTGGGCTGCGGAAAAACACGGAAGGCTCGTGAAATCTTTGAGGCCTTCCAGATTGCCAAACTTGGTGATGCTTGCGTCAGCTCACCATCGATAGCATTAACGGCAAAAGAATTTGATTATTTGAGTGATCATGTTTGAGTGTTGCCTTGGCGCATGCGTGGTGATTACTTGGCGGTCTGTACTCAATGAAAAATTCAGTTGTTAGTCCAGCCGTTGTCCTGTGTCGTTCTCTTCTTGTGTTTCCGTCTTTTTTGGCTGGTTTTCTCCCTTGACATGCCTTACCAACAGGCCCACCATTCTTCCCTGCTCCTGTCATAGGGTAGGCCGTTCCAAGGCTGTAGCTGCTTGAAAAAGAAAGAAGCAGAAAACATAGTAGTATGCGATGCCGGGTGCGCAACTTGAAGTGGATGACTGATGCGTGAGATAAGCACGCTGCTGGTGTGATAACTAGTGTTTGATTGAGAGGAGAACAAACAACCTGTGATAAAGAGTGAGGCTTGCAATGCGGTGATATAAAGGGAGGGGTGGAAGTCCAGATTTTGCTTTCAAAGATGAAACACTTGCATTGCATGAAGCACACGTACATTCATCCAGTAATGTATTGTATGCAGAGCCCTGGTGCATGCAGAGTAGAGTGTGCTGATAGCAAGAATGTGTGCATTGTTCGACATAATAAAATGCTCGTTACAAGTCGAGAGATTACATTGGTACTCAGAAAGGTTGTGCAACTTTTTTTAGGTAAAGAACTGATGCGCATAGCATGTGTTGGCTTAGAGAATATGCATCTGTTTAAGCTGGAAATGATGTGCATCTTCAAAATTTTTTTCAGGGAAGCCACACGTTGAGTGCAGTGCGATGTTTTTGCTAACTGCCAATCATGTTCTCATTTTTTTTTATCTTTGTTACTAGCTCCTCTACTGCATCAGTGTTTATTGGCTGCATTTGTGTGCTTTTTTTCTAGTGCTTTTTTTCCTCCCCAAGTCATTAGCCATTCGAGAAGCATTATCGTTTAGGAAATTGTACTATATTTTGAAGGGCAACTGAAGAGGTTTCAGAATTCGATGAGTTTAACGAGGTCGAATGTCTGAAACTTGTAGGTAAAGCATAAGAAGTTTTTATGCTAGCATTTGAAATGGTGGTGCAATCGCCGAATAAAGCCGCTTCTGCATTTATGCTTCTTTGCAGTGCACAGAGATGGGCAGAGGCCTCAGCGATGACGTTGTGTACGGCAGTGCTAAGTTTCCAGTAAAAAAAAATAGTTGCCCTGAGTTAGAAAAGCAACGCCACCGAACGTGGAGCCTACAAAGCACTGTTTGGCGTTGCCTTACAACACATGGAAGCATGTGGGCGAAGGCAGCGGATATCTAAAATTTCTTCAACAATGACGTTAACACAAGTTTTTCCACACTTCTCCATCGCAAGTTTTTTTGCACTTCTCCAATGCAGCGAGGAGAAGCCTGAACATCGTAGCAGAGATTACGTTGCCATTTCAGTTGCTAGCACAAAACTACTTCGCGTGCTCTACCTAGAAGCTTCATACATTCAAATTCTTGAATCACCTTGTATTCTAAAAAAAAAAAAAAAATCATTTCAGCTTCCCCTTTAGGTTGTTTATGCGGTAATGAAAAGAAACTTTCTGGTTATTTCACATAAGATCTGCTGTTCATAGATTTCATAATGTTGTTAGAATCGGTGATATGTAAAAGCTGTGCTTTCTCTCTTTTGTGTGAACACCCTCTAAGTTCCAGTCATTTACCTGGACAGGCAGCATTGTGAACACATTTTGTGCGGCACATTGCCTTGTGCATTTCAGAACCCGCGAGTGCCGCTCTACTTTTCGGCACGGTGCGTTGTCTACCTCCTCCTGCTGACATACAGTGGGCTGCTGCCATTCATACCGCTGAAGCAATCTTGCCTGGAGATTCTGCTGCCTTCAGTCGCCAAAAGGCAAGCTTCCTTTCTTCCTATTCTCTGCCAATAATTCTTTCTTCTTTTCCAACTTAAACAGCAGCAAAAGTACAGTGGGGAGAGGAGAGCTGACCTTATGGTATCTTCGTAGTGCATGGAAACAAAGCGTAGGTGTAAAGCAAGAGGCAGACAGTAGCTCTGCGTCTTGTCTTTTGCGATGCACATATGTTTTGTCCCGATGTGTAGTACAGAAATATCATGAGTGGGAGGAATGGTTGTTCTTGGAAAAAGATACAAAAGAAGACGACGGTCTTTTAAACCAAGGAAAGTGTAGGAGATTCTTTTTTTTTTGTTTTGTTAGCATGATGTCAGAGAGTGCAATTAATTGAGCAATCCTTAATTCTGCAGCTATTAGAAGGAAAGACAGCCACATTCACCGCTGCCATTTGGAGCTGAACCCACAACCCCTGCTTATTGTGTGTGGTGCTCTACGGTGATTTTGAGTGACCGGGACTTATTGCAGGCACGTGAAATGGTCCGTTCGGAACACCCCTTCGCTTGCGCTCGATGCTGAGCTGGATGGTCTCTTGGCTCCAAATATTTATGAAGCCGAGAGTTGTGGAAAAAAAAAAGCAAAAAGACTGGCATCAGCATATTTTTGTCAGTTTTTTGCTCAGCACTGTGGCTGTAATGATGATCTGATTTTTTTTAACCCTTTGAAGGTTTTTGCCGTATATGTACGGCGGCGGTTTTCTGTCCCGCAAGGTCTTTGCCGTACGGGTACGGTTTCGATCTTCCGTTTGAAATTTTACGCCAAAAGAACAATGCGTGCTCACTGGGGGGTGCTGCCACCTCTTAGGACTTAGAAGTGTTTGAATTGTGTGCTGCCTTCTTACGGAGATAAGCAGAACTTATGTCTAGCTTTAGCGCGGCGGCACAGACTGCGGCAACACCCCTTTTGTAGTTTTGATTTCGCCGCGTGATCGCAACGGAGTCGCACGAAATTTGAGTTTTCTTTTTGTCAGCACTATCTTGCAGGGGCTGCCCAAGTTGATTTCTATCTTTATTGGCGCTGCTCTTAGCTTGCTTATCACCGTTGCTCGCGAGGTATTCTCGCCCTCTGTGGCAACGCGCCTACGCGGTTTCGATTCCGCCGCGGGATCGCAACGGAGTCGCGCGAAACGTGTTTTCTCTTTGTGGGCACTATTTTGCAGAGGCGACGAAAGTTGATTTCTATCTTTATTGGTGCTGCTCTTAGCTTGCTTATCACCATTGCTATTCTATTCTATTGAACATTTTCCAGTTGTGAGTGATGCTGTCACCAAAGTACTGTTCCTAATTTTTTTTTGCTATTTATTCTCGATTATATACATTTTGTAGATTCAAGATCCGCAATAAAGTAATTTGACCACCTGGGAAAGTTTTCTTCAAAATAATTCGACCCTCAAAGGGTTAATTTGGGAGGAACGGCTGTGTGTGTAATGTGTAATGGTGATTTTTTTGTGTGGCTTACTGCAGGAATCCCATAATGGTGCAGCAGTTGAAACATCCCAGGTCTCTATTCCTCTTCAGGCTGCTTGACTGGTGTGTATCATTTGTCCAGCCTAGGCAGCAGGTTAACATTTATAAAAAAAATAAGTTATAAAAGATAGAGTTCCATTTTGTTTTCTTGTGTGTGCGTGCATGCTTTTTCTTCCCTGGAAATAAAACAAGGCAAACTTCAGTAAGGTCAATATTAAAACCACAACTCCATGTGCGTGTCTTTAAGGTATGGATTCCAAGAGAAGGCAAGCATAGCAGGGGGCGGCAGAAAGTTAGGTGGGCGGATGAGATTAAGAAATTTGCGGGGATACGGTGGCCACAACTGGCAAAGGACAGGGTTAATTGGAGAGACATGGGAGAGGCCTTTGCACTGCAGTGAGCGCAGTCAAGATGATGATGTTGATGAGTATAGTGAGTGAGAGGATTTACATATGCATAGCCTTTATTGAGGCTGATATCCTGAACTGGCTGTAATGCTTGACCTATTTTCATTTAGTGTTATTCCTCCATCTGTCTGTTGATGTGAGGTGTTTTGAAGGGGTTGACAGTGATGACTTAGAACAGCATGATTGCCCCATGGGCTCACATGCCCCTCCCAAAGCTGCACTAAAATGCACAGCACTATGAGTGGAGTGTTGCTGCAAGAAATTTAGTGTTGGTGCTTTGATCCCACAAGTTTTCTTTTGGCTGCTTTGCTGTGCTTGCCCTTCAACAACTGTTATTTGGTTTGGACAAGCTGGTTCAATAATTACATATTCATGTAAAGAAGCTGCAGTGGATGGACCAACTGTTTCAGATCTATTATGGGACACACAGCATGACTGCGATGGCAAACATGTACAGGACGAGCAGTGAAACAGTGCTAGTCTTATGATTTTATGTTAAGTCAATTGTAATTGCTGTATTTTCTCACATATAACTCGCAAAAAAAACAAAACAAAGGTGATTAAAAAGTTGGGGTTCAGGCTTTATGCGAATTTCGTGGAGAGAGAGGAGAAAGGAAGTTTATTGCCATCGACGCATTTCAGTCCGAGTGGCCAGCAAAGGGCTGTATGCTAAATGGATGGCTGATGTACTTTATACTCTCACACCAATGGTATGCATAAGAACGCTAGACATAGCACTGTTTGTCTTAATGGATTTTTGAAGACTGAAAGGCACGACACGACATGGTGCGCGAAAGCTTCAGGAAGTTGGCATTTGTCAACAGCCTAGATGAATCGGAAGATTTCATCTTTGACAGCGGCCACGAAGCCTCACAACACATCTGTGATAGTGATACCGAATGAAATGAACGTCACATGTAGCTTCTCAAAATAAACTTACTCGGCAAGCAAATGTTCACTATATATGCCGTTATAAAAGCACCTCGTCGCACTTGCTTCAGGTAAGTTTGCATGCTTTATGAGAGGATAATTTGTTTTTTCTATGGCGAGAGTCAAAATTAAGGGATGCCAGTTATATGCAGAAATGGGTTATACATGTGGAAATACAGTGCACTGTGTGTCCCATAACAATTCAGTTATTACTGTTAACATGGTGATAGCGAATGCTGAATGGTACTCATTGATGTGAAGGCTATTATTATTCTGATTCAAGCTTCACTGTCTACATTTCTTTTCTTTAATTAGCAGTTTTTCCTCTTTTTTTCCGACAGGTTTGTTGTGAGGAAGTTTGTGATAGACCACCTTCGAAAACGAGGCATTCCGGTGAGTTTGCGTTGTCTGTTGCAGACAGTTGCCTGGCTTCTGCTGCATAATATGCGAGATTCTTGAATTGGCATCAACATAGTCTTGCCTGTTGCCCATAAGTAGTGTACGGTGCTGTAGTGATCGACTGTAGTGCTGTTTGGCTTGCTTTAATTACGTTCAGAAACAAGTGTCTGATTTTTTTCATGGCGTGTGACAGCTTTACACAGAAACATCAGCAAACACGTGGACAAATGCTAACATTGAAGTTGGTGTGAAAGAGAGAGAGAGAGATAAAGAGGAAGAGGGAAGGCAGGGATGTTAACCAGATGGGTGTTCTGTGCAAGAGGGATGAGGGGACTGAAAAGGGAAAGAGGGGTAGGGAACAGTCACAACTGATCCCTCAAGCCAGTCACTCTCTGAAAGTTAAACAGTGCCTTGTAGGCCTTGAGGGCAGTCGATTGCTGTGGCCACAGCCCCAGGATCTTATCCTCCGTTAAAGGGTGAGGATCGAGGATGTCCAAGGCTCAATGCAGCGTACGTCTTTCGGTCACCAAAGCAGGGCACTCACACAGGATATGTGCAGTTGAATATGTGTTGGCACTGTAGGTTTGAAAAATTGCATTTTCTGCAGATATGTACCTTACCTGTAGTTTTCTTGTTTCTGAATTCGAGTATCTCGCTAATCTATGTAATATACCAAGCCTTTGAAGGAGTCATGTATTCATGGTAAGTGAGGTAGCGCTAAACGGGACAAGGGACAGAGAAAGTTAGCGCCTGTGTTGTGTGTTTTTCTCTGTCCCTTGTCTCTTTTTGAGCTACCTCACTTACCATGAATCACAGTTACCGACTCGCCCAAGTTTCTACCCTTGTGAGTCATGTATGTCGAGTAAAACTTTTTGTACCTAGGAGTGGGTAGAGAGTGCAATGCCTCGCGGTTTTCAAAGAGGGCACCTTTCCCATATATATTGTGCAGTGTAATTTTTTAGATAAGTGTAATTATCCCTCATGTAATTACAATAGGGCCTCGCAAATTCACAAGCTTGAAATGATATTGAACTTGCTTTCATGTTATTTCACTGAAGAGATGTGTTTCTGAAGATGTGACTAAATGTTACCAGCTTACTTGGTTTCTTATGCTTTGCTAACGAGCTGCTGCCTTACAGCTGTGATGAATACAGATGACTACGTCTATGTTGCAGACCTACCTGTGGGTGCTTAATGAAAAAGAGGACTTTGAACGAGCATTTGCCATGGGAGCCGCTGGTGTGATGACGGATCGCCCCACACTGCTGAAGCAGTTTCTTGAAGAGAACCCGTCAGTTGGGAGATGAGGAAAAGGGAAAAAAAAATCTCGCAAGATTCTCACCGTGACAAAGAAAACATTTTGCTGCCATTTTAAAGCTTTCAAGCCTAAAGCGAAAAATGAAAGTATTTATGCACAAAACGTCGGAGCTAGCCAGTTTTGAGTACATTAACTTTTTCACGTGAAAAGCGCACATCAGTGTTGCAGGTGCATCGACCTCACAGGGGCAGGGTTTCAGTCAAGTCTTTCCCTCTGTCCAGGTGTTTGGACCTGTTTTTTTTTTTTATTAATGAGGCACTCCATCCAAAACCCCTTCTTCATTTGTTTTTACCTGTTGTAGTGAAATGCGGTCTCACTTTTAAGCAGTTGACAACAGTCAGTCATCGTGCAGTTGACTGGTGACGCTATTTATTTGCGAGTGCGAGAATGGCGCTATTTATATGGTGTGTATGTGAGGTAACATGGGTGTTCATATTGGTCCTCTTGTTAATGGTGCCAATGTGGAGTCGCCCTTTTGATTGCTCTGTCACATCATAACTGTGAGCTTGGTGTTGTCACGTGTGGCCAATGCTAGTCTCGTAACATGTACAAACACAAGTCAGGGCCACAGCAGATGCTTTAATACACAACGCTTCGTATCACATTTACACGCCCAGTCTTGTGCGAGGAAGAACACATTTACAACATAGAATCCACAAAGCCAAAGAGGAATTTACACGTAACATATATGTATATATATACAAAGCTGGAAGAATGACCTAAGAGTGTGCACACCGGAGAGTATTTGAACAAATTCATGTTTATTTAAAAAGGGCTGGGCCTCATCTTGTTTGTTGTATAAATATATATATATATATGTATGCAAGAACAAAGAATGAGTATGAAGAGATTTCTGAAATAAAAATAAAACAAATGTTGCTTAATGGCCTCTTGTGTTTCATTCTTAACAACGTACAAGACTTGCTGCCGTGAGGCACCATGAATGGCGCACACGTTTGCTTTGCCAAATAGAAGGAATAGCTTTGCCCCCGCTTTTGTGGAGGTCTTCCTAAGAGGAAATCGCGAGCGCATGCTTGACTTTTCATGGTGCACCTTACTTTTTGAGTGTACAGTGGACTTTTTCTTTATTCAAACCCACTTTATTCAGTCAGTTTATTCAAATCTATACTTTGGTCTATCATTGTCAAGTATACCATATTTTCCAGACTATAGTCCGCACCCCAGTGCACAGTCCACTGGGGCAAATTTCAGCTTAAAAAAGTTTTTGCTTAGATAGTACACAAACAGGAGTATAGTCTGCAGGGACGAATTTCGGCTGAATAGCATTTTGGGTTTTCCGCAGATTTTCTCGGGAAGCATCTCAGATATGCTTCAGATGTTTTAGGGAGGCAGCCCACATCCGGGCACTTTTTTTTTTAATCCATGCGAAATTATTTCGCTGCTGCTTGGTCCGCCTTTACTCCTTCCGCATGCTTGGCTACACTGAACTTGAATGCTGCCGGGAAGGCTCTTTGTCTTTTCGGAGCCATCGAAACCATTCTTCAAGGGGGGCTATGAAGACGCTGGTGTTCCTTCACCGCTCTTGGCATTAATCATCGAGGTATTGAGCGTGTGCTTGCAAATCTAAGCTCTGAACAACACCTACCCTGAGTACAGCCAGTAGCATTTGTAGTATATTACGAAACTGATTGCATATCGGAGCTAATTTTGCAATGTTGTTTAGCATGGTAAAACGTCGCTAGTGTAGTCTAGTCCCCCCCTCCTCTTTTCTTTTACTTTGACAGCCACGCTAGGATTCTTTGGCTCTGGAAAAAAATCTTAAAATATTAAATCATGATAGTCCACACGCATAGATGGTCCTGACCATGCAAAATCTCAGCTTTTGAACAAGTATAGTGTGGAAAATACGGCATATATAAAAGACATATTAATTCTAATTTGGCCTAATTTGAACAAATTTATGGTCCCCTTCGAGTTTGATTTATTGGGAGCCGAATGTATTTGCAAAATTATTGCAAGTGCTAAAGAAACGGTATGAAAAACCACTTAAATCCTACTCCATGTAAGCTTTTGAGAAAAGCTGTCAGAATCCTAGCAAAGGATATTGTCGCCCCAGTTATACGATTGTATGGGAGTGGTCCACAATACCAATCCAACTACCTAGTTTAACAATAAACTAAACATAAAAGTGAAAAAGCTAACAGTGCATGAAACCAGTCATGCACTGCACACAAAGCTTACCTCTAGACAGTATGTAGACAGCAGACTGAACTGTTTTAACTGCAGTTGCAAAAAATATGCTCATTGTTGAATCATGTCACCATGGAAAACTGTGATGCACAGTGGATAATTTCATGACACTAAACTGGACAAGTTGCTACAGATTAATTGAATACTTGCAGCCTGGAACAAAGACGGTGGTGTGTCTTCTCTTTGTTTTTCACTGCGATAAATAACACCATCGTCCAGACTGTTTTTTTGCATAGAGTTTCTTACTATTACCTAGAGGGAAAGCTGGCGGCGCTGCACTTCAGCCACCATGGACGCTCAAAGCATCATGGGGCGGTGAGCTACTTGTTGCGAGACAGTCGTAGTTTTTCAGGAACACTGAGTGTCATTACTAAGACGTTTCATACCAAAAACGCTGTTCGTGTGTGCGCAGACGACTTTCGCGCAAACGCAGTGTGCAAAAACCATAGTAGTGAAAACGCGACGACACACGACGCCAATATAAGGTTTTACTTTTCCGAAATTCATTAAAAAGCCTCTTAAAGTATCTAAACAACATTTTTTTTTAAAACATATTTACTTTTAAAAATGTGCCTGTTAATTACGAAGTATTAGTTTTTGTAGTGTTCATTACTTGGCCAATAGGAAAGCTAGCCAGCTCTTATTTTGGGCAAACTTTGCACTTAAATGCTTTTCTGCTCGTTTGTTGCAATTTACAGACAGGATATTGAATGTTAGGACATTCGTAGTTATCGAACAGCTTTATTTTTCGATTATTTTTTGGCCAAAAGTTGTAGTTCCGCAGTCGGTAGCTCCCCGCCCCATGATGCTTTGAGCGCCCATAGTGGCTGAAGTGGTCTCGAGGGGCCTCCATGCAAACTCCCATAGATGGGCTGTCAGCTTTCCCTCTAGGTAATAGTAAGAAACTATATGGTTTCTTTGCATATGACTTCTTGTCTTTTTAAACACGTGCACACAACAGCCATCGTGATTTACCAAACTAGTAAATAGGTGGTACCATCTTTGGTTGAAAACAGAACACAGGAATCAGTTGATAGGAAATGCACCTCAGGATACCCACAGTCCGTAGTTGTGCCGAGTTTGGAAAAAGCGCAGATTTTTCAGCACACTGCTCTACATTCAGTATGCCTCATGGCAGCTCGCCTTGCATGCATACGGTTGAACAGACTCACATAAATAATAACATAGTAACTTGCATTACCTGTAAACAGGGTATGGCAATGATAGCACCACCAGTGGTGCTTCTTCACTATTCTGTCCACTCGTTGCACAGTGCACAAACACTGTGTCCAGTTCCTTTTTTTTATAGCACATAGTGCTTCGATCTAGTTAGTCTTACACATGTACACTCACACACGCACACAAATTAAGTGTCACTCAACATTCCGACACTGCAGTCTGTGAGCTATCATCGGCACCTATAGACTTCGGTTTTCTCCGCACTGTTGACACAGCGTCTCTGTTTTGTGATGAGCCATCATCGCTGCTTTCACTGCTGGGCTTTCGCTCTTCCGCAGTGTTTGCCTTTTCCGCATCGAGTGCCAAGGCAAAACCGTTGCTCTCTCCAACAGAGCCACGAATGATGTCTCCTATCCGGCCCTTCTGTAGCCTGTGTGGCTTTGCTGCAATCTTTGGTGGTGGCGGAGGTGGCTTGCATCGTCTTGACACTAACGGTGGTGGAGAGCTCGATCTTATTGCTTCTGCAGTGCCGTTTTCTTCGGCGCGCTCCGAGAGCAACTTCCCGCCGTCATCCGCCAGAATTTTGGACAGCGATGGCGCCAGGCCAAGGCCGAGGTTCCGGTCATGATACACGTCCGAAATTGGCGGTGCACGTGAGAAGTGGCGCATCTGGTGGGATAAGATGTGGTCCCGCATGCTCCGGTCTCTCTGCGACGGTCCCTCGCTGCTGCCACAGGTCGGGCTCAGCAGTGTGCTCATCTCGATGCACGTCTCCTGCTGTTCGGCGGTTGTCTGCTTCGGGCGTCTGCTGCTCTGCTTGGATTGGCCACCTAAGCTCGTCCTAGGCGTGGCAAGAGGTGGGGGCGGTGGCCTCGAGATCCCAGCTCCGAACCGCGGTCGGTCCAACGAAAAGTCGTTCCTGTCAGAGTCGCTGCTCTGAGACTCGAAACATGGTGCCTTTCTTGAGACTGCAGATGGCGCTGCTTCCACAGTTTCACTGGGTGCAGCCATACGAGCACTACTGCTGCTGCTGCTACTGGTGTTTCCGTTCTGACGACGGACCGTCATCTGACCGGCATCCCAGTCTGAACTCGCAGATGAAGAACTGTCAGGCCGCTTCCCAGAGTCGTCGAGTGGTGAACTGTCATTGTTGTACAGCGCCCTCATCTTGCCTTGCTGCACCAGTGCAGCGTTGGATGGCTTGAATCCAACGAGCCCCACGAGGTTCGTGTACGCTGCGCTCACTGGATTGACAGGACTCGGTGTGAAGGTGTCGCTGTCCCTATTCTTCTGGTCTGAGGCTGGAGCGGTGCGGCCATCAGGTTCTCCCCTCGCTCTGACGTAATTGGAAAAGGCTCCCGTGCCTTGGCCCAAGCGAGGCCTGGTCAGAGGACCAGACGAAAATCCGAGACCAGACGCTGGAGGTGGTGATGAATCCGTGCGGGCATCACTGTCTAGGCTGTCCAGGTCACTTGAATCGTCAAAGTTGAGGTTCTTTGGTGCTTCTTGAGTATCTGAAAAGAGAGAGATAACTGTTGTGTCTTCCCTGAATGCCCCTTTCACAGCTTTCTGGAAATTTGCACGATTACTGGCCGTTTTTTTTTTTGCATTCAAAAACGAACATTAAGACTGACTTCTGAATGGTTAAAAAGAAATGTAAAACAAGTTCATGAATAACCTAACTCAGCCTTGAAGGAGTAACTGGCGAGTCTGGTGTGACCCATACAGATTTCCAATCAAAAGTTTCACTCACCAAATACAGCCAGGAGAGCCTGAAGAGCAAACTGAATCGACCTGCGATTTGCCTGCTTTCCCATTCTCAGTGTGACTTCATCCTTGCCCACTTCCATGAGGTCAAAACCTGCGAGGCCACAAAGCAAAGCATGTAGTAGTTTATCACACTGCACAAAGCAACCACTGCTGAAGAAAACGAAAAAAAAAAATCCCCTCCCCCCTTTTTTTTAATGAGTTAGGCATGTTGAAATTTATTTACCCTGTGCAGTTTGCAAGTTTTGTTTCCTGCATTCAGCCTACCTCCTATACCATAAGTTGAAAAAAACCAAGCACTATAATTTATTTCAATTCCCCAGTCGGAATGCTGGAGACTTGTTTACATAAGGAAGACATCTAGGCCATTTTTGCTACTTACTGCACAAGGGTGCATTCATGCAGCTTGACTAAAGCCAAACGAAGCATGTTTTGAAGTGACGGCAGAAGCAAAAAGTCACTGACAGCACAAGCTAGTCTCATTACACCCAGCACACTAGAATATAGACGTATTAAGATGGACAATAGAAAAACACTGCAATAGGGAAATGATTGAAACATAAGATAAAAATTCTGAGTGATCAGCAAAGACAAATCACAAAAATGAGCTTCAGTGACAAAAAAAAAAGGCTTTTTTGGGAATCTACAGCAGATCTTTCTATGACAACTGTTTCACCTTGGAGAGGTCATGCCTTAGAAGGCTGTAACTAAACTGGGACCATTCTGTCAATGCTGTCTAATGGACACGTATTGCCAACAATCTGCTTCCAATTAAAGCAAGAGATTATACTGTTGTTTCAAGCCAACATGTGACCATCCAATTATATCTTTTAACGCCTAAAGAATGCCTTGGATTAAAATGCTTGTTTCTCTTTAAATCTGCTAGCCTAGGGACATAGTGATTACTGCTAACACACACACAAGCATTCAACAGGGTTCCAGGGGCGACACTTACCTAATGAGGCGAGTAGCTCGTGACAGCCTGGCACACTCCACAGCTTCACACTGACATGGCACTCGACACTGTCCTGCTCGGTTTTGCCCAGCTGTCCAACAACCTGGTGCATCTGGAAGACAAATGAATACATGTGTCAGTGCAACGTGTCTGTAGCCATGCATATAAATCTAGCATGAATAGGGCAAAGAAAAGAAAACATGCTGCTTCCATTTTCAGAATTTCATTTTTCAATTTCTCAAACAAAAGTGTGAAATTTCATTCTTGAGTGCACAGGAGTGACGTACACACTTTCCTCACATATTTATATCCTGATATCGCATGAACCTTAGAACTGCAAAGCACAACAGACATAAAGAAATTTGCTCCTGTTCATTAGCTTCCAGATTACTCTTCACTGCACTATAAACCTGACTGTACTGTCAAGTAGTTGCGTTTATAATCAATTGATTTTGTTAAGTAAGGCTGATTATAAGTGTGTTCATAGCAAATGTGAGGTTGGGAGTTAGTATGCGTCAAAGAATAAAATTATATGAATTCTATATAGCGCTGCATCTTTGCATGTCTATCACCAGTGCACCCTCCCTGTTCATGAGTTGACCCATGCATTTTAAGTTCACATTTTTAAGCAAGCCTTATTAGGGGGTTTACGGTGCAACTGAAGCCTGAAATTCCACTACCAAATGTTGCAAACAGTCAAGAGCGCATACCAATTCAATGATGTCATCTGCATACTCTGGGCTCGACAGCAGCTTGGATATGGCACTTAGGGAGATCACCGACAGGCCTGCAAACAATCACAAGAGGAAAACGATTTAGTATTAGTTAAGCTCATTTATTGAACTACTTTAACTTTAGGAAGTCAAGGACATTGAAAACTCTCCCAGGCTGGTGGATTATGCTCATGTGCACTGTGAATCCACAAAATAAGAAATCCACCATTGTGAATACGATAGACCTTTCCACAAATTGCAGCGCCGCGCCATCCCCTAGCGGATCCGCGCAAAGCATGATGGGAGAAAGGAGCGATCGCCTCCAGCGTCGGCTGCTGTCAAGCGTGTTGCTGTGTTTGCCGTCGTGTTCAGGCGTTGTGCGTCTTCTCGTGCGCGTTGTTGGTTGCCTCTTAGCAAAATGTTGCAGCGCACTGCTGTGGTGGTTATCTGTTAGTCTGTCTAAGGGAGTGCTTGAAGATAATATTACAGCAATGAACATCTACCGCGTCAGCATGAAATTTCTCAGGAGTGCGCCGATGAGCACGAGTGCACTCATACTGTTGTTTACATCGCTGCGTACGAACAGCTAGTGCTCGTTTTCATGACATAAAAAGCAACCGGCGCTTTAGTTCTATTAAACAACCTGTTTTCTTTTTTACCGACAGTAGCCGTGCTTGTTTACGCAGTGCGATAATGTGTGGGAAGCGATGATGCGATCGCAAGCCTGAGAAACACTTGAAAGCGGGCTGTTGACATCGCTCAAAACCGGCGCTTCTCGCTTCTTGCCCCGGCTTCCTCCGACGTGACCACTACTTTATTTTAAACTACTTTATCCAGAAATATGTTTGGCAACCGTTTGCTTTAACTGAAACGGCCTAACTTGTTATCCACAAGCTAGCGACAGCGACGACTGCTGCTGGCCGTAAAGCTCGGCTCGGCAGTTTGGGTCACACCGGCGTTTCCCGTTCATCATATGCGTGCCCTGCGATGTAAGCAATAGTTGATTTCAGGTCACTGTTGCCAAAACTACACTCGGTGACCATTTTCATTCGCTAAAGCTTATGATTCGCTCTTCACAACCGCCGCAATCACAGATCCAACCCTGCTGACTCGCTAGGCCTAGTCGTCACGGAAGAGAAAGGAGTCGTCGTCGACGGAAATTAATTTGGCAAGCGCTTATCGCTGGGGGGGTGTTCAGGTGTGGATATGTGAAATATAGCCGTTCGTTTCGCTCATTTAGAAGCGCGAACATATTCACATCGCCGCCTCATCACTGTGCTTTCGCTCAGCCGCCGACAAGGCTGACCGTCTGCCGATCGGATTCGTTGGTGTCGTTGGCCTGAAAAACTTGTCCCACTGCAATCACATCATAGTAAACTAGATATTTCACTATAATAACATGCTGCTGTTGAGCGTGATATATACAGTGTGGTTGTCGGACTAGTCTAGTATGACCGTCATCATCGTTGTAAACTGAAAACGAGCTAAGGCTTTGAATGCGTTTGGAAAGTGTCGTGTAGCACCGCGCGCGTCCGTCGAGTCCGAATGTCATTCCAATTCTCGAATGTAATTCTGCTCAGATGTCATTAGGATGTTCCCGTGTAGCACAGGTATAAGAAACAGCGATGGCGACGAGATGGCAGAGAAAGGCTTTCCGGTGATAAAGCACGTCGGAGACGGACGAAAAGACGCGAGCGCGGCGCCGCGGGCGCCGCGGCGCTCCGTTTTCCCAGAGTGCTTTGCGCGGCCGCTTGGTGGCGCTGCAGAATTTGTGGAAAGGTCTATGAACTGGGTGGAATACTTTCTAGTACGAAATTGAAAATACTGATCAATATACCATCACTTATCATGATAAACTAAGATCATTTGTTCCAGCACACAATGAATAAATAATTATACATTTTTATTTATTGCCAATTTGGGCTCCAACTGCAAAGAGCGAGGTTAGTGCTCACCACCGTCTGAGGTATGTGCTTCACACCAATGCCTGGCTAAGCCCCTATAGTCTAGTGCAATGGAAGACTGAAATGGTAAAGTGCATTTCAAAGGGAGCCCTCCAGCCAATGACGTCGGCCAATCGTCATGAGATCATGGTTAACCTGGTTAATCAATGGTAATTCCTTTTCACCTGCCAGCCCCCTGGTATGTCCCACTAGAAAGTGCAAGCGGATTAAAGGGGTCGTGAAACGTTTTCCGAAAATTTTGAACGACGTGTGTATTTGGAATTCTGACCCTTCATTCAAAAGTATACCATGGTTCGTTTCATCGTCTGGGTTGATTGAATAGCGAAAAAAACTAAATTTCGGTTTCCCAGCGCGCGTCCCCCTCAACTCACAGCAAACGTCATTTTAAGAAGCCAATCAGAGGCTTCTGTCGTCAACACAACATGGCGGCTTAGCGAGGCCTGTTTAGCCATAGTTGACCGAGGTTACAGCACGCATATTGACTCGAATGTGGTACTGTCGTCTGCTCAAAATGGAGTCTGCTAGCTGTCAAGCTGACATATGTGCGAAAACTTGGCCGGCGCGCCGCACCAGTCGCCGCTTGCGAACGGCCGCCTACTGCAAGCAGGGACACGGAGCGGCAAGCATCTTTGCGCCGCTAGACTCATGCCAGGGCCACATCCGGTGTAACACTTTGCCACCGCACACCAGCGCCTGCGCGCTGCTTGGCTACTTAAGTTCGCACCAGAAAAGACAAAATAGCGATGTTATCAGAAAGACTGCGGGCTGTACTCGGGCGGCGACAAAGCATGCCTGCCCACGTAACGCGCTTTCGGCAACGGCGCTGGACGCGGGCGCGCCGGGCGACGAACTGCACTGCTCTCTGGCTGCCCTGGTCGTCGCTAGGCCTGTTTCACACATCGAAGCCGCGGTGGACAGCGCTTCGGAAGTAGCCTGGGTTATAATAAAATGCCTGCTTTTGGCATCGCTTTATTGTCAACAGCATCGTCTCACAACAAAAAATATGGTCATTGTTGCGGTGCGCTCGGCAGCGGAGCTATATAGCGGACGCCAGGCGCGCAAGCCGGACCGCAACGGCCGGGCAGCGGCCGCTGAGCGGCGGCTGTGGCAAGAAATTTGCTCGTATTACAGTTGCTGCTTCTACCAGCAACTCGGCATTATTCAACGATCCTCAAAAATGATCTATTTTCCACACTTCTTGCTCCCACAGTTTATTATTTACGTGAATAAAAATCTTTAGCTCATTTTTATGACGCTAGCGGACGGGATCCAAGCTTGCCGGCCGGCCTGCAGACTCGCTGTATTTTACATTCGCACCAGAAATGACAAAACAGCCATGCTATCAGAAAGGCTGCCTGTGATGTTCGAGCAGTGGCAGCATGCCGAGCTTTCTGCAACGACGCCGCCTGCGGACGCGCCGGGCGATGAACTGCGAGGCTTGCCGGCAGCCCTGGTCGTCGCTAAGCCTATCTGGTTTTGCATCGATACTATCGATACCGCAGCTGAGCGAGGGAGCTTCGGAACTGGTCAGCGCTGTAAAAGGTACTACTCTCGTCACCCCTTTTACTGTGAACTTGTCCCATACTGAAATAAAGATATGCTCGATTTTCGCGACGCCAGCGGAGCTAGCAAATGCCAGCTATGCGAGCGGCGACCAGGCAGTAAATAAAGCGGTCATGAGATGAAATTTGCTTGTATCGCCGAATTAAATACTGCCAGCAACTCGGCATCAGCCAAAGACCCTCAAAAATGATTCATTTTTGGCATTCATCTATTCCAGGGCTTGTTATGAGCGTGAACAAATAATACTAGCGTGTTTTTCTGACGCCGGCGGCCGGCATCCAGGCTGACAGGCCGGCCCCGAGAAACGCGCCCCCGCGTCAATATGATGCTGGCGCTGTGCGCGCTTGCATTCTGCCCCTTGTGAGTGCGACGCGCCGCGTGCGGCCGTCATTGACATCGGTTGGGCGCAGGCGGCGAGCTGCTGTCAGTCGTTGTTACGCCGCTCGCAACGGCACGTCGCGCGCCCGGCAAGTAGCAGTCATGCCGAGAGCCCGTGACATCTCTGCCTGCGGGAGCCCCGACCCCGGTCGTGGACTCGAGTCTTTATCTCTATCGCAAGGGGTGGGTTGACTCGCAGCCCCGTCTGCAAATTATGCCTAACCCTCTTCACGCTTCTGGAATATATTTTTCTGCAGGAAAGAAGAGAAGCGCGGAGCCGATGCGCGCCGCGATAGCTGACTCGTTTGTATCGAGTTCATGTAAACAGAGAGTCGTCGAGATGGGCTGACCTTGCTCATCTCGATTCTCTGACTCAAACCACCGCTGTCAAGGAACACCGCCTAGATAGGTTCACGTAAACAAGGCTATATCGAGCCGCTGATACTTAAGCCAAGGAGGATGGAGAAGCAGAACCGAAACCGAAACTGGTCCCAGGTCAGTGATTGATGTATGACCACGCGCTGCAGTTTAACAGAGTGTAATTACGCGTGCAAATAATTGGAAAACATTGTTTCACTTTCTGAATTTCTCATAAAGCTATTATTTTAGGGCAAACGAAAGTTGAAGATATCCGTACATTTCTGAAGATCTTAAAATGACGTAGTCGAGTAGTGCGTGTTCCACCCGACGGCGGCGCATGGTCGTTTCATGAGCACAAAAAGGCAGCGATTTCGAACGGGCTTTATTAAATGCAGACTCAATATTGAGTCGAAATATTTCGGAATCAGCATGTCTAATGTTTATGGAAGCAGTAAAAATTAAAACCGGGCAGCTTCATTTTCTTTTCACAACCCCTTTAACCACAACCTTTCCACAACTGGCTGATGTCATTGACTGATGTCATTGATGTCATTTAAAGGTATTTGCCGCTTCATTTTTTAGTTGTATCCGACTAGCAGCATCTCAAAGCCCAGTGGTGACATTCACAGAACAAAGAATCCCATCAACATGTGTCAACATCTGAATTTTCATTATTAAGAAGTACAATTTCAAGTTAGCAAACAGCGCCAATGCAACATGGAACACAACATATCCTGCCTCTTTCTATGACTAGCATTTTTTCGTGCTGTTTGCGAACGTTAGTGAACTCATTTCATATCACTGACCTCTGTCTCACAACTAGCAGTGGAGTTGAAGTTACGAGCACAAAGTGATGCTTTCCACAAGTGCGCCATTCTCCCGTAGCTGTGGGCCAACCACACGAGTACGAAAGCCATCGTATTGCACTCGTAAATTCCACAGCCAACATCTAGCAACAGCAACAGCTAGGGGCAGTAGTACATACATAGCAAGGTACTGCACTTTTCAAGCCAGTTAATTTCACATCCTTCAAGATTACGCTAAAGTATGCATTAGGCAATGTTCATGTATTCGTAAATACTCGGCGGAAAGTACTTATGCAAACAGATAAATTGAACAGCACCAACACCTCGAAGTACAAATTTTGTGTCATACTTCTCGAATATTACCTAGGTCTCATGACGGTTAACTGTTGATCAACTTGCACAAAAGCTTCAAGTGTTTCAGCTTAACAAACATTTGTTATGGCCTCAACACTGTAAAGTAGTTTTGATACTCAACCAACACCTAGGTTTGGTTTATGGGGTTTAACGTCCCAAAGTGACTCAGGCTATGAGAGATGCTGTAGTGAAGGGCTCCGGAAATTTCGACCACCCGGGGTTCTTTAACATGCACTGACATCGCACAGTACACGGGCCTCTAGAATTCCGCCTCCATAGAAATTCAACCGCCACAGCCGGGATCGAACCCACGTCTTTCCTGTCGGCAGCGGAGCACCATAACCACTGAGCCACCACAGCGGCCTATCCGCACCTAAGAGTCGAGCATTTCAAAACAACAAACCAAGGTCTTCAACCATAGAGAAAAATTCTGGGGCTATCTGTGGAACAGAAATGAGCGCCCATCGACACAACAGTAGTACGCACCAAGAAGTGCCTGCAGGCTGGTGCTGCACTGGACCAGCCTCTCTCCGGGATCTGCTTGCGGGAAGAAGACGGAGGCTGGCAGGCCGTTGGCGGCTGGCTCAAAGCGGAACCCCACGGCAACGAGCAGCTCCTTCCAGCCCGACACGGGCCCCACTTTGCTTTCAATGGACTTCTGGCTGGTGTACATGGCATTCTTCTGGCCCCTCTGGATCCGCTGCAGAGACTTCTCCACCTGGGCACATACAGTACACATAAGGAACCACTTCATTGGTTTCCTTTTCATAGCGATAGCTGTACGAAAGTCTTTCTCTGTGGTAAACGATGTTGACTTCTTCATCGTCACCGACCCAGCTGCATCGACTACAGGACAAACACCTCTCTCATAGCTATCCACTCCCCAATTAGCCCTGTCCTGTGCCGGATGCAGCCACCCTATCCCCACAAACTTGCTAATCTCATCCGCCATCCTGACTCTTTGTCGCCTACCACTATGTTTAACTTCCCTTGGGATCCACTGTGTTACCCAAAGGGACCACCACTTATATGCATTTGCCTTACACACCCTGCCCATGCCCGTTTCTTCTTCTTGATTTCGGCTAGGATGTCACTAACTCCTGCTCTCTTGCTGTCTCTTAACATTTTCTGCATCGTAAGTGAAAAATCCTGTATTCACCCACCGTCCATTAGGAATGCTGCCCGGATGGGGCACGTGGTTGGAGAGTGAGCATTTGAAAATGTGTCAGCTGTCATGCGACTCGGGTAGGGTTGGCAGTGGACAGTGTCATGTAGTTGTGATATGCATATCACTGTTACTTTACCATCAGGGGGACAGAGCAGAGTCTGAGAGCTTTTTTTATATTTTTTTCCTTTTTCACACACGCCATTAGGCTGTGTTTTCCAGAATACAAATGACAGTTTACAGGGACAAACATGCTCATTCATACTGAGGCCCTTCAAACTCAGTAGGGAACAAGTCTTCAGTAGGTTGTTCAAGACTGCTATCTAACATTGACTGAACCATGCAGACTTTGAGGCTAGTTGGGAAGACGTCATTGAAAACTAAATATAAAACAGATGGAACAAAGGTGAGAACACAAAAAAAAGCACTAGACGGCTATATGAACTTCTTGCCAAAGTGCAACACAGTGCCTGCGTTAATGTTGCATAATGCTCCCATGTTTTCCAACCACAAGTGCCAATTACTATGTGGAAGACTACTGCACCAACAGAGGAGACTTGCATGGTCAAGAATACAGTATCATTGCTACCTACCATCAAAACAACTTGGCAGTGTTCACTTCTTGACTAGTTGGTTCATGGCTCTCACACAGCAAAACTTAGTGAAACGCACATGATATGCAGAATGAGTGAACAGACAGGACTGCTTTAGTGATGAGAAAATCAACCCCCTATGAAGCAGCTCGCTCCTGAAAAGTCTAACAAACTATAAACAGCGCAAAAAGGAAGTGCATGTACCAGGTGCAGGACAACACGCAGGGCATCTCGGCACTTGTCGGGAGTCTTGAGCAGCTCAACCAGGGCCTGTCCCATGAGCACCACCTGGTTGGAGAGGTGCACGTCCCCACCCACCAGGGCAAAGCTGGCCCAGTTGGCTGGGTGGCCAAACTGCTTGGTGGTCTGGATCGTGCACAGGGCCTCGCTCAGTGCTGCACTGGCCCTGGAGCCCTGCTCCACGAGGAGGAAAACACAAGTGTGGAATAATCTCAACTGTAACGGCAGCTACAGTGCTTCTCTAAAGGTTTTCGAGACCAAGGCTACAAAAACTAAAAACTGAATTGGCCCCCAGCTAGTTCCAGTGACGATTATAGTTGTACCCTCAGCTGTCAATACACATAAGCCAGCCCTGCTGCCAGTTCTTAAAGCCGCCAGTCAACACCTGCTTCAGAATGTTTCTGAGCTCTATGTCTGCAGCCTTTATGTTTGTTTAGTTTTTTTTTCACCCGAATTCGTGCAAAATTTATTTCAGCTCGCTACTGAAATTGACTGCCTGACATAAGGTAAACTGAGATTTTTGTCCTGCTGAGCTGTGCTGTAAATAGCTGCCACGTACAAGTCATAAAATTGTGTTACTCATTTGCGTATGAACCAGATTCCTTAACATTTGCCCTAGCCAAGATAATTCCCGAACTCTATGCACATAGGTCACAGGTGATGTCCGCAGCACAATGCTCTTACCTGCATGAGGGACGAGTAGAAAGTCCTGAGCAGAATCTTGAGCGCAGTGTCGGGAACAGGCCAGAGCGACACGAGGACACAGTGTGCTCCTGCTGCAAGGAAAGCGCCAGCCAGAGTCTCCAGCGACTGAGCATCCACTCGTCCGTGCGAAGATCGTGTGTGGCACGTGCTGAGAACAACCAGGCGAGCCAACAGTCGCATCTGGGACACGTCAGAGGCCGTCAACAGCACGTCCGCTGTAGGTCGGGCCCCATCCGCTCCTTCTTCCCCACTTGCTTCTTCATCCTCTGCAAACTCTGCTCCCGATGCCAGCACGATTCCAGGGACCTATAAAAAGCCGTGGAAAGCTCTGTATCCGAATTGTTTTCTTCCAAGGCATATCAGGCTTTAAAAAGCAAAAAAAAAAAGGTTCAAACGTGGTACATGTTAAGCTGCAACACTGGTCTGTCCCTTGTGAGCACACCATGCTCACAACTTTATAAGTGGCACCTTGTCAAAGATACCACCTCCTACGAATGATCTCAGGCAAGAGGACATGCTTCTTAGTGGCACAGTTGGACTCTTGGAACATCCCTGGTGCTACGACGCTCCAGAGGGGTGAGTATAAAAGTACTCCTTGCTTTCTAGAGATCTGCGGCACTGAGGATAGATACAATGCAAAAACATAGATTGGCCCGGCGCCAATGCTCATCCCTAAAGAGTATTTGCAAGGGTAGCACACGTGTGACTTGTCCCAAATGGCAAAGGCCAAATTTGCTAGTTACTTGAGCATAGATGAATTTTGCACCTCTGTCCAAGCAGCTGTAGATAATGATGGTTGTTGACATGACGACACAACAACACTTTTCGAAGTTTCAGATTTCAGCTGTAAGCGACGACCAGAACTCACGAGTTTCCGCATTTTAAGCTGTGAGCTTAGATCAGGGCATAACTTAACAGAGACTTGCAGCATGACTAACAAGTACAAGCTTCATTTGTCACTGTTCTATGTTCAGCGAAGAGTGAAGAGATCAGTGGTCTCACCTTCCACGACACATGACTTGCGATGTGGATGCACTCTGCCTGTGCCATCCTGCCAATCACCATCTCCTTCGTGGCGTCGGCACCCAGCAAAGGTTCGCCACCCAAAATTTCGGCAACCATTTCTGCCTCCTGCTCTGCGTGTGGAATCTCCGCACAGCCAAGCCACTCCAGCGTGCAGGGCGAAAGCTGGATTCATTGGGAGATTGGATTAGGTGAGAGCAGCAGTTCAGGGCATAAAACGGGAGTAAACGACAGATCCTTTTTTCAGATGTGCTGTACTTGCAAAAGGCTGGTGGTGCCGAACACCTGCCAAGATGTCAACAAAGCTGCCAAGCTAATCCATGCAAGCATTCTTAACTGTAACTGAAGGTAATAACTACAGGTTTGTCCACTGAATTTCACAGCATGGTGAAGTATATTTCTTAACTAAGAATCTTACGCTTGTCCTGCACAGAAAGTTGCCACAGAGTGTGTGCATAAAATTGCCAACCAATGTAAGCACTTCACACAGCAGATATGCTTTTTCATCTGTATATCATAATGAAGAAGTGCTGCAGTAATGTGACAACATTCATGTGGATGTCTTGAAACAGGCTTTAGAAAAGACAAGCTAGCTTGAAATAAACAAAATTAAGTGCCAGTGAATATTATAAGCTGTATGAGTGCACTGAAAGCTACTTTCATGATTGTAAGGGATCGGTTGTGAACGTGGGGTCATCGGAACGCGGCTGGGGGCGCTCAAAGCGAAGCGTCTCCTTTCTTGGAATGCGGCCGCTCGCGAACGCGCCGGCAAGTACGGGTGTCCCCCCACCCTACGGAACCGATTCGCGCACGTGCTGGCACGAATTGGTATTTCTGTTTGTTTTTATGTTTATTTAGTGGTGGAGAGGGTGGTTTTACTTTGTTGAAGCCGGAGGGCTGGCCATGCCCTTGAAGAACCAATCATGTTGAGAGCACAACATGATTGGAAGCTACGAAATGTGGGCCGGGCCTTTAGGGCTTTAAAACCGGGCCCCGGAGCTGGAAGCAGGGTTCTGTGCTAAGGTGAGATGCAACGCATCTTCGGCAACGCCGAGTAGGGGCCTCCCCTAGTATTAGCCAGATCCACCTTTTGGTTGTTTGTCTTGTTGCCGTTGTATCTAGCGTGTATATTCTGTAAATATTTGTACATAAATCTTCAGTTATTGACTTTTTTATCCCTGCGTGTCAACACATCTTGAGACCGTCTCTGACGGGACACCCCTGGTGCGAAGAAAGAAGCTTCAGTCTTGAGAGAAACCAACCGTCTCTGACGGGGCACCCCTGGTGCAAGGAAGACGACAGAACCTGTGGAACTTTACTGGCGCAGTCGACAGGATCCTGCGGCCATCAAAAGACGGCGCAGGAAGAAGACTTTAAGGCAGGGAGAAAGGCGACGACAAGGTAACAGGTCAGCGTTCGAGAACGGACCTGCGGAGAGACGGCGGCAAGGATGCAAGGACCACAGCAGTAGTCCAGCGACGCGGGACTGCATACGGTCCAGAAAAGCAGCGCGTCGATAACTCGACAGTCACCGGCGTCGCGAAGCAAGGCGACAGCAGCGGGCACAGGACCAGCGGCGTCCGACAGCTCATCGCAGCGTGCGGTGAAAGTGGAGGTGGACTCCGACGCCAAGGAGCTGGCAATGCAGATCGACGCATCGAAACCGTGAGTTTCCTTGGACGCATTGTTCACGTCCCTGTGTTCGAGCCGGTAGGACAGCTGAGGGGTACGGAAGGCGGTATGGAGAGTTATCCAAGCCGACCCTCACTTGATGTGAAGTATCGAGTGGAATTGGCGAAGGCGCGCTTAGCTTATTATCAGGCTGAGCTTGCAAAAGTGAATGGAGGAAAGGCGCCGCTATGCGAGGAAAAACCTCTGGATTTGCAGGAGTTAGAAGCAAGGCGCCAGCAGCTAGAGCTCGAGCTGGCTAAGCTGAAAGAGACTAGGAGAGCTAGTGAACTAGCGAGGGACAACTGCTCCGAGTCGCGAGACGAGAGGCCACCTGTGCTGGAAGGTAAAGCCTTCTGCTTGTCATGCACAGGTCACAAAAATAGCAGTGAGGACGCTGAAAGCAATCAGCCGGTATGCGGGAACGCATCTTCGTTAGGAAAGGCCGCAAATGTTTCAGGAAGTGAGAACGAGATTCCTGAAGGGCGCGGAAATATCGCAGCTTTTCCGCCACCGCGGGCGGCTAGCGAAGAACAGGAGCAGCCCAATTCTCATGATCTAGGGCCAATCGAGACCAAGGTGCCCGATAACAAACAGGACAGCGGTGGAATTCCTGCACGCTCTATGTCTAAGATTGTGACCTCTGACACAGAGCTAGTAACAGGTGAAAATCTGGCGTTGCTGCAAACACCCACTGTGTCCGCCATAGGGCATGAAGTGCCCCGTAGCGTTTCTGGTGGCAAGAGCCCTTCATCCGAGGCAGAGAACGGAGGTGGGCCTGCTGGGCCGACCGGGCAGAGCGCCGCAAAGTTGTCGAACGCACCCGGTGTGTGTCCGGCCAGGTCCTTTGAGGACCCAGAAATGAGTGGCGACTTGCCGCAAGGCAAGCTCGGGTCAAGTGACTGCGAGGGAGCTCATGGAGCCTCGGAGTTAGAAGATGCCACGAAGCCGGCAAATGCCTATCAAGCAGGGAACGGCAACGTCAGTGTTTACCTGAGCAGGAACGGGGCAAATGGCTCCAAGCGAGGTAGAGTAACAGGAGGCAGGCGCGTGGCTTTCACGGTAGAAGTCGGCGCGGGGAACAGTACGTCCCGTGCTGCAGAACGCCAAATCACGTGTGGCAAAAGTGGTCGCACTGATATGATTAGGCTGGACAGGGGCTATGTTCCTCACGCAGTACGCGTTTCGAACCGGCGCGGCGGAGAAAGCTTTCCCTCAAGTGTGTCGCGTGCTGAAGTATTTGGACTTATCGAGGATCAGGACGTTGTTTTCGATCCTGGAGGGCAGCAATTTTTGAATTTTTGCCCCGCTGTGGCACCGGCCTAATGAGCGTAGTAGCCATTGGGCATTGATCGTATCGATTGAGACGCGTGGTGGCTCGAAACGCACACAGGGACGCTCGGTGCGACTAAGGAGGCTCACGTGGCCACTTACGGACGTCGTGCGAGTGCTACTGAACGCTCCAGTTGCGAGTGTCGGTGTGTGTGTGTGCTCGTTCGCGAGCAGGACGCGGGCGTGCATGCAAGTGAACTGGTTACATGGACGCCGTGTTACGGCGCACGGCAGGCATGCCACCGTGTGTATTTGTGGAATTTGCTTATGTTGTGTGTGCATTTTGCATTTTTTTTGTTTTTGGTTTTGTTGGTGCCAGTGCTGGTGTAGCTGCGGCATGTCACCCACAGGGTGGATTTATGAGTTGTACCGATCCCTTGTTGCTGTAATTCTAAAAGTGGCATTTGAGCCCCTTGTAGAATCTTGGGAAGGGCGTGTAAGGGATCGGTTGTGAACGTGGGGTCATCGGAACGCGGCTGGGGGCGCTCAAAGCGAAGCGTCTCCTTTCTTGGAACGCGGCCGCTCGCGAACGCGCCGGCAAGTACGGGTGTCCCCCCACCCTACGGAACCGATTCGCGCACGTGCTGGCACGAATTGGTATTTGTGTTTGTTTTTATGTTTATTTAGTGGTGGAGAGGGTGGTTTTACTTTGTTGAAGCCGGAGGGCTGGCCATGCCCTTGAAGAACCAATCATGTTGAGAGCACAACATGATTGGAAGCTACGAAATGTGGGCCGGGCCTTTAGGGCTTTAAAACCGGGCCCCGGAGCTGGAAGCAGGGTTCTGTGCTAAGGTGAGATGCAACGCATCTTCGGCAACGCCGAGTAGGGGCCTCCCCTAGTATTAGCCAGATCCACCTTTTGGTTGTTTGTCTTGTTGCCGTTGTATCTAACTTGTATATTCTGTAAATATTTGTATATAAATCTTCAGTTATTGACTTTTTTATCCCTGCGTGTCAACACATCTTGAGACCGTCTCTGACGGGGCACCCCTGGTGCGAAGAAAGAAGCTTCAGTCTTGAGAGAAACCAACCGTCTCTGACGGGGCACCCCTGGTGCAAGGAAGACGAAAGAACCTGTGGAACTTTACTATGATGTTGCACCAATGTGCTTCAATACTAAAAAAAAACTTAGTCTTCAAGAGCCCATCACCTTTTGAGGTAACTGACTCAACCTTGCTATTTCTGGTTTGAACTTGGCTCCACTTTTCTACATTTTTAAAAGTTACCATGAATAATTTCTAACATGGCACATTAACATGGCAAAACTCAAGTAGAATGTTGAAAGGGCAATACAAACACATAGCACGAGGCTGAGTAAATGCAGGAGCAATACAGGCAGTTAAGCAAAGAACTTGAACAGAAAGATGCCTCACACGGCCACAAAAAGAAACTAAGGAAATGTGACAGATTAAAAAAAAAATAAGGTGGCATGCATGTGCTGCATAAAAACTCCTCATCAACACAGCGCAAAAATTTCCAGATTTCTAAAAATTTTTTAAATCCTAAAGATGTAAATAAGCTCGCAGGGATTTACAGACCCACTAACCTTAGGATTGCCGACAATCAGCGAGATGAGTTGCTCCCCGGCACCCGTGGATGAGAATGCTGCAGCTCTCTGCTGGCCATGCTGCTGCTGCTGTCTTGCCGCCTTGGCACGCTGGCAGGCACGCAGCACTGACAGCGAAGGCAGCACTGTCAGGCTGAACCTCTCACACAGGTACTCGGTGGAGCCGTTTCCACGAAGCATCGCAAACGGCACCAGGTAGAGATCTCCGTCGGGAACGATGAGGAGGTCGCGACCCGCAAACCGGCTGAGCTCTTCTTCCGCGTGGCCGACGAGCAGCTCGTAGAGCGCATGTAGGGACGGCGGTCCCGGCCAGTGCGGTCGTGGAGCACGCATGCTGCCCGCACGGCTGGCAGGACCGGAGGTGACGCTGACGCTGCCCACGCTGAACAGGCTGCTCAGGCTGTAGTTGGAGCTGTTGAGGAGGTGGTTTCGGTTGCCCAGGCGGCTGAAGCCTGTGCCGCTTCGGCGCTCTGGGTCCTGCACGAGTTTCGCAAAGTGAGACAAGCATCGAAATTGTGCTTTATTTCTCTTTTCTTTTTCTGAATAAAATCTAAGATGAGAAAATCTAGAAAATCTAAACCTTATCTCTGTTTATTTCACAAGTTCCACAACTTTCCAGAAACCAACCAATTAATTCCACGTGTGCATCGCATTTCCCACCATAACCACCCGAACGCTGTTTACCCTGAACGTGCACATACCACCACATTCCAGCAATCATTTTTCTCAAAGACTTCCCGTGACTGGAATGACCTCTCTGCTGAAGTGGCCACCATCATGAATCATCGACTGTTCAAGACCACTATCAAGGAAGCCTATTCATCAACATAATTTTTGTCCATTTTCTAATAATGTATAATATTTTTTTTGCCGTGTTATCCCCACCCCTCATATAATGTCCCGAAAGGGACCTTTGAGGAATAAATAAATAAATAAGTAAAATCTACAAAAAGCAGAGACAAATTGCTTGCCTGGCCAAACCGGTCGCTGGCTTCATCCCAGTGGTTCTGGCAAGCGTCCTCTGCATCGGGATCCACCCCCAGCGATTCTCGCAGGGCCAGAAGGTGACGCTCGAGGAGAGGCGCTTTCTTGGGAAGCTTGCCATCCTTGTCGGGCAGCAAGGGTTCGGACTGGTTCTCACTCAGCGGTGTTTCGGTGAACTTCACAATGCCTGCCAAGAGATATGAAAGGGACAGTGAGGAAGATTGTGATAGGTCACCACTGTTATACAGTAAACTATTCTGACAGAAACTTGAAAGTGTTTACTTACACACTGCATGACTGCCATAGCAGAGAAAGAAAGAAATGGGAACAAGCAGTCAGCAAGCACTAGTCAGCACAGGAGCATGGAGCATTCAAAGTCTCATAGTTCACACTCTGCGGATTGGAGCATCTCACAATAGATCTTACTGCCAGCATGTACTACGACAAGAAATAAGAACAACCTAGCGATACCCAAAGCAAGAGAGCTGGTCACCTGTTTCTCTATGACAGTGGCCACAATTCCACAAGTCAGACACACTCTTCCAATAAGTATATGTCTGGCTGAGAAAGCAAAGTTGCTCACCAATTAAAAATTTAGTCTTTTCATGATAGCTCTCACTTTGTTTGTCAGTAGAAGTGCAAGACTCTTTTCTTTATACTGAGTGCCTGAAATTCTGTAACGTCAACTTCCCTGCTTAAAGTGAAATGCAGGAAAACAATTTAGCAACTTTTTCACTACTGAGTGAAGAAAGCGCTCGTGTCGTCCACTCTTTCTGTCCATGTTTTTCGCGCTAAAATTTTGCAAGATGTATGTTAACCAACTCGCCCAATATGCAGTACTGTTAGACCACCTAGAGTACACCCCTTGTTACTGGTAGCCATAGCTGGTCAAACTGGTTTAAGGAACAATTCCCAGTTGATTCCAGTTGGCTTTCAGTTGAGTTCCAGTTGCAGTCGACTGGAAACCAACTGGAATCAACTGGGAATTGTTCCTTAAACCAGTAAGACCAGTTACAATTTTCGCCTGGTCATAGTGATGTCGTTTCATAGTGATGTCGTCGCAGAAATTAAACTGTTCCAGTGCTATCATTGTTGCCAGGGTGATTGGAGCTTTGTCAAGCTGCTATTGTGCAGCTTTTTCTCCTACCCCCCTTTTTCGTCATGTATATTTTAGTTTGGTGAAAATAAAACTTATTGATTGATTGATTGATGTTAGTGACTGGTCACTAACATGCGACGACATCACTATGAACAAACCGTTTCCATATGGCCACCTCGTGATGTGTGGTCATGAGACGTGGCGACATCAGAGCATACAGAAGATGTCCCCACCACTGGTGCTGTCACTGCTAATGCCAGAAAGGCTTCTTTTCGAAAAAATGCTAAACATGCAAAAAAGTGCTTGGACGTAAAAAAGCATGAACACATGCAGGTGA
Organism: Amblyomma mixtum; assembly: GCF_055824585.1. NCBI lineage: Eukaryota > Metazoa > Arthropoda > Arachnida > Ixodida > Ixodidae > Amblyomma > Amblyomma mixtum. The sequence goes on from NC_143013.1 coordinate 254,557,472, forward strand.
ATTGTTTTAATGCCAACAACTACAAATGCGCGGCCATGTGCTGCTGTACCTTTGTGTGGCACCATGAGCCAGATGAGCAGGTGCCCGGCGGCCAGGCTGAAGTAGAGGACGGTGGCCTTCTGCCGGTTCACCACCTCCAGCAGCAGTGCCAGGCTGCTGGGCACACAGGCGCTGGATACCAGGGGGCTCCGGCGGGTCTCCAGGGCACGCTCCGCAAAGCTGCGGGTCCGGCTGCGCTCTGCGACTAGCAGGGCCTCGTCCTGTCTGCCCAAGGACACCAGCACCCGCTGCGTAGGAAACAACCACTTAAGACGTGAGCAGCCACTCAGTTCGACCTGGCCAGTCAGACAAAAGGCTGTGCAGTCTAACGAACGAAAATTAAAAGGTGGAAATGACTGCACTGTTTCATTATTTACTCCGAAGGATGCACAGCATTGCCTGAAAATTTTATCTAATACTACGACAGGATGGAAGTGAAGACAGCACAAGGACACAAGGGCAAAGACAAAGATATGGAAAGAAGCACTTATTAGCGCTCATCTTGCCTATTTCTTTCCCAGCATCCTTTTGTTTTTGTGCTATCTCTGTTCATTTTTCAATGACATACAGGAGATCAAATATTTTTAAAAACAATGAATGAGGATTTATTTACAACTATACACCAAAGAAACACTGGCTGGAGAGCGTCAAAACGAGAGGCTAGCTTCTCCAGGATTGACGGGTGTCTGTGACCTGACCTTAACGAAGCAATCGTCCTCTCCGCTTGCCCACCCTCACACACAAATCACCATCACACACCGACACCGCTTTCCCTCAGGGGGGGGGGGGGGTAATGAATGCTTCCCAACTTTTCTTGTAACGTGCCGAGCTGTCCTTCCCTCGGACACAGTGGATGGCTCGTAGTGTTGTGCCACGAAAGGAAACTTAGGGAGCATCACTAGTGTGAAATCTTTAACAATCTCCATCCCCATCATGTCTAACCAAAAAAGCTCATTTTCCTACCGGTCCAATACATTGTACCAAGGCTACAATAGTGCTGCTGACATAACGCATTATCTACCACACTGAAGCAAGCACAAAATTTGGTTTTCCCAGCTGTATTTTAATTCATGCTCCACTGCTGCTGTGGAATTAAGATGCTACATCCAGTGCCACACCACTTCGAGTAAAGAACCAATTTTTGTCAATGTCTGGCTTTATAATTTGTGAATGCGGTCTTCCGAACATTTCGATCACCTGGCAGTACTCAGATATATGTATTCTCCGAGCTCATGCTACAAATGAAGAGAGGAATGAGCGAGTGCATCGGCAGTGAGAAACAAGAACCAGCTTGCCTGCAGCGCCTGCGACGTGTCACCCAGGAACTCTCCAACAAACGGGTCACTGCCGCGGTGCTCCCCGAGAGTGGACGCTGCCATCAGTGCCTCCAGCAAGTCGTGAGCGCGAGCAAGCTGCTGCTGTGCGCCGTCCAGATCGCCCTGGAGCCAGAGGACCAGGCCGAGCCGCTGGCGCACGCGGGCTTCTTCCTCCCGCTTCCCACCCCCGAGCTGCTCGCACGCCTGCAGAGCCTGCTGCAGGTAGCTGCATGCTTGGTTCACGTGGCCCAGTGCATGATGCACACGGCCTGCACATGTAGAGAAAGGTGATGGAATAGAGCATTAGAAATGTACAGGAGTATGCTGTGGCAGGCTGGTTTATTTTTCTCAAACGTTCGAAGAAGCACACCCCCCCCCCCCACCCCCAGAAAATCAATTAAAGAATCCCACTGCAAGAAGTGCACACAACAGCAATGGTGTGGGTAACAGCGTGGAATCTAACTGTGCCCCAATAAATCATTTATAACTGACTTTCTTCACCCATTAAAAAGTTGAGGTCACGTGAGGCATACAAAAACTGCCATAGATAGCTGTTTGCTCACTTGTCATTTTACTCTTACAGATGGCTAGTGTAAGAGCTAAATTGAATTAAAACGACGAAGAAGCAAATATACTGTAGCTTTTATAAGCCTTGTAAGATCTAGCTAAGCCTTAATTATGATGTCATAGCTCCAACTACGATGTCTATCACACATATTGACTAGCGAAATTCACACACACACAGGACAAGAGAAGGCGACAGAACACACGCTAGTACACGCTAGTGTTTTCTGTCGCCTTCTCTTGTCATGTGTGTGTGAATTTCGCTAGTCAATATGTGTGATACCGACTACCAACTAGCCCAACTTAAAGCTTTAGCAGTTATGATGAATCTCTAAGCTCTAATTTATATTCATTACATCAGTTCAGCTGCTTAAATTGAAAATGAAACTGAGTTGAGAAGCAATTGTAGATCTTTTCATGAGAAACCAGTGAATTCCGCTATTCCAAACAGAAAATATGCTATAAAAAATTTTAATGTCTCAATCCCTTTAATTAAGACCCCCACATGGTGCACAAAGCTCGAATTGCTTTCCAAGGCTTGAATTCCCTCTAAGACCACTACACGGTACATACAGCTCGAATTGCTTGTCAAGGCTTGAATTTGAATGTCTTTTTCGGGCCAAGCAGTTGCTGCACACTCACCCAGACTGCTGTAGGCCTCCGCCTTAGCTGCTTTGTCACCCAGCTGGGCGGCAATGCTCAGGTGCTGTTCCTGCAGCGCAACAGCCTTGTCGTAGTTCTCTAGTGCCTCGTGAGTGATGCCCAGGTTTCCATAAGCACGCCCCTGAGCAGCCATGTTGTTTGTCTCCTCGGCTATCTCAAGGTCGACTTGGTGCCAGTGCAGAGCCCGGTCATACGCTCCCATAGCCTGTGAGGAGAGGGAATGGGTGGATATGAACGAAAAGTTATCTAACATAAGAGAAGCCTGAAATGGCGCCACGCTTTATTCATGGCGCAAGCATGTCATATTGTGCATTCGGAAGTGATGTTGCATGGTTCCTCTTGCCTCTGTTGTTCAGTTACTCTGACAAGGTGGGAAGCCCATGTCATGAATTAGTACGGTGTTAAACACTTCCATGCAAAGAGGACTCAGGCTGAACAGTCTTGTATCATTAAAAAAAAATGCAGTGCTGCACAGTCAAGTGTGACCAGCAAAGCCTCATATGCAATGCTTATGATACTAGCTAAACACACACGATAAATCTAGAATAGGTCTTTAGATTTAATACTTGGCCTATATTACCTTCAATTTGACTCTTGGTTGCCTTTCGCTCATATGGCCAAGCACCTCTGCAATAGCATGGCATCTTTACAATGGACAGCCATCAAAGCAGTACTGCTTTAGCTTTTGTTAGCTTTGCACAGTTCTTGACGCTACATACGTGTTGTGCCAAACTCATGCCGGGCATACAAACAGCAGCTTTCTCTGCAATTTGTCTGTTTTGCTGCTTTTTCTGTTCTGTAAGCACGTTAACTTTCTGTCCAGTTTTCTATTCTGTTTCACTAGTAGGAGAGCCTCAATTATGGCAAACCCATCCTGCCAGCTCTTTCCAGCATTTCTTCTTACTTTTTTTTTACATCTTCCATGGCGCCAGTGTGGTTTTCACAGCATTATGAAAATAAGCTATATACACATGTTTTCATCTGAATAGCTCTACACAGAGAAGACGGTACAGTAAAGCCTCATTAATACGTACCCGCTTACCAAGTAGTTGCGGTTAAAATGTAGTTGTGTGAATTCCCCGGCGTAGCCACCATTGAAACCAATGTACTGGCTGACCGCTTAAAACGTAGTAGCCCATGAACTGCCTACCGCTTAATGCGTACTTGCCGTCGCGGTTTGGCTGGCGCCATGCTATTACGCAAAACGTTTTCCGCCTTTCCGAAGAGCATTGTCAACGTGCAAACCGCTGGCGATTCAACACTGCGGCCATTTCGGCCATGTCCCGACGAGCGCAGCGATGTCCATGTCAAGGGGGAGCCCGAGAAGCGTCGGCCACTTCTGCGTTCTTGCGCGCGAATGCATCGTCGCCAGCCCTATCGCAGTAACCATCACCGTCACCCCCCACTCTACCCATGTCATGTGATCTCGCTACACCTCGAGGAAACCTCGCAGCGCGCGTGACGTGTTGTGGATGTGTTGCAGTTAGGCAAAGTGCGTCTTTGTTCCGTGTGAACGCGAACGGTGGGCACCATGCGAAGCCTATGCGACCGAAGTATCGCGCGCTAACAGTTGAGGAGAAGTTGGACATTATTCGTTCAATTGAAAATGGAACTACGAAAAGTGCACAAGCGCGTGCGTGGGACTTGCCGTTAACAACAGTCTGCGGCATTTGGAATGCTCGGGAGAAGTTGAAAAGCGGGGCCCTGTCGAATATGAAGAGGTGCCGCTTGAGGGGATCAGCTTTTCCAGAAGTGGAAGAAGCTTTAGTGCTGTGGTTGAAAAAAGCAAGGTCAGAAAACCTGCCTGTCACCGGACCTCTCCTCGCCGAAAAAGCGGAAGTGTTTGCGGCCCAGCTCAACTGCAAAGACTTTTCGTGCAGTAACGGTTGGTTGGCCTGTTTTAAAGCACGCTACAGCATAAGTTCGAGGGTGGTGTGCGGAGAGGCAGCACACGCGGACAAAGAGGGTGCCGAAGAATGGCAGAATGGGTTACTTCAACAAGAGCTGACCAGCTACGCCGCAGAAGACGTTTTCAACTTGGACGAGTCGGCGCTTTTTTACCGACTTCTGCCCAACAGGACGCTGGCGTTCAAGGGGGAACACTGCACCGGTGGCAAGCTTTCAAAAGAAAGAGTATCAGTTGCTTTTGCGGTCAACATGACCGGGAGCCAGAAGCTGCCACTCCTCGTCATTGGAAGATACGCCAATCCAAGGTGCTTCAAAGGCGGTCGATTGCCCTCGGGCGTTATTTACAGGAGCAACCAGAAAGCCTGGATGACTGCCAAGCTTTTTGAAGAGTACATCCGGCTTTTGGATCGGCGTTTCATGGCAGAAAAAAGAAAAATCCTGCTCGTGCTTGACAACACGTCCTGCCATTCGGAGTTAACAAACTTGGGCGCAATCAAGCTCTTCTTCTTGCCACCCAACACCACGGCACTTGCACAGCCTCTCGACCAAGGCATCATTCGTTCGGCCAAGCACCACCACAGGAAGAACCTCCTACGCAGAATGCTCCTGGCGATGGAAAGCGGGAAGATGTACTTAATTGATCTGCTAGGTGCGGTGCACCTCCTAGCGTTCTCGTGGCAGCAGGTTGATCCAGTAACAATACAGAACTGCTTCGCGCGCGCAAAATTCATAGTAAGCGCAAGCGATTCCGAAGTCTGCGATCCCGCCGATGACTGCAACACCCTACTAACGGAGGTGTTGGAACGACAGGGTGGTGCGGAGGCTGTGAACTTCGAAATGTTCTGTGAGGTCGACAGCGACGTTGCAACCACTCCAGGCTGGTCGGACAGCGAGATTGTCGCCGCAGTTGCACCACCCCAAGGCGGTGAGGAAGACGCTGAGAAAGAGGACAGCGGCGACGAATTGCCAACCGAAGATTTTAGCCCCACTGTAGCGGAAGCTTCGCAAGCATTGGCGGTAATGAGGGCGTTCGCCGAGAAGAGGGGCCTCATGGAAAAGCTTGCCCCCAGTCTCTCCAATTTTGAGACTGCTGTTGTCGCCGCACGGCCGCCACGGCGGCAACTGAAGATGACCGATTTCTGGTCGGCGGCACAAGAATAAAGTGCACGTACGTACGTGTATTTGTTGGATATTTACTGTGCCTGAATTTCTTCTCTTTTGGGGCGTGAATAATGGCAAATTTTTATTAGTTGGTTAAGGTGTACTACCGGATAGTGCGTACTATTCCCGCGTTCCCGCCAACTACGTATTAACGGGGTTTTACTGTAGAAAGAAAGAACACGACATATGTACTACGTCTCGTAATGCGATACTACATCTTCCTTGCACCAGGTGAGAGTATGTTTGGGGATGCATCATCAAAAGAAATAAAACAGAAAGGCTCGGCATATTGACGTGTGACTAGCCAAACAAGTGCCACACCCAGCTAGTGTACTTCCAGGAGTCTAGCGATGCCAAGGAGACAAGGAAACTTCGGAGACAAAAATAACAAATTTGCGAGAGATCTGACAAGAGGCCATTCAGTGAAGAGAGCATAGAGACAACTGTAAAGTGAAAGGAAAAGGCAAGCACTGACCTGGTAGACGGCACCCATGCCGCAGGCGGCATCGCCCCGCAAGGCTGGGTCATCCTCCGCTAGCGCCATCTGCCGCTCGAGGCATGCCAGGGCCTGCTCGTAATTACCCAGCTGCCGGTGCAAGGCACCCAGTTCACCGTATGCTGCTGCCTTGCCCGGCACTGCGCCTTCAGCCGTCTGCTCGTGGGCCACCACGAGGCGTTTCTCCAGACATACCTGCATCATGGACAGAGAGGGGAAGGAGTCAGTTTTAGTGATACCTTGAGAGCAGAAGAGACACTAGGGAGTGATAGAGAGTTAGACTGGCTGATGAGATTGGAAAATTTGCAGAGATATGATGGCTGTGGCTAGCACAGGACAGGATTAATTGGTGGAATACGAAGAGGGTATTTATCCAGCAGTGGACATTGTTACTAGACTGATGCAGAAATGACAATGAGGACACATACACCTGTCTCTAGGCCCCAACAATCCCCCCCCCCCCCCCCCCTCCATGTTAGCACACCCAGTGCATCATGCATTTGCCACCAAATGGCTAAATTACAACAAAATTAAAATGAAGGAATGAACTGTGCACTTCCCACCAGAGGGCCTTACAATAACCCAGTGAAAGCTAGAATGACTCATGCTTTTGGTTGTATTCTAGCCAGAGATTATGAACATAATGAAGGCAGCAACAACAAAAAAATGGCGCACGTGCCTTTGAATATTTCAATAATGCATCAGGCCACCACCAGATTATAGTATTACCTTGCTGCCTTCTAGCAGTCTAAGAATGGCTGATGAAACTCAAATACTGCAACTAAAAAATGCATCAGTTTCACCACTTTATGATGTCATAACTAATGTGCCAAAGCTTCGTGTACCTTTCTGTAGCACCATTTTTCATGCTTTTGGTATCTTATATACAAAGTTTGCTTCTAACTGCCTTCAGTTTGCAAGAATTTTCAGACCACACTTAATAAAATATTGCATATTGGTCCACACCTCCAACAGCCTTGATGTCCTCCTGTTTGACATTTAACTCAACTTTTTCTAAATTAAATCTTCCATTCCATTCAAGAGAACATTCAGTTCAATAAGCCTCAGGCTCAGTGTTTTCCGTTCATAGAACTTGCCCTAGTTGACATTCTTTCACACACCACCTGTAATCAACTACAGGTCACATGATTTGAAAACCTCCACCCACACTTCTTTCCCCTGCATTCTCCAAAAATCATGTGCGGGATGTGGATACTTGCTGCACACACATTCATCTACAGATAGACATGGAGAAGGCAGAAGTTGGGAAACCATGAAGGAACAAGTAGATGAGATGCTTTACTGTATAAGGACACTCACTAAACCACATTAAGCTATTCCAGAAATGAAGCCGCTCACCAAGGCCTGCTGCAGGTTGCCAAGGCTTCGGTATGAGCTTCCCAGGCCCCTGTAGGCCCGTTCTTGGTCCCGGGGAGACTGCGCCTTGATGGCAATGCTCAGGTACTGCTCATGGCACTTGACCGCCTCCTCGGGGTCTCCGAGGGCATCGTAGCACTCGCCAAGGCTGCCATATGCACGGCCTTTGTCCAGCAGAGTGCTGCTACTGCTCCCAAGCTGAGGAGAGAAGGAGGGCACAGATCAAGGTCAGCTCCATGCATAGCATACATGTTAACAAGAGAACAAAAGTAATGCTACAGCAAGGCCATGAGTTAAGACCTCTTGCATTCATGACCTTTTCTATGATAAGATAAGGTCTCATAGATTAAGTAGAAGTGAGTCTGTAGTTGCAGCACACCACAAGAATGTGGAAGAACAATGGAAGAATACCACTGTGCAGCAGGGTATCTTATTTGCTCTTTCTTGTGCTTCTCTAACGGGAGCTTTCATAGAGAAGTCTATGTATTTTATGAGGCTATCTTCTTCTTTGCCTACTCCCTCTTCTTCCAAGCTAGCCCTAATAACATGAATACTGTCACGGAAGATAGGGTGACAAGTCGCTAACGAGCAGAATACAGCAGCCAGCCAGCGCGAGACACTTCAACGTCTCCTCTTTCATGCGCCACCTGAGAACACCAGGTGGCAATACCTATCCTCCTACAGAGAGCAGGCATGTGTACAGTGGATACTTTAAACAAAGGTGCTCTTACTGCAGGCTACTCTGGATGCACACTTGTAGTGGTGGAGACAGACAGATAGACAAAATATGTAAACATAGGAAAGGGATAAATGTAGACACCAAATGCATTCAAAGCATTAAGACCGAGCTGTAATCGCATCGCTGCAGTCATCACCTGTTCAAGGAGTGCGAGCTGCTGTTCGAAGTAGCCGATGGCATCTTCGTAGTGGGCCAGTCCAAGACGAGCCAGGCCCAGGTTCCCCAGTGCCTGAGTCTCGAGTGGGCAGTCGCGCAGCTGGCGTGCCCGCTCCAGCTGTGCCTGGTAGCAGCGCAGGGCCAGACCCAGCTGTCCCAGTGAGAGGTGCACTGCACCGAGGCGTCCCTGGGCAAGGCATTCGCCACGCACATCACCCAGCTCCTGCTGCAGGGCCAGCTCCTGGAAGAGCAGGAACCGTGCAGAAGGGAAGGAGTGTTATCGTGATACAGCAATCCTGGGGATCACACAATGACGAAGCAGTGAAACACGAAGCAAGGAAGAGATAAAAGGAATTGTGGTCACTACTCTGTTGGTAACTGAACAGCGAAGACAGACGAACTTACGAAGAACAAAAAGGCCGCTAGATGAGTCAGGTCAGAGGTTGACCACTCATCCAGTGGCCTCCTTGTAGTGATGCAAAACTATCGATAGTACTATCGATACTATCGATAGCAGAAAAGACTATCGATAGTACTATATCGATGGTACTATCGATAGTTCTTTTGATAGTACTATCGATAGCCGTATCGATACTACTTGCTGTATACAGTACTATCGATACTATAAAATCAACCACGCGTACCCACTGCATCCTAAACTTGGTTTCCCGAGTGTGTGGTATGGAGGTCATGGTATGAGTAACTGACAGGACTCGCCCGTTTTCGCAGCCTACACGTCACCGAGCTCTGCAGACGTTCCCTACGTAAAGTTGGTGGATAAAATGTTAGCGTGTGAATGACCTAGTTGCGAAGCATGTGTGCGAAAACCATTTCTGCAGCGGTTACGTCAGCAAACCAGCACAACTTGTGCTGTTTGTTCTTTCATCGGCCGCAGTTCCATGTATTTTTCCGAACTGTCCCATTGCACGTTAAGGAACCCCAGCTGGTCGAAATTTACCCGGAGACCTCCAATCAGGTATCATAAATGTTTTGGTTATATCGCTGACCAACAAATGCATAATATCAATATTGGTGCTATCAACAGTCTTAGCATCGACAGTTACACTATCGATAGTCTTGCTATCGATAGCGGTACTATCAATAGTAGCACTATCGATAGTAGACTATCAATAATACCATCGATAGTCTATCGATAGTAGTACTATCGATAGTTTTTCACACTATCAATAGTTTAAAAAAAACTATCGATACTATCGATAGTCAATTTTCCGATAGTTTGCATCACTACCTCCTTGCTCTCAGTTTCGTCTGTTTGCAGCATATCGTTAAATCACCAACCTGGCCAGCTTTCTGCATTCCTTCAAAAATTTCACAGCACTGAGTTTCAAGACAAATCTAAGTGCCCCTATTTCACTCTTTTTCTTGGCTTTTGCATCCGAGCCTCTAAATTAACGAATTTTACATTCGAGATGGATGGAAAGTCAGGCTCTACGACTAACATTCAGTGTCGCTGATTTCACTTGGTAGCCTTCTGGTGCTACTGTTAGAGGTTTTGCAGCAGCGTTTACCTGCGTATGGTAGCCAAGGGACTTGTCGTAGCACTTGAGCTGCCTGTGGCACAGGCCCAGGGCACCGTATGCTGCGGCTTCAAGATGGCGCTCTTTGGACTGCCGCACTAGCATCAGCTGCTTCTGGTACATCTGCACTGCCTCCTCGCTCTTTCCCATCTTCATCAGCACATCACCCATGTTGCCCAGTGCACGGAACTTGCCCTGCAGTCACAGAGAGCAGGAAAAAGACATGAGTGCTGCGTCAATTAGGATTCACAAATATCATAGCGAAGAACATCAGGTAATCAGCTAATTTACTACAACACTGCTACCACCGTTATAGCACAATGTTTCTTTGGCCCATCTTAGCGCTGTTACATCATTTACATCTACAAGTACCAACCAACCCATACCAGCCCTCTTCTAGTCCCACTTGTATAATGCTTATGGCACCACTTGTGTTCTCCTTTCCAAGGTCAAATGACAAAACACTCATATATCTAATTACTGATTAAGTCATAATAGCCTAATACATTTTCTCGCAGTGCCTAATTCAAGGTTTGCAAGGTAATTCAGAGAACTAAAGCTTTGAAAGTTCCACTAACTGATAATAGTTATTAAGGCACAGAGACAGTATCCATGGGTGTGCACTTCTCACTGGCTAGTTTTACGTGCAAGGCAGTTGTTACTTGTACACCAGCAGCAAAAAAACACATGCTCGTCAAATGCTCACAGTGGCACAATGATAACTCGCACAGCAGTCATGCAATGTTTTCTTTAACTCACGTGTCAGATACCAAGCTATAACAAAAGGTATTGCTGCCTACAGACGCTGCGGTTATTGACATGAGAAAATCTTGGCAGCTAAGAGAATCTGAAAGTCAAGTCAAGGCCCACATTTTCGGAGGATGCACGTGTATTAAAGAAAACTTTCGATGACACATTGAAGGTGTATGCACCTGCAAGTTCCGCGAGACCTGTGACAAGGCGAGGAAGTACTTCTGGCACTCGTACGCTGCGTCCAAGTTCCCCAAAGCCAGATGAGAAAGGCCCAGGTTGCAGTAGGCCCGCCCCATGTTGACACGATCGTGTAGGTTCTTGGCCAGTGTCAGATCCTTTTCATAGTAATCAATGGCATCCTGTTGGGCAAAAAAGAAAGGGCAGCCAGCGATTTCAGCCATCTGCTGGATACACCACAAAAGTTAGCATTATGCACGTGGTTTCCAGGTAGACATCATGAACGTAACACAGAAGCATATCAGGAAAATATCTCTATTCTGCCACGTTGCACCGCCTTAGTGTAATGCAGTTGTCCTTTCTTTCAGATCTTTGTTTAGGTAAACACATCTCATTCGGTAAACACATGTCACTAACAGCTGCAAATTTATCAAGGGAGGGGGGGTGCTTTCACTTTTTCACTTTTTCGTCTCCCTAAAACGCTTTCAAATGCTGTTTCTTCTTTCCTGCTGAAAAATTTTTGCTGGAACACTGCTTTTTTTTATGACAGCAAAGAAAACGAAAGCTTACTAAACAAGATCTCTGTCAGCTAGCAGAAAAGATGTGAATGTGAATACAGGTTCAAAGCCCTCGAGTGAACAGTGCTACGTGAAAACCTTTGCCACAAGTAAATCCGCACCTTGTAGTTTCCCAGGCAGTAGTGGGCATAACCCAGGAAGTGGCAGGCTCTCGCTTGCGCTTCGGTGTCGCCCATCTCCTCGGAGAGGCGCAGGTAATTCTCGTAGTAGGGCACGGCCTGGCCAAACTCTCCACGTGAACTGTAGCAGTTTCCCAGGTTGCATAGGGCGCATGCCTCACCCGCGGCATCCTTCAGCTCCCGTGCTATGTTCAGGTGGCTAAGAAGAGACGCAGAAAAGAAGAAAGTCAGAAACGCTCAACGAAATCAAATGCTGGCCAGTAGAAGCCAGAGGGACCACCTCATGCATAACAACAATGTAAAGAACAAGACAACAGTCCATCACTTTGAATGAGAAGAAAGAGAAAGGAGATGGAATGGGCTTACCTGTGGTAGTGAAGAAGGGCCATTTCGTGGCGTCCCAACGCTTGGTATGCCACAGCCAGGTTTCCATGTGTAGAAGCCTCTGCACTGCGGTCATTAACCTCCTGCAATGCATTTGGTACAAAAATGCATGGAAACAGTTACCACGAATAGAGGTAACACTGAATATTATACAGCTGTTCTGTACATATGAGGCCTCATGACATTTACATCAAACAAAAGCAGTTCTGAAGACGTCCCCTGTATAATTCATTCTGCAGAATTCAGAGTGCACAAAGCACTTTTATATAAGTAGTCCTTGCCAGAAGTGCAGAGAACAGAAAAAAAAAAACTAGTAGTGAAGCAGCATGCAGATGTGTCCCATCGCACCCTTACACCTCCGCTCTACCATCATAGACTGCTGATGCGTGCTTGCACCAGCAACACATTATTGTTTCCTCCTTGGTTACCTTGGAGATGGTAAGTTCCTGCTTGTGCAGCTGGACGGCCTGCTCGTAGCAGCCCATGGCACTCTGGGCGTTGCCCATGTTGCCATAGGCACGACCCATGCCCGCCCGGTCCCCCAGGGACCTCGCTATGTTCAGGTGTGCCTGGTGCAACTTGAGCGCAGCCTCGTAGTGGCCTGCCAGCTGGTACACAATGCCCAGGTTGGAGCAGGCACGCCCTTCAGCCACCTGCACACACCCACACAGATGTATATGTATGTGTAGGCCCACTCCCATGACAGGCACCTTCAACACATGGTTTCTGGAGCTCTTATCAGAGACAACAGGCAGCTGTGCATGCAGTGTGCATGAGATAAAGAGGCAAAAAAAAGCAACAATGAATAAAATACTCTGCATAATGTATTATTGTTTAATCTATCAAGCCATTCCTGCTTCCAAGATAATGCATCTCCATGCAGGTTGAGAACATTTCACACATCTGAAATTTCGGTGGCTTGATAACAGTTTCTGCTAGACTGCGCCTAGCCGCCAAACCAAGAGTTTATTCAGTTTTCATTACTGCAATAAACATAACTAACAACCTTCTAGCACCACAGTTCAATATGCTCTCCATATGGGGAATACAGGCAATGAAGTAATAGCAGTAGCTACACTATATGTCTTGTCATGCCATCAGAGTGCTCAAACAAAAACACACTGGCTATACACATGCAAACCATGTGACCATACAAGAGACATTCTCAAGAGCATGCAATTTCTGGTGCGCGTGGACAACATTCTCACAGGCCAGCAGGCAAACACAGGTGTTTTCATTTGTGACAAACCATGCCTAGTAATGCCGTTTAACTTTGAGAAAGTACCATGAAGAACGATCGCTGTAAAGTTTTTTTCAGCAGCGCTGTCAGGTGTAAACAGGTAGCACACCGCCACATACCTTGTCCCTGGCAGCGAGGGCCATGTCCAGCTGCTTCTCGTGCCACCGCCGTGCCTGCTGTCCATCGCCCATGCAGCGGGCAGCGTGGCCCAGTCCAGCGTACGCTCGTGCCTCGATGGTCCGGTCGCCCAGCTCGCGCGCTATCCTCAGCACCTGCTCATGGTAAGAGCGTGCCTGGTCGAAGCAGCGCCGGTAGTGGTGCGAGGAGCCCAGGTTCGAGTAGGCGCGTGCCTCCTCCACTTTGTTCCCCAGCTGCTTGGCCAATCGCAGGTGCTCAGTGTGGCACTCCACAGCACTTTCAAAGTCACCCATGGCCAGGTACACTGCACCCACGTTGCCCACCTGAAACAGGCATTATGTAAAAATCATGCAAACTGCTCAGCTGCATTTCCTTAGAGGCGAATCACAAAACATGCTCATGTGCTATGCAACATCAGTGCACGTTAAAGAACACCGGGTGGTCATAATTATTCTGAAGCCTTTCATTACGGCACCCTCTTTCTTCCTCCCTTCTTTATCCCTTCCCTCAAGGCACGGTTGAGGTGTCCACCGAAAAATGAGCCAGTTACTGCATCTTTCTTCTTTCAAGCCCCTTGCATTTCTTCAGGCAGCATTTTAACTGTAATAACACTTTCCAGATATCAAACATAGTGTCTGAAACCATTTTATGTCATAGGAGATGTTGGGCTAGTTCAGGAGACAATACATGAGAAGTACACAAGCAGACGGAAGTAAACAATGCACTCTATAACCTTCTAACCATCCTCAGCGCTGCTTCATCAAAGCTTGGAGGTAAAGAATATGCATTCTGGTAGTGATGGCTAATGGGATTTCTTAAAAACACACAAAGTTCCTTGATTTCTGTTACGACAGGCATGATTTCACTTCAAACCGCATGCTGCGGTTACTTTGGCCCACATTTATATAAAATCTACATGTACATACCTCCCGAGCCTCTTGTAGCCTGTCTCCCATCTGTCGTACAAGTTGTACACACTGCTTGTGGCTGGCCAGGGCATTCGGGTAGTCTCCTATGGCAGTGTACACATGCCCCAGGCTGGTCAGAGCCAGGGCAGCTGCCTGGCTGTCTTTGCACTTCATGGCCAACACCAGCTGGTATCGGTGGCTGGACAGGGCCTCCTTGAGGTTGCCCTTGGAGAAGTGCGCCGAGCCCAAGTTGCCGTGTGCACGACACTCCCCAGCCTGGTCATCTGCACAGCACACATTTGTGTCACCAACACTTGAAAGAGCATCTTCATGATATCAACAATAAAACAACACATAAGATTTTTCAGTACCAGTTACAAGGGCGCCAACTGAATGTTTTGAACAAAGACAGAATGGTGAATGGGATGTGTTCCGGAGAAGACGCCATCTATCCATTGATATGAAACACAGACAAACCAATGCTTGCACCGATAAGCAAAATTAAAGCATAATTAAACCTTAAAAAGGCAGCAGCAAACATTCCACTGAACATTCCACTGAAATTGAGATTTGCATTTTCCTGTTGCACCAGAATGTTTTTGCATACTTCATTTCTCATTTTTTATAAATATTCCACCTATATGGCCTTTTTTTAGACTGCACATAGTATGGCTCATTATGGCATAGTTTTGGGTGCGCCCAATTTTGTGAAACAAATTCCATTAGTGAGCTAACAAAACGATTCCGTTATTGCGATAGTGTCAAAAGCACGTACAGGTATGCATCAATGTTATATACCCTGCTGTGCTGATGAAAAATAGCTGGTGTCCCTGACTTCCCCTGACTTCATCTCCAATTTGCGATGCAGCATAATAAAAAGGCAACTTTTCGAACAACATCTTTCTCTTCACCTATGATATGCAATATCAAAAGCACACACTGATCGACTTGCTGATCGACACTGATCGACTTACTTAAAGACTTAGCGACTGCCAGGTCTTGCTGCATGTAGGCAATGGCACGATCGATGCTGTTGAGCGCCCAGTAAGCTGAGCTAAGGGCTGAGAAGACGGAGCCACGCAGCTTGAGGCTGCAGGTGCCAATGTGTAGGGCAGTCTCCAGCAGCACCACAGCAGCTGCGTGCTGGCCAGTGGCCAACAGTTCCTGGCCAATCACAGATGTCATCACAAAGGGCGACTTGTCTAGGCGCATGGACTGCAGCTGCCGATACGTTGGCTCCAGGGTGGCTGCAGCAAGCATTCACGTAAGAGTTACACAACAGATTTATGCTCTCTGGTAAGTACGCAGCGGCAAAGAAGAGTGCTTAAGGGGGGATGAGGGTCTTGAAAACTTTTTTTTATTTCTTAACGTATTTTCCTGAAACTTAGCACTGGGTGTATCATTGAATGCTGATTTCGAATATGCATTTAGATTTCAAATGACTCAGCTGGAAGGAAATATATGGCAAAATAAAATATCCTAATTAGGTCATTTCTTACAGGCCTTTATAGTAATTTATCAGTTAAAGAAAGATTTTTTAAGAATAAGCAGACATTTGCAAAGGCCCAAAGCACATCCTAAAGCTAACAAATTGTCTATAAAATCATTTTGTTGATCATAAATAAGTAACAAAGTTGGAAAGAAAAAATGATGTGGCAGTAATTAGCCCACACTTGGCCTAATTGCTAATATATCATGTTTAAAGGAAAAAAGAAAGCTTTAGGATGTGCAGTGGATCTTTGGAAATGCTTGTATATTTTTAAAAAAGCGTCTTTTAACTGCTAAATTACTACAAAGGCCCGTAAGAAATGGCCTAATTTGGATGTTATTATACGATAAATTTTCTTCCAGGTGAGATATCTGAAATTTAAATGTATATTTGAAATCGGCATTCTATGATACACCTGTGTGCCAAGTTTCAACAAGTTATGTCGACAAATAAAAAACAAGTTTTTAAGACCCTCATCCCCCTTAACTTAAACATATACAAACTGCTTTCATGCAGCCTTACTAAAGGTACAGGTGCACTGAGGCGCACTGATACCTAGAGGTGGCAGAGCAAGCAGGAAAATTTTCCAGCAAACAGACAGTGCTGCAATGGCCACTCACCCCTGAGAGGTGATTTCATAGCTGCCTCGACCAGACCGGCCAGCAGCTGGACAGATTTTGAATCCTGGTTGAGCCCAGAGGCAAAGGCAGCCAGGGCATCAGCATGCCTACCCAGGCACTGTAATGCCACACCCTGTCGGTAGTAGGCCTGCATGCAAGCAAAGAAAACAGGGCATGATGAAGCAACTTTTCCAATGACACCCACAGCTGATTGGCACTTAAGATAATCCAAAGCACACTGTGATGTACATCCTAGTCTAAACTGCAGACCTTAGCTCATCAGTCGGTCAGCAGAGCTCATGCACCAGGCCAACAAGTCTTCCTTTCTACCAAAGCTTTTTTTATAAGGCCTTTCTCATGTGGTAGAGCACATGTACTTTGTCAAACCTTGGCTGGACAGCAACAAGACATCAAAACAAATGCGACAGGTATTGTTTGCATGTAATGTCCCAATAAAAAAGAAAGCCAACTGGAACTTCCAGGAACTCAAATGGAACCAATTGAAATCCATTTGATCTCAGTAGTGTTTTCAGAAGTTCCAAATTACTGTTTTGAACTGGGGCAGACCTCCACTACAGTATTTGCCTGTGATGAATGTTATTACGAATGACTCGCTTTGGGGACCAATATGTTCATACCAACAGGCTGAAGTTACGTACGTGCACCTCCAGTCTAAGGCAATTGCTTGTTTGCATTTAAATTTGACGCCAAAACGCCATTTGGAGGATGGTTCTGCCTGTTAGTATACAATTAAAAAAAAAAAAAACATTTACCACAGGCACAGCTCATAATGGAGCGGGAAGATATGCTTCTATGTCAAGAGAAGGTACTAAGGCAATTGCTTGTTTGCATTTAAATTTGACGCCAAAACGCCATTTGGAGGATGGTTCTGCCTGTTAGTATACAATTAAAAAAAAAAACATTTACCACAGGCACAGCTCATAATGGAGCGGGAAGATGCTTCCATGTCAAGAGCAGGTACATACTATGTTCTACGCAGATCTTACAATGGCTTCTTTGTATCTATCCTGTTGCTTAGGCTGCAAGGTCCTTTATACCTGACAAGTATCATTAATGTCGCAACACCTGACGGGGTTGTTATCAAAAGTACGAAGGCCATTTCACAAAAAGCAGGAGCAGTCTATGCAGTGAGGCCTTCTATGACAACTATGATGGCCTAAAGTACCAAATATTTATATTTTGAACTATCAGCTTAGAAGTAACAATGGAATTCACTGCGTGCAAACTTAATGTTTCCTTTCGTATAGGTGCTAGCCGAGTACTTTTTCAAAAGATCTGTACAGTGTCAGTCACTCATAGCGGGAACACGCAAGTGCTTCATTCTGCAGCTCGCACAGCACCAGCTGCTGATGCCTTGCATCGTGACCACACAGTGCTACAAGATCCACACACTGTAAATGAGTGGCAGCCATGCAAGTGACAAAACCATGAGCTCAAATGTTCTAGCCATGTGATGTTGACCCCATACTATGTGTGTCCAATCATGTACTGGGTGCAACAACCTGCTTCGTACCTTGGCCCACCGTGGGTTGAGCTCCCTGGCCTTGGCGGCGTCCTGGAGGGCTTGGTTGTACTTGCCAAGTCGCACATAGGCCGCCGACCGGTTGCTGTAGAGAACATGGTTTGCTGGGTCCAGGGCCAGGGCATCCGTGTAGAGCTGGGCTGCGAGCGCGAAGTCGCCGGCCTGGCAAGCGGCTGTCGACTGCCGCACCAGGTCGAGGAAGGCTGCACGCTGGCTGCTGCTTGTGCTGGCGGCACCGCCGAGGGCGCTGGCGGCGCCGCCACTGCTGCTGCCCCCAGCCGACGAGGAGGCCGCGCTGCTGCTGCCCTGGTCGCAACATTCCACGTCCACCTCAAGCTGCACACAAGTCAGGAAAGAGCCACAGTTATAGACACCAGTTAACCCGAGTGAAAACGTGAAAGCAATGCTTGGCATCAAAAAAAAAAAAAATTCCAAAAGCAGTTGAAACTAAAGTGGTCCCAACAGGTTCTAACCATGATTTTGGAAGTTTCCTGATTGGGAATAGTACACAGTGAGGAAATTTGTTTGCTTCATCCAAGAAACGCCTTAAATGTGCAACAGCTTCGCTCATGAAAGGGTACACACGAGTGCGTGGTTCCCGCACTTCGCGGAGTGCTACCGCCGAGCCGCACCAGGTGCATTCGCGGAAAGAGCAGCCGGCCAAGCTTACTGCGCATGCGCTTTTGCCGCCGATTCTCACCAGCTTTTGGCGGCAGCGCTTCGCGAAACGCAGTGGCTGCGCATTCGCGTGCCCCCTTTCATACTGGGCGACCCTGTACAACTTTCGCCAGAAATATGCTCCTTCTGCACGAACTTTATATACCTGAAAAAGCCACAGCTAGGAGCCACGCACAGCACACTGCTCGCCTACGGTCAATTCTGGTCACGTCTTAATAAGTGGCCTGGGAACTTTTGACAGGAGCTACACATTTACCACTTAACACTCCGGATATAATTATTCGTGACGGACCACACTCTCGCGGAAACACGCGAACCAAGAAAACACGCTGAGAGCAAGGCGATCTGACCATAGCGAGAACGTGTACTAGGCACAGCAACGAATATCGTTTTTGAACGGCAGAACATACTGCCCTCATACAATGAACCGACGCATTCTCGCGAATTTACTAGCAGGAGAACCGTCAAACGAAAACTTTACTCGCTCTCGCATTCAATAGGAATCTCATGCACGAAAAAACATGCCAAAAGCCGCGTTCTTCAATTTTAAATCGTGCGCCGGTCAGGGTGGCCGGCCGGCCTATCGTGCGTCGGCTACGGCCTTGTAATCCTTAGATAAATGAGCGGATAAACGCTTAACCATAAAACTTTTCATTCTTAATTTGATTGAATAACATATAAAAATAAAACATCCTTCTTTTCTTTTTAGAAAGCAGGCGTAGGACTTCTGTGGCAGCACGAACAATGAATCGCCATCGACATCAACAAAATCGCGAGAGCGGGAAATTTATGGACTTCATGGAGAAAATGTTTATTGCTCAATGGGGAAAATGTAGGCGACAAACTGTTGCAGATGTGTCGCACCATGCTTCGCTGTAACTGAAACTGCAGCTTTTGAGGCGACATATCTTCTGCGCAGCATGCGACGTGAACGCAAGCGGACTCCAGGTTCGTGCTGGTACGCCTTCGCGCCGCGCCTTTGGTGAGTGTGGCAGAGTTCCGCGCGTACCTTGAGTTGTTTTTGCTTACCACAGCGTAGATGCGCATAAAGGCGGATTAACGCGATTTTCGACCCAGGAAGTGGCGACTGATGTCGCACATGCTTTTTGCTCCTCTGAACGAGCTGCATCAGGTTCCGGCATGTTGAACACGGACTTTTGTACACTGGCAAGTTCGTTTCAGTTCACTTCGCACGCGTATTACTGAGAAAGAATGACTACAGTCGGATACAACTAAAGAACGAAGCGGCAAATGCCCCTCAAAGGAGACACTCCTATGAGGTCTCTCAAACAAGGTAAAGTCAGTGGCTTTACTTGTCACACTGGAAACCGAAATTTGCCCCTAAAATCGAGACATTTTCACAGATGCGCTTCGTAAAAACGGATCTCAAGTGCACCTGGTCTTCCAATACATAGAAGCATCCACATTAGGTCAGCCAACAATGCAAAAGGCTATCCTATCTTAGTTCGTGATTCGACAAGACCACAGACGCAGGCCGGTTTGTGCAATCATGAAAAAAAAAAAAAACAAACAAGAGAGAGCACAGCGCACAACAAGGAGGAAGTAAATCATTTTTTTTTCCCTTTCCTCCACCAAGAGCACTGCGCATGCGCTCTCCAGCCGCCGCAAAACGACCACGCGAAGAAAGAAAGGGTCACGGGTTCGGCCTCCGCGCGGTGAAGCCAGCCATTCGCCCAATAGCAGATTTGCACGAACGCGCTGACGCGTATGCATGTGTATGCACACATTCGCGGCAGATGGGAGAAAAGTGGAGGGGGGGGGGGGGGGGGGGGGGGGAGCCGCCCTCGAGGCCGTCTCGATGGTCCGTGTAACTGCTCCAGTTGGATAACTTGTTGCCGGCCGGCGTGCCGTCGACCGAGGTGAGGTAACGTCGGCTCTGGCTTTTCCCAGGCATTGTTTATGTGTTTGCGTGCGTGTGTTTGCAACGCGGTGGAAAGAAGGTTGCGAGATGGCCTACAGCATGCGGGAAGCAGGTGCTTCGGGAAAAAAACAATAACAACGCAGTTAACTCGATCGGAGAATCGAAGAGGCAGCGGTGACGCCTGAAATGGTGCCAGTTCGTCGTGGACGGGTTCGGTGACTCCTATATATACGCCGGCTGACGCGACTAAAAGGACGGCCGCCGCCTTATTGAAGAGCGCATATATAAAGCTCCCTCCCTTGTTTCTTGGGCTTCTTATTTTACTCTTTAGCGCCGGCAGCATTCGCCGACCGCTCACCTCACGCATGCGCTGTCGACCTCAATCGTGGTCCTATAGCTAGTGCCACGCCCCCTCTGCAGATTTTGAAGGCATGCTGAAAAGGTTGTAAAGTTGAAAAAAAAAAAAACGATTTTACGAAACCGGCGATTCTGCGAATAGTACACGGACTTTGTGAAGAAAATGTTAACTCCCCGTTCAGAAAACGTTGAGTTTACGCATTTATGAGCTCGATTTCCCGAAACAGATATGCCAGAAGAGCCTTGTGAAGATATTGTGGCCTCAGGTTTTATCAAATATTGTGAAGATATTGTGGCGCATATCTGAACAGAGTACGCATGGTATAAAATCTACGGCCGTGTAGGATTCAGAGAGTGCTGGACACCAGCGCAAAAAGGTTAACCCACTAGTGGTCCTCCGGAAACGCTTCGCACACTTTTATAAGTTTTTATGCAGGGCGTCGTCGATATACTGTTGCCAAGTTCTGACTTTGCGCTCGACTGCCAATGTTTACCAGCACCATCAGCATATCATTATCGGAATTTCGTCCACTGCAAGACAGGTGCCCCTCCCAATAACCTCCTTATCGATCTCATCAGGCGGACGGCGCCTCAAACCATCCCAGCAATGTTCTTAACTTTGTCATCCCGCCTTCTCTTGGAGTCCTTCACGCTGAGCGATCATCGGCTCTCTATATACGCATTCTATTTGCCGCCCAAGCCTCGTTCCCTCTTTTCGATTTCTGCTTGAGTACCCTAATCTCGACTAATTACGTTCTCTAGTCCGCATCGCTAATGCACAGCCTCGGCGAAATGTCCCCAGGACATTCTTAGGCCTAGCAGTGGAACACATGCTCCCGCCTGACGCTGCAAATCTCTGAACGGCGAGCACGACTCTGTTCTCAATCTCTTCAACGCTTTCGGCTGCCTGGGATGCCGTGAGCGTTCCACTAAGCAGGCAGTTCAACAGCAAATTGATTTTGCGGTCCGGAGTATTTTGTATTTTTGACAGTGCAAGTGATCTCACAGCCGTCATTATACTGAGCGAGCTGCAGAAAAACGCAGATTCTCGCCACGAGTCCTTCATGCGCGGTCTCCAACATCAGCAGAGTAAATTAACTCCACACCAGTTACGAAACTGCGAATCAGAATCCAACCATGGTTGGATTACTCTGCAGAGATTACTCTGCAGCAGATTACTCTGCAGAGTAATCTGCTGTCAGCCTCTGGAGGTTTTAGCAGGGTGCCTCGATGGCGGCGTTCCTGCATCGTGACACCAAACGCTTGCGAGTTGTGACGCCGCCTGTGAGCGCATAAGCAAACAGCTGTCGGCGACTCGCTCCAAAACTGTTCGTTTTTTACCACGCCAATGTTTCGAACCTTACCCCTGGGCAGTTCACCCGGATGCCGCGAGTGGCGCGACAATCAGCTAACCTCCAAATTTGGACCCATCCAGAGCGCTTCACTGTGACACATGGGGGCCCTGTTTTGCAAATGGTATGATAAAAAGTATAGCTTAGTTAAACCGAGTATGGTCGTGTGAAAGCAGGTGTTCATTCTTGAATTGGAGGGGACACTTGCCCGAGCTTTCTTCCCATTGGCTGCAGCTTGCGCGACGTTCCTCCGAACTTGCCCGAGCTAACTCGGGTTAGTTCAGAGCACAAGACAGGGTTACAAGATTCTTACTCGGGATCGGTACGTCTGGAGTAGTGTTTTCGAAAAGCAATGGGCGTACAGTTATGCTGATGATGATCAAAGAGCTCTGTGACGGCGCTCAAAGCCACCTTGTCTTGTGCACGGAACTAGCGCGGGATATCTCGACGCAGAGACGAAAGGGAGGAGGATGAAGGAGGGGAGCGTGGCGAGCAAGCAGCTAGCTCCAGCGGGGTCCCAATATGAAAGGAGCGCGCACGCGAGCGCGCAGCCCGCTCGGTCATCCGCAAAGTGCGGGTCGCCGGATCCGTTCATCAGCGTGGCCGCTGTTTGCACAACAAAAGAGCGGTCCGGACGACCTTGTCACGCCCATCACGCCGAAGAACGACCGGCGACGCTATATAAGCACGCGCGCCGGAAGGCCCGAGCGTGCCCCGTTATACAGGCGCGCGCTTATCCGATTGGTTCAACTCGAGCGTGACGTCATTTGTGGAAACCGTTGGCCGCCCGCGATAAGCAAGAGCAGATGGAGAAAGACGAAGCGAACAGGAATGACTGGTCGAGCTTCTCTGAACGTGAACCAACTAGACCAAACGAAAGTTTCGCCGATTTAAATTGGCTCAGCCTTCCGTTGTAGCGTGTTCGTGACGGCACCACCCACCCACGTAGGTTAGGGTGAGTTTGAATAGAGCGTGACACGGCCCTCGACGACGCTGTCTCGCGAAGCAAAACTTGTCCGTACTCTTATCGCTGCAGCTACTAAAAACGCTGACATTAAGCGGTAGCACGCACAACCTTTCGCGTAAAGGAAACGGTGCAGCAATTCTTATTTGAAGCGCTGCCTCGATCCATTCTTCATTATTTTTTTCTGCGGCTCCGACATTGTTAAAAGAGAAGCGTATAGTTAAACGCTGGAGAGTTGTGTTATAACAACAAAGAGAACGGAGGTCAGTGAATGGTGGCGCTCCCAGCGGCGGCGGCGCGCAACTTGAGGGTGCCTTCAGGCACCTGTACGGGCCACGGTACGGGCGTACAGGCGGCTCCGATAGTTTGGAGACCACAACATGCTTCAGAGGAAAACGTATTTTTATATTTGTATAAATGGCTTGCCAACTATCATATGTTAAATTGTGCGCATGTTAGCAGGTGACTGCGTTACTTATCGGCCACTAACTAACAGCAGTGACATTCAACTCCTGCAATTTCGCACTGAATGCGTAACAGCTGGCTGCAACAAGTGGTTAATGCCTTTAAACTTGAAGAAAATATCTACTATCATTTCGTCGATGTCATTCTCGACCACCTTCAAATTACTTTAACCCGGAAATCACTGCTGTGACAGAATATAACTTACACGTTCATTCAAACTGCGATCTTGATTGGTCCACCCCATAACGCAGGTTACTTACAGAGCTAACCACATCCTCGGTTATTTTCGGCGAACCCTCCTCTTAGCACCAGTCAGTGAATTATTTGCTCATTCCCATTCATTGGACCCAAACTGAAATGTGCATGCCTTGTTTGGGACCCCTATCAAAGTGACCTTTCTATCTAACTAGAAGCAAAACCACTCGGCAAGATTCAATCACTCGGCCTACTGCTATCATGTAAGTGCCACTGAACTAAAACGTAACACTCATCTTGCGCACATAGCAAACAGCCATACTATTGCAGGACTATGCCTTGTTCATAAGTTTTGATCATTTCACCGCGTCTCCAGCCGCACAAACCACGAGAAGGTCGTTTACCGCCCCCCTGCTATCATTTTCATTCGCACAACAAAGGGCTAGAATGACTTGCCCAACGCCGTCGTACTTCCTTCCGACCCACTATCCTTCAGATCATCCATAAAATCAATCATATGCCCTAAAATTTACTCCCTCATGTGATATCCCTGGGCAGCTGCACCACTTAAACAGAATTTCGCGATATTCAAGAATTCAAATCTATATAGGCTGTAGGCAAAGCATGCCAAGTGTTTTTGCACTAGCATTCAAAATAGTGACGTAATCGACGATTGAATTTTGCGCTTCTCCTCAATGCATCCGAAGAGTGCGGGGAAGATTAGCGTGACGTCACGGAAGGTATGATTTCAAATGACCGCTGTGGTCAACCACACCCTGCTTTCCCTCTTTGGACGCTGTAAAACAACGCTCGGGCGGATTTTCCTTCGATGGCGTTGGTTTTTTTTTCCTTCAAAGCAGGTGTTTATGCGTTGGAAACGTGCCGATACCTTCGATGACGTCATCATGCGCCCCCCACCTGGAGTTGTGTGCTGCGGAGAAGCTTGAAAGGAGTCGCGATTTTAATCGTCGATTACGTCTCTATTTCAAACGCTAGCCCAACTAGACTTTGCATGCTCTACCTGCACGTTTCACACATTCGACCCTTCTAAGCTCGTTGATTTCTAAAACATATGCAGTTTCCCTTTAATGGAGCCTTCAATGTAGCAATAAAAATAAATAAACACAAAATGCTAAGCCTTTTTCCAAAAAATTTATCTTTTTCATATGTGCAGATTTTTTTTTTTCGTGCTTTAAGCACATATCTGTCGCAGACTCGACAAAAAGAACGTACAGCCATTCTGATGGAAAAATGAAAACAGCACAACTTTTTTTTTTCTTCACCTCTTTCTTTCTGTTGTTCCACGCAACAGCGCCGCGAACATTCCCCGGCGGACTTTCTGCAATGATGAATAAGAGGTCGGAAGAGTCCCAATTCCGTCCTATCTCTCTTCCGCTTAGTAGTTGAAGCAGAACAACGGGGCTTCCCTCCAGACGTATCTCTATATTACTTCCAACAAAATAAAATCACATTCGAACTTCCTTCTTTCCCCGTAACTAAATCTTCGATTTGTTCCAACCCGCGTTTCTTCTACCACGCGAAAGGACACAAAGTATAACACTTAAAATCGAAACGCGCCCCACCGGAACCAGAAGCAACAGCAGCCCGCGAAGCGATCCAAGAAATTATCTATATAAAAAAAAAATAAAAACGAAGCGGGTTTAGCAGCGAAGAGAGGAAGTGAGCTCCCGGATCGCCGCACGATTACAGCAACGCGCGGCCAGCGAGCTACGGCGGCGCGGTTGCGAACAAAACGCCAGCCTCCTCCGAACGAACGCAGAAAGAAGACGGCGAGTCCGGTGCGCGGGAAAGAACTGCACGCATATACGACTGCCTCTCCTCCTCGTCAGCCCCCCTTTCCCTTCCGAAAACAAGCGCAGGCATTGCGGCGGAGGCCAATTTTCCCCAGGGAGCGAGCGTACGCTAATCGAAGCCCTGAGAACAATTGCTCGTCGTCTGCTCGGCTGCTATAGCGTCGTCGCCTGCGGAAGAAGAAGCAGCCATTCGGTGGTCACTGCACCTGCTCTTCTTTCGTGTCTTCTTCGTTGTCCTTGTTCTTCCAGGGCGGAGTTAGTTGGCTCCTCCCCTGCGGTTTCGCTTTGAGCCGCCGCTTCTTATATCGTTGTTGGACGGCGTATGCGGGTCCGCGCGTTCCGCAACATCGTGGCCCTTATAGCCTGCTGCGTCGCCTTCCGTCTTCGTTCGTCTGCGTATGCTCGAGGTGTCTTTGTTTCCGCGGTCGTGCTCCGGTAGCGGTGGTTTCGAATGGATTCCGGAGCGAAGAAGGACAATGCCCGCCGGCACACACTGTATGTTCCCTGAAGACGACCGGCCGAACAGAGGGATGAGAGTTCTCATTCTTGCGAAGCAGGAAAGGAAAAATAGAGAGAAAAAAAAGAGCGCATGCAGAAAGCAGGAAACTGGAACTTGTGTTCCCCGAAAGGAAAGTTTCCTTGCCAATTGTTTTTGTCGTAGTTGTGTTCTACCTGTGGCTGTTGCCATAGTCGTCGTCGTAGTTGTACTTTCATGTAGTATATGGCACACAATCATGAAAGTGGTGACGCACCTCACAGCCCTATCTCAGCTTCCTTCCGACACCACTTGTGTTCGGTTTCATGGCGTCACCTCAACGGAGAAAACTGTGTAGGGTGGTAAGCGCCGTGGCTGCGTCGTAGTACGGTCGTAATCGAAAACTCCAGAATGAACACATGCTTTCGCACGCCTACTCGGTTTAACTACGTTAAATCCCTACCACTTTTTCTTCATCTCTCTAAAAAAAAAAAAAGAAGGGACAATCGGAAGCATACAAGCGCGTATGCACAATCGATAGTTCCCCGTGCGTCATTATGTGACCAAGGAAAACTCACGGCGCGATTGAGGGCAGCTTGGTCCAAGAGCGCCACGACTCATGTGTCTTTGGTGCGGACGAGGTGGGGTCGAAGACCTATATTTTCCGAGCATTTCACCCAAGAGAAGCCGGGCGTCAGGCAAGAGGAAAGCTTACCGCAGAGACGGCCTAGTGATACGAGCATCCGCCACATGGGAGGACGTGTAAGGTTGTAATAAGGGAGTAATTACTCATTGGCATCCACCCGAGCGCAGCCATACAGCTACAAAGGAAAGCTATACAGCTTTCTAAGAAACTTCGTGGTTAAAGAAAAATCCGTCCTGGTCCGGGGTTCGAACCCGGGACCACCGCTTCACCGGAACAGTCGTTCTACCAATGGAATCTTGCCGTCACGGTTAGCTCAATTGGTAGAGCGACAGCTCCGGTGAAGCGGTGGTCCCGAATTCGAATCCCGGACCAGGACGAATTTTTCTTTAACCACGACGTATCTGAGAAAGCTGTTTAGCTTTCCTCTGTAGCCGTATGGCTGCGCTCGGGTGGATGACAATGAGTAATTACTCCCTTATTACAAATCTACTCCACTTGGGGGATTCCCTTAAACATCTGACCAACAGGTGTATGATTCTATCCCAGGTGCCGCCGGATACCCTCCGGTTTTCCGGTGGGAAAGCAAGGAGAAGGTCAAGAAAAAGACATTGCGACCAATCCTTGCAAATACCGCTTTCGGACGTACACACAATGTAGTCCTGCCGCGGTGGCTCAGTGTTTGGTGCGTTCGGCTATACTCACAGGCTCAATCCTGGTCGGGGCGGCCGCGTTTCGGTGGAGGCGAAACGCAAAAAGAGCCTGTGTGCTGTGCGATGCCAGCGCACGTTAAGAACCCTAAGTGGTCTAAACTAATCCGGAGCCCTCCATTACGAGGTTCCTCATAGCCCGCATGTGTTGCTTCGGGACGTTAAACCACACAATTCACTGCATACACAGTCAATGGACGTTTCATTTGATTTTTTTTTTTTTTGGAACGGAAGAGGAAAAAAAAAGTGGAAAGTAGGGGTGTGCGAATATCAAATTTTTCGAATACGAATACTTGGTTCCGAATATCGAATCGAATATCGAATAATCAAGGACAGACGCATTTAACCACTACACAACATATATTTGAGCTCCCAAGAAAATCACAGTTCAACTATCAGAGATGAAAGGAGCACAAAAGGTGTGTGTGGCTGCACAAAAAGTATCAAAGTCTCGAACATTGTTTTTAGAAGAGTGGAAATATCAGAGAAGATGGCTAGTACACAGCACTGATCAAGGCTAGCTTGCCATAAGCACAAAAGCGCGTTGCTGGGATGAACATAAAAGGTTGTCGTGAAGGAAAACCGGCTGCTCCACATGGTCAGGCAGAAGTAGTTCCCTTCTAGCTCAAACGACTTCTCCAGCCACAGAAAATGCCTTCTCAATAGGCACTGAACTGGCTCGTATTGCGAGGTATTTCGTGCACAGCTCTGACTATACCAGCTTCGCAGGTATAGCCACAAAGAAGCTCACCAGTGCAGTCAGCTGCTGCATGGCCCAACGTTACGCATTGCTCTGGGCACCGCCATGTTGTTATGTCTCTGTCGATAGGACTTGCGGACCGAAATGAACGCCGGTGCTCGCAATAGAATATTCGGCTAGATACAAATATTCGCGTCGTGCCGAATATTCGAAACAACACGAATACTTGGACTTCGAATCGAATACGAATACTAAAAATATTATATTCGAATTATATTCGAAAATTTCGAATATTCGCACACCCCTAGTGGAAAGGTTTTAGCGTAGTTAAACTGAGCAGACGTGCGAAAGCAAGGGACCTTGAGGGTCAAGGTCACCCTCAAGGTCACTCTCCCATTGGCTGCAGCTCGCGCGACGCTCCGCGGAACCTTACCCGAGCTTCCTCCCATTGGCTACAGGTGGCGCGACGCTCCTCCGAACTAACCCGAGCTTACCCGAGTTACTCCGAGGCTTCAGAGAAGATTTTTGGTTGGAACCGTGCTAAGTAGTGCCTTCGCATCAAAAAAGAAAAATGCAAAACATCCCTTTCTTAAGACCGGATCGAACGAGTCTAAGAAAGAAGCCAACTTCGACGCCGATGATGCCCACGTGCGTATGCACTTAGAGGATCATATAAAGACCGCTCTCGTTTCGCTAAATCTGGGCCTCGCATTGTGTGCTCGTATAGCTGAAGGTGAGCAGCGCCCGAGAAAACGCGGTCAACTCCGCTGCATGCGCATGCGTGGACAATGAATTATAGCACGCAGAGGAGGAGGGGCCTTCGTGTTCACGAAACGTTCTCTGACGCCATTTTACGGGGTGCAGCTCCGCATCTATTCGAGGGGTTCATGGCGACGCCTCTGCGCGTATACGTGAGCGCGCGCGCGCGTTTATAGCGCGTATATTGAAGCAGAGTACTCACCGAAAAACTTTTTTTCGCATTTATTTTTCCTTTATCGATGCCGAACATCTTATCGCACGCCACAAATCGGCACGAATCAGATCGAGAAGCCCGGCGATTCCCTATTTCAGCACACAAATCCCCCCCGCCAGCCGCTTACGGGGAGTGCGGCCATTAGGAGAACCGGTTGTTTCTCGGCAATACCTGGGTTCGAACAACGGGCCACTAACACGAAGCACGTGTGTACACAAGCATACTATGAGCAACGAATGAAACGCGAACACGAGAACTGAAATGCCAACGCAGAAAAAAAAACAACAATGTATTATATCTCCTGGAGAACAAATAGAAGCGATGTTGATTGACACTACTAAAGGATAGTTTTCTCACATTCGAACTGAAATTACCCTGCTTACGTAGTAATATCTCTCCAGGCAAGGCATTCTGTGTGTGTTCGAAGGCACACTGTGTCTTCGGTGACTCAGTGTGCCTCAGCTACTCGCCGTCGTAAACATAACTGCATGCCTGCAGCTCACTCCTGTAAAAATGGCCTATAGACAGTCTATAGACTTCTTATAGACTCTATTGCCTTCCTATAGATACCTCGATCTGTCTACTCATAGTCTATGGAGTGTCTATAGGCAAAAGTATACTAAAAGTGTATGGCCATAAATCTATACATTGTCTATAGACTGTCTATTGCATTTGTATTGCCTATAGACAGTTCTCTAGGCTTTGTCTATCGAGAGTCTATAGACTTTAAAGACAGAAGGTTATAGACAGTCTATAGACTGTGTAGAAAAATTTTTGTAAGGGCAATTCTTCTACACCTTCTGGAAAAGACTGAAGTAGGCACAATCTCCGATGAACGCCTCCTTTGCTCTTCTGCCTCTCCTCGCACAAACTTCCGCTTCTTCCTGTTGGAGGATATGGAGCGGGCTAGGTGTCGCTAGTGTACGCACGCGAAATCTAAATACAAAAATAAGAACAGTATAAAATGAATAGCTGCCTCTATCCGGCGCAGGACGGAGTATAGGGGAAAAGGAATAAGAAGGTATAGTTTACTTTTTTTCTTCAGGGGCAGGAGCCTTAGCGAGCAACTGCAACACTTTTTGAGAATTTCGCGATATTCAAGGATTCAAATCTATATCTGCTGTAGGTAAAGCTTGCCAAGTTTTTTTTTTTTTTTTGCAATAGCATTTAAAATAGTGACGTAATCGAGAAATGAGTTTTTCGCTCCTCCTCCAAGCACCGGAGGAGTGCGGAGAAGTTCAGTGTAACATCACGGAAGGTAGGATTTAAAATTACCGCTGCCGTCAGCCACACCCTGTCGTGCCTGGTTGGACCAAACAACGTTCGGCGGGCTTTGCCTTCGCTGGGGTTGGTTTTTTTCCTTCAAATCAGGCGCTTATGCAATGGAAATGTACCGACACCTTCGATGACGTCATCATGCGCCCCCCACTTGGCGTTGTGTGCTGCGCAGAAGCTTGAAGGCCATCGCGATTTTAATCGGTGATTACGTCACCATTTCAAATGCTAGCCCAAAAGGACTTCGCATGCTTTTCATTCAAGTTTCACACATTCGAACCTATTAAGCTCGTCGATTTCTAAAACCTATGCAGTTGCCCTTTAAAGGGCAACTGAAGAAGAGACTTCAGAACTAGTTCGATGAGGTTGACGGGATCGAACGTTTGAAATTTGAAGGCAGAGCATCTTTTCGTGCTAGTATTTGAAATGGTGACTACTCGCCGAATGAAGCCGCGGAGGCGTTGAGGCTTCTCCGCAGAGCACAGCGGCGGGTATTGGGAGCAGCCCGATGAAGACGTCGCTTAAAGCGCGGAACATTTCTAAGCCAGGAATATTTGCTCGGAGGAAGAACACCAAAACCACCGAAGGAAGAACGCGGGAAGCGTTGTCTGCCGGCATCGGACGACCAGCGCTGGATTAAGGGGGGGGGGGGGGGGGGGTCTAAGGGGGCTGCAGCCCAGGGCCTCACCTCTGACAGCAGGAGAAAGGGCCCATTTATTCTAACTTGCTTAGTATATGGAACCGCAGGCAATGGAACTTTGAGCGACACGTATGAAGCGAGAAGACCAGAACGAGGTGATGGGCCCCCACCTTACGTAACTTCGTTTAGCCGGATCAGTTGGGGAGAGCTTGTTGAGCTGCAAAAACAGGAATCCCCCGCCACACCGGAGGGGGCCCCCTTTCTTACGAAGCAATATATGTGTTTGCTTACGGATTGCGGAAAGGTTTTCTGTCAATCCCCCCCGTTCAGTAGCGTCCGAAGGTGTAGTGTGTTTGAGAGTCCTGGCGTCGGCATAACATCCGTTTTTACAGAGCGGTGAGGCGACCCCCGCCTCGCTAATATGCAGTGCGGTGTTAGATGCAAAAAATTCTTGCTTTGCGCCTTCTGCATGGCTTACAAATGTAAGAAAATGCAACGCTTAGCGTCACATGTATGGTTAGAGCGGGTAGGCAAAAACGAAACAAAAATGCGCAGCGGAATTTGAAGCGGCGTCTACATGTGCGAGTATCATATACAGACTGTTGAGAAAATAAACGAGCGCCGTAGAATGCTTCTCTCAGCTACACGAGTCGATTGTTCGAGTTAGAACTTCGCATAGAAATTACATTTTGTCGTGAGAGTTGTTTTATTCAACACCGGGTTTTCTTCTTTAGCTTTACCAAACTGAAAAACAAATCAGGCTGTGCTCGCTTCTTGGAAGTCCCACAGCCTCACTTTGTGCTCCGGCGGCCACTAGGAAAGAGAAACACTCGTTTGTTGCTTTATGTTTAGGTTTATAGCTTTGATGTCCGAAATCAAATCCGGCTATGCGGGACGCCATAGTCGAAGG
Source organism: Amblyomma mixtum (assembly GCF_055824585.1). Taxonomy (NCBI): domain Eukaryota; kingdom Metazoa; phylum Arthropoda; class Arachnida; order Ixodida; family Ixodidae; genus Amblyomma; species Amblyomma mixtum. The sequence continues at coordinate 254,589,411 of NC_143013.1, forward strand.
CTCCGGATAATTTCGACCACCTCGGGTTCTTTAAAGTGCACTGATATCGCATTGTGCACGGGCCTCCTAGCATTTCGCCTCCAGTGAAATGCGACCGCCGCAGCCGTTTTTTTTTTTATCAGGGTTGGCTTTGTAGAGCCCAGGTTAATTTTAATTTTTGAGGAATTAGAAGGCACAGTAACTGCCTAGCTCACTTCTAGGTGGCACCTCAATCGCGTATTGAGAGGAGGGAGGAATGTTTGAATGACAGGAGAGAAAGAGCAGCTGTTATGGAGGGCTCGGGAATAATTTCGACCACCTGCGGATCTTTACCGTGCTCTGAAATCGCACAGCACACGGGCACCTTTTTGCATTTCGCCTCCATCAAAACGTGGCCGCCGTGTGGCTGGGTTTGAAACTAAGTACTCGTCTCAGCGCCGAGCATGATAGCCACTGAACCAGAATTTAAATTCTGCTATTCGGATGTGCCCACGAGGGCAGTAGTAAACGTTCATCGTGTAATCAAATTAATTTTAATAACTTTTAATAATACCCTCTTGGGGCACTAATAACGGGTATTTCTATTTTCTAGTCGCTGCTGGAGTACCCAGCTCAACTGTGGGAAGCTAGCTCAGTCTGCTTTTCTTTAATGCATTGGCATTAGAACAGTGCTGCGAACGAAAACTCGTCTGTCGGCTCGTGTACAGTGTCATTGGCAGATGGTTGGTTTATCCAACCATCTGCCATCAACCATCTAAACCAACCATCATTGGCAGAGGAGGAGAGGCGGCGCGCGCTGCAATGCAGCCCCGTAAGCTGTCAGTCGGCCCACGTGGCTCTTCCGTGGCGTTAGGGGCTCGGCCACAGACGGACATGTGTAGCGCGTCCCAAGAGTCTTGTTGTGTTTTGTGCGCTGTAAAACTGATGCTAATGCGTTACTGTTGCATGAATCCCATTGATCACACTTCGTTCTTTTCGTTTAATTTGGTGGAATTACAGTGAAACATGGGATAAATTCCAGTAGTAAAGCAGGGGGAAGGGGGGGGGGGGGGGGGTTAGTAGAGGGAAATGGAGAGGGGGCCTACATATGCATTAGCCCAGGGCCCCCATTTTTCTTAATCCGGCCCTGCGGACGACGCATGACACGATGTGGGCGAAGGCCGCGAAGATGTGAAATCTCGCAAAAAAATGGCGTCATCAGCTAGCTTCTCCGCACTCCTCCGACGCAGTGAAGAGAAGCCCGAAGATCATCGCGACTTCAATTTCGCCGCCATTCACAAACGCTAGCGAGAAAGAAAAAATAGAAACTTTGGCATGCCTCACATATAAGCTTCATAGATTCGAATCCTTAAGTCTCGTCGCATTCTTAAAAAAAAAAAAAAATATTTCAGCTTCCCTTTCAATCCTTCGAAACGGGCTTCCTTGGTTTACGGCGCGCCCGTGCCGAACAGCTTACAGGTAATATCATAGGAAATCCGCGCAGTAAGAAAAGAACTTCCGTGACAAGACCCCTAAGCCATTGCACAACGAGAATTTAGTGCATAAACGGGCAAAGGTAGGCTTCCGAAGCCTTTTGAGTTCCATGGAAATGGAAATGACGCTCAAGTCGTCTATCGCATTACAAAGCAAGCGTTCTCCACTCCGGCTATTACTTTTCGGGAGATCTCTCTCCTGTATCAAAACGCTCACGGCCGATACCCACCCCCCTGTAAAGGCCTCAATAAGGCAGAGGAGCGTTGGCTACTTCGCCTCTACACCAACACGGTACTGTGCCCGGCAGTGCTTAAACATTTCAATTCGGCTTTTTCGGGCGAGTGTCCACACTGTGGGGAAGTGTTTGCGGACACGTATCACATGGTGTGGGCATGCCCTGCCAATCCTGCTTTCCCACCCCACCCCCACCCCACCCGAGAGGACTGGGAGGCTGCCCTGCTCGGCTGCTCAACTCTCCAGGACCAACGAGCCCTGGTGACAAGAGCCCGGGCCGCCGCGGAGGCCACAGGGGTCCCGGACTAGGGATCCCTCCTAGTAATTGTGAGGGCCGGGCCCTTCAGGCACGGTCCAAGCAATACCTCTCTTGTATATAGTATAAATAAATGTTTTACACCACCACCCTTCTCCACTTCTCTTACATTCTACGCCTTTTCCCGCCATTCTGGCGGCGTCGCCCAACTGCATATGTTTTACGAGGAAAGAGAATGGCGCAGTAACTGCCTCACTGTCGGGTGGACACCCAAGCTGCTCCGTGAGGGAAGGGATGAATGAAGGTTGGAACAAAAGGATGCAGGAAGGGAAGGAGGCGCAGTACCGTGGACGCGGCTCCACGGATTAATTTCGTTCACTCGGGGCTCTTCTAAGGTCCATTGACACCACACAACAGGCAGCCAATGGCAGCCCACCACCCTTTTTCTCCCCGGGGCCGCTTTTCGGAGTCGGCCGTCCTCCATCCACCTCGGGTGTGGTGCCCTTCCGCGGGACCACGGCTCTTCTTCCATCCATCCACGACGGAACAGCGAGCGGCGCGCCAATCTCCTCACATCGTGTTTCGGAAACGCTTTAGAAGCGACGCCGGAGGAAAGATATATAGGTGGCGCTGCCGCCGCCAAGGATGGTGGCGGGGCCCAGGGGGACGCGCGTCTCATTAGCGATCGTGAGACGCTAATTACGACGGAGTCCCCCAGCAACAACCAGACGCAGCACACTGGCTCGCCACTACACCTATGCCTTACAGCCGGGATTCGTCCGCTAACGGAGGTGGCGGCAACGGGCACGCACTCTGTTCACTACATCTCACGCATGCACCATCACCACCACTCGGGACGCGCGAAGCGTGCATATGACGCCCGGACATGCGGACCTCTCTCTCTCTCTCTTATTCCTCTCTCTCGTTTTCAAGAAGCGCGCACCGGCATGCATCCATCTGGGTCTCGTATTTCATCCCGATCAAAGGAAGCACTGGAGTATAAGAAAGACAAAGAAAGACACAGAAAGAAAAAGGTTCAGACAAAGAAACAGCGCCCTGGCTAAATCAGCATTAAGGGAGCGAGTATACACCCTGCGCACTTCGAAGACCATCGAGCGCGCTTTATAAAGCAAAAAGAGGGCGAGAGACGAGAAAGCATGCGCGCACGCGCTTGTGTGTGCGCGCGCGAGGCCGTCCGGCTCCGCTCCAAGCGTGCGCAGCGCCACCACACCGTCCGGGTCCGCGCCGCGGCGTTCCTCAAAGGCGCGCCAGAACGTGATAGCCCGGAGAATCGGCGGGCCCCGATCACGACGTCGTGCACAACCGGCGCGCACCTATCTACGGCGGTGCTGCTGCTGCTGCGAGAGGGGCGAATAATTAGCGAGAGTCCACGGCCGCGTTGGCACGCAAAGCCGAGCTGATGATCATCTGCGCATGGCCACAATGTAGTACCAGGGGCGCTGTGGGTGCATGGCACCGCCATCCCGCGCGGCGCAAGGACTGACATATCTCGCGGCCATTCGTGCGGTGTCAGTGGAGCATATGTGGTGTATACTATACATTGTCGAGAGACGATAACGGCGCGACCAGCTACAGGCAGCTGCCTGGACACACCTTGAGGGTCTGCGACACACTACATATCGTTTTACCCTCGCGGCGATATTGTCCGGCGACGACGTGACTGAGTGTAATTCGTGCGTGGGGGGAGAGGGAGGCGAGGTCGCGGTTTACACGGTTGACGGAAAAGAGTACGCGAGTAGGGAAAAAAGCCAATGCGAATGATTTCGCACGCGTTCTTACTTTATTTTTTCCCCTCCATGGAAACCGCTTTATCGTAATGGTTTTCTGTGGCTTCAGGCATCGTCCTCGATGTCGCTGTAACAGTGGTAGTAGTTGTAGTAGCAATAGGTAATGATAATAGTCATCGGTTAATGCACTACAAAAGGCCAGACGGGAACTGAGTAAGGTTCAAGGAGTAACCATCACAGGTGCAATTCGTTGGAAAACCTCGACGAGAATGCGAAAGGATAATCTTGGCAGTTTCGCCAGGATACCCTGGAAGCTCTTGCGAAAGGTATGCTAGTCTGTGGCCACACACCTAAACCTGAGCCGCTCCGAGAGGAAGGACGGTGTGAAGGGCGGTGTCTGCGACGATCAACAGTAGAAACGCCTAAAGAGCAACGATACAATGCAGTTGCAAGTGCTGTTAACTTTAGCTGGCGCAGCCGACAGGATCTCTACAAGCAACGCAGACGTATGCTGCCGAGAGTAGTCTCCCCCGCTTAGTTTATTCCAACATTGCAGAATGCACCTTTTGTACCATGTAAAGTAAATAAGCAGCACATAAACTTTAACAGAGCTTACAAGGCCCTTTATGCCTCTGGTATGTCTAGTGCAGAAGCTGTCTGATCGACCGTAAGTCACGTCAGCCTCCGGCAGGCGGCACGAGGCCCTGGCTTCTTTCATCAAGTCTTCTTTCATCAAGTCAATTTGTACGTTTGGCCGTCTGAAACGACGGCAAGGGCTTCGCAAGCGGATTTAGTTGTTCGGCCGCCCCTGCATACAGCTGAAGCAATGAGCGATACAACATCGCGTCGCGCGCCGCGATGCGCATCTCTCCTCAAGTCAAAAAGCGCCATCGTCTCGGCCAATGGCTCTGTATATAAGGTCATTGGCCGCGCTCACTTTCCTTTACCACCCTTTTCGAGAGAGGTGGTTCGCTCAGAAACGCGCGCATACTCCACACATTGCGGCCTACCGCGAAGATATCCACTATATACACATCCGCCTATTCCTCCGGCTTTCTTTGGATCGCGCCGCGCCTTTGTTCTGCGACGCGTTGTTCTGCCGCAGCCCCAAAAGAAGGAACTGACGGCGGAACTTTCCTTGGGGCTCGCATGGTGGCTGAGAAAAGGCTCGCACATCCAAGCGTGCGCGATCGCCACGATCGTTCGCGATGGCCGAGGAGTGAGATCAATCCGCGAACAAATCGTCTCCTCTGCCACCGGCGCAAATTGTTGCCTCCCCCCCCCCCCCCCCCCTTCATCCAACCTTCCGCCTCACGCCGCTGCCAATGGAACACCGCGCTAAAGCCGCACGTCTACACGCACACACACGCCGGATTCTTTCCCGAGCCAGATTGCGTCGGCTGCATGCACCGTGGATGATCGTGCGCGGCGGGGACTGACTGCGCAGTCTAGTGCGCCGCCCGGCGGCGCTGTGTGGCTGATTCTCCTCCGTTGCTGCACGCCGACGGCGCATCATCCTACAGCGTGGCGCGATTTCGTCGTGGTGCGCCGAGTTAATTCGACGATCGGCGGTGATGCGAGCCCAGGCACAACCCCCTCTCTCCCCCCCGTTCTGTCCCTCGGGTATATCTTTCCACAGAGGCACAGTGCACTGCCGTTTGCTACGGTGCGAGCTCGTCTGCTTTCGCAAGATCGCTGTCGTCGTCGTCTGCATCTCCTGCCAGGCGTGCACAGTGCTGCAAACCCGAGTCGCGTTCTCCGCCGTGAGCAGCGGTTCCGTCGCCGTCGTACAAGACAACTATGGCGGCGGCCGCGGCACAATGTCCAATTTATCGCGCCTGCCAGGCCACGCCGGCCGGCCGGCCGGCCGGCCCGCCGTCGCTGACCGGTCATCCTCCGGCCCGTCCCCTACACACGCCAGAACAAAAAGAAAGTCAGCCAGCTAGCTATCGCTCGTTATGACGAGCCGAGTGCTAGCGCGCGCGCTAAGGATGCAAAGGAGGAGTGAGAGGGAAAGAAACAAGCCCTCGGGGGGAACTCCGAAGGAAATTGCGCGCGGTCCTCTCCTCACCCACCCCTACCTCCCAGCGGCCCGTGATCGGAACCGTGTCGACCCCGAGTCACGATTTTTCGCCCTCGCCCTCCACACACCGGACCCGGCGGTGGTGTGGAGTTGCTTCGCCCAACACTACTTCTCTGCCTCTGCTGCATCTCCTCCCCTTCTTATTTCTCCTCCTCCTCTTGATTTCCAGAGCGCAGTAGAACGAGCACAGCCTCTCTCTTCCCCCTCTCCGCTGGTTGGTTCGTTCGACGTCCGAACGCAGAAAACAATCACGATAATAGTAACGACAGCAGCGGGCACGCCGAAGGGGACGAGCAAGAATGTGCGCATACATACTCAGCACGTTCCTCCGCTGCGAGCGCTCTCCCAGATGAGAACTCCCGATGGCCGCGGCGTGCTCGATCGGCCCGGACGCGGCAGCCTTGCACACGGCGCTCGCTCTTCGAAGGTGGTACACGTAGCCAGCCCTCCCCCCCTCTACCTTCTTCCTTTCCACCCCAGATAACCCCCACCCTCCATCTACATCTTCCGCGCGGCTCATACTTCGTGCTCACTTCTAGTTTCGCAAAGCGTTCCTTCCATCTAGCAGCACCAGGTAGATCATGCGCTTGGCAAAACAAGTGAGAAGGCGAAGAGGGGGAGGGGGGGATGTATATCCTCATTGTCGGGTCAAAGGCAAACATTTTCGCCGCAGAGCTGGAGGAGGCGACGTGACGAAGAGGATGGGGAGGGGGGGGGGGGGGGGTGATGAACACGACTACCGGTGGTTGTTGTGTAGCTACAGCAGCTACGTATATAGTCTGGACGAGCAGTATTATACGTTGGCGCCTCTCGCTCCTCGTGTCGCCCTGATGCAAGGCGGATCCGAAATCGTACACATGTGTGTGCACTGTGTACACATATCCACGGCTACACAGAGCGGCCGCTCAATCACGCGTGTTCCTGAAACCGCGCCGCTCACGCGTGTCTCGTCGTCATGACCGTGCCCGTGGTGAGAGTGGGTGGGTGTGTGTGTGTCACTGCCAGTTCACGTCACGCAGTTCTCTGTACTGCGACTGCCCCGGATGCGTCCGTGTCGAAAGCTGCGCGCGTAGTCTACTTCGACGTTCACCGGGTGGTCCGAAAGGGTTCGTGACAAGAACCCCCCCCCCCCCCCCTCTCTCAACTCTCTCCTCTCTGCCTCCTACGGGCGTTTTCGTCTTCCGATGTAGCGCAGTATAATGTTGGAAACGTTGCGCGCCTATAGCTATAGTCTTTACCACAGGGCTCAGCTGTCACTCTTCCTGTGTTGAAATCATGTCAGTCGTTGTTATTGCTGATGCTGCTATTGTAACAGTTTCAGCAACCTAACTCACATTGACTCTGAGATTACTTTCTGTACTACGTTGAGTGGAACCTCGAGACAACCGCTGTCATAAGGGACGTCCTGCAAATATTCGCATATATCATCGCAAATTCGTAAGATAAAAAATATCTTGAACAGCAACATCAAAGAAAGAGAAACGCATTCTTTCTTATTCCGGTTTCTTTCAATTGAGGTAAAAAATATAACGCAGAATCCTGGATGATATAGCCAGAACCACTATTTTTTTAATTTTATCGAGCGAAAGTGTCTAAAACGAGCAAAGAAAAAAAATGCGCACTTGACGCAGTTCACTTAGCAAGAGCTCACAACATGCAGGTAGCCGCCGCGGTGGCTCAGTGGTTATAGTGCTCGGCTGCTGAACCGAAAGACGCGGGTTCGATTCCGGCCGCGGCGGTCGAATTTCGATGGAGGCAAAATTCTAGAGGCCCGTGTACTGTGCAATGTCAGTGCACGTTAAAGAACCCCAGGTGGTCGAAATTTCCGGAGCTACTTCACTACGACGTCTCTCATAGCCTGAGTCGCTTTGGGACGTTAAACCCCATAAAACCACAACATCCAGGTCACATGCCTTGTTCTCCTTGTTCTCTCCGATGACGATGTGATGCGCCCGTGTGCTGTGCAATGTCAGTGGCTCAGTACACGTTCCCCAGGTCGCCAAAATCATTCCGGCGCCCTCCATTACGGCACCTTTTTCTTCTTTCACTCTCACCTTCCCCCAATTACTTCAAGGCGCATTTGAAGCGTCCACCCTCGAGACAATTACTGTGCACGGCTTTGCTATAAGCAATCATTATTACCACTACTAATATCAGTTTCGCGGAAGTCAAGGACCGATCACTTCTCGGAGACTCCGCCACGGGTGACGTCCAAAGATCCATATACTTGCGGAAGCAACCCAAAACGGCCGTGATGCACGAGAAAGATTGCACCGCTTTGAATAATTCGCAGCATGCGAAAATTCGTATCAACCGTGATTCTGTCAAGACCATAGGTGCAGACAATAGAGAAGGTCGAAATGGCGCGCTCGTGCTTTGCTCTTTTTGTAAATACGCTTACCGCAATCATATTATCATTATCCCCGAGATTGTACTGCAGTCCGAGCGCTGCTATTTCCTTATTCCGAACCCGTTAAAGCCAGCGTCCACTTAACTATAAGCTCCCAAGAGGAAGACAGAATGGTTCCAAGGTCCACTCAACTGCTCATCCGAGTTTTCTTTATTATTCTTTTCCCTCATTTAGCGCTTCCACTCTTTCCGCTCACAGACTACCGACAAGAACCGGTATATACCGGTTATCGAACTTACTAAACTCCTCACTCGAGGCGTCAATTTCGCGGCTCTTCGTTTAAGTACGCTGATATACGACTGGGCAAGTTATTCAGAGTGAGGGCATATCGGGATATCGCGTTACCGACACACTCGACGGCCACGTTTGACCAGCGCGCCCCGCAGGTCTATAGGGCCCCGCATCAAGCTCAGTTTCTTCGAGCCGTTCTTCTTTTTATGTTTGTATTTTGTGAAATCACGAGGTTTCGCCGCGGCCTTCTACACACCACGCTTTCCAGTCCTTCTCCTTCTTAACCCTTAGACGTGACCAGCATCTCGTACCTCTTTTGTTCCACATACCTATAATGCTCTACGCCTAGGTATGTAGCCTACACACCGACGCACAAACACACACAGGAGTTTATGAGGTCGCAAATATATGCACTCCGAGGCCAACGAGCCGACCCAGCGCCGCGGAGTCTAATTCGCGAGGTTTTACGATCGCCCAGTCGCGACATCGTATCTATGATGTATGAGGAGCGCTCCGGCGCTGTGGTAGTTTTATGTCCCCGGGGATATACACATTTTTTTTTTTTGTTTCGGAGCCAAGTTTCTGCGCAGAAAGAGGTCTGATGTCTAAAACCGTGCCTGAAGAGAAACGAGTACGACTTATCGCTTCACCGTTTTCAAGGGTGCACCCTGGAAAAAGTGGACAGGCAGCTGAACTATCCTTGCCTGCCTTTTTCGTCGCTTTGTTGTTTTCTTTGTGGAATTTCCCCGAGCTAAAAATGGCACGGCAGCGCTTTGTTGAAAACGTGTTCTCTAATGCAGACTAAATAGGTTAGGTACGTTCCGACAAACCATAAGCACGCGTGAGCGATATTTTACACAGCGAGAGCTGTTAAAGGCATGGTTCCCGGTTCTGTGGCGTTGGCGGTGTAACATAACGCCACACCGTTTGGCCAGCATGCAGTGGCGTCACGCATGACGTAACTGCGACGAGCCACGCTGACTGGTCCGCATGAAGTAACGTCACACATGACGTCTTTGCAACGCCATGGCAGGCACCACCCTGAGTGGTCCAAACCCGGTGACGTCGCCAGTGACGGCGTAGAAGGTCACGCGCGGTCTGCCAGAGAAGAAAAATAATTACGAATAAGTGATATTGTACTCGCCAACACGGAAACAGCTGCTAATGAATTCCGCGTTAGACAGCGGTAACCGTACTACAAGTTTTTTTTTTTTTTTTTGCAGCCTATACTATACGGTCTTGCGTTTGATACGCAACTAGCGGGACGAATGCTACCACATATGCACTACTGGTTTGCCAAAAGAAGCTTCGCTCTTTCGAAGCCAGTGAAGCACACACCCCATCCATTCAAACACAGCTCCGCAAGGTGTCGCACCTGCGCCAGATATGAAACAAAACGGCAGCATGCAAAATTCGTCCCTGCACTTGAAATTTTGTTCACGGCAATAACTGCAACACGTTGAGTCGCGAAGCCCGGTCAAGGACGGGCGTCGGAGTAAAAGCGTGACCACAAAAAAAAAAAAAAAAGAGAGAGAGAGAGAGAGAGAAATCAGAAAGAGAAACCGCACACAACGAACGGGCACTTGCGGGTCCGCTCCCACGCGTCGATACATCGTTACAGTATAGTCATATATCAATCTCAAATCCGCACTCCATATCCGCAAAGATATATCGTGCACTTAACGTGCCGGAAACCCAGAAGGCACCGACAGACAAATATGGAAAAGAAGTGACCTAATGCAAAACAACAAACAGAATAATGAACGAATAAGACGGAAGAATTCGCCAGCGTCTCATGCTTAAAAGTTAAAACCACGCGGTAGCGTAGAGGGGCGCTAAGAGCACGGGAGAGGGGGGGGGGGGGGGGGGGTGCCAGCAAACGGCGCATGCGCAGAAAGCAGCGGCAGCAGGCATGCGAAGTGTGGGTGCGTCCAGGCGCCGGCAAATAGGGCCGCCCGAACGCCCAGCTTATCTCAGATTTCAATTAAGGCCGGCTCCGTCTCACCCGCCGCCTAGAGATAAGGCTGCCCGTTGAAGACGGCCGCCACTTTCCCACTGACGCCGCTCAAAGAGGGCCCTAAAAAGAAGAAAAAAACGGAAGCGAGGGAGACCGCGCCGCTTCTTTCGGACGGCCGAAAGGCGGTAGCTTTCGTCCCTTCTTCTTTCCATCCGAATACTCTCCTGCCACGTTTGTTTTCTCCGGTAACGACTCGAGTGCTTTTTAAAGAATGCTTTTACAGCTTTACTGTCGCGTCGCTTCGCCGCCTCGTGCCATATACAACTCGCCAAGCGTCCCGCACTGACAACGGCCGAAAGGAGAAGAGCGAGGCAATAAAAAAAAAGAAAGAAGGAAAGCGAAAAAGACGAGCGTAGGAAAAAGGCAGACGACTCCTGTCGCGTCGTCTGCTCCGTCTGCGACGGAACGACGCGTCGTCTTCTGCGTGGTCTGTGAGCCTGTACAGGTGGAAACGCGGCGCGAGTGACGTCATTCGCGTGTTTTGATGCGGCTTGGCTATTGCTTGGACTGCACGGTAACAGATGGCAATGCAGTGGTTGGTGGCGACTCTAGAGCATCATCGTTTAGAATTAAGGTGTCATTACGTCTGATTTTAATCAGTACAAACCCTCTGCCAACCAGCATCGGAAGACACCCGACCACCTTAGGTCATGAAAAACCGACTATTAGCTCTTCTTCAGAGGAAATGCGATAGCACAGAGCTGGCTGCTGCACCTTCTTTGCGTGTTTGCGTCAGTTTTACATTTGTCAGCACATACCCGACGCTATTAAGACTCAGAGCTGCAGTATTGTTGTAAAACATTTTATTCGCCGGAAAGAGCTTGGCAAGAGGTCGCGTTAAGTGGTCGAGAGTACATAGCCCTCGACGACTTCGTCAGCCCACTCCACCGCCAAAACTTGCGTTCTGGGGTTAGAGCTAGCCAGCACGGTATTGATTGATTGTAAAACATTTTATTCGCCGGAAAGAGCTTGGCAAGAGGTCGCGTTAAGTGGTCGAGAGTACACAGCCCTCGACGACTTTGTCAGCCCACTCCACCGCCAAAACTTGCTTTCTGGGGTCAGAGCTAGCCAGCACGGTCTCCCACCGCTCGAGAGAAGGAGCTGTAACTAGATCACCCGGAGGTGGCTCTATTTTGCAGTCCCACAGGATGTGATCGTAGGTAGCACGTTGGCCACAGTGTTTGCAGTTTGGGTTGTAAAGATCTGGATAAATGTGCGCGGGGAGTGATGGGGTGCGTATCGATCTCGTCTGTAGACGACGCCACGTAACCTCTTGTTCTTTAGTAAGTCTTTTGTCTGGAGGGGGAAAAATTCTCCTCTCTAGTTTAAAATGATTGGTGAGATCATGATATGTGATCATGGAGTCCTTCGTGAAATTCAGGGAGCCAGACTCATCCACTGCCGGAGGCTGCCCACAATAAAGCCCAGCACGGTAATACACTTTGCAACCGCCATGTTGAATCTGGCTCCAGTGGGTGGCGCCCTGTGGTTGGTCCTTCGTGGTCACGAGACACCTGTGACGTTATCACCGTCTCAACCAATCAGGGAGTTTCCGACACCGGACATCGGCGGGGCTCTGATTTGACAACTCTAATGCCATATCATTAATGAACGCGAACCGTTGCGAGCGGAACATTATAGCACGGCAATGGCTCAGATTTTACTGCGCGAACCTTTTGATCCACTTCGCTATCGAGTATACGCAAACAGGTTTGTTGTTTCTTGGGAACATCTCTGGCTGTCGCAATTCACTTTCGAGGCCACTATATGAGCGACGCGACAACGACCGGCGGCTTTATTTTATTGCCCCCACACACAAACCGCATATATAGAGTCCCCGCTTTGAAATTCAGAACGATTCGCCGGGTCGGCGTTCTTCTCTGTTCGCGTTTGACTTTACTGCCGCCGCCTTGTACAGTCGCGGTTCACCTTCGAGTCACGACGCAGACGACCACAGTACAACACCGCTTTCGACGGCCGGCTGCGGAGGTTCCTCGGGGCAGAAAATAAAAAAGTAAACGAATAAAAGTAAACCAAAGAGAACAACGACACAGCAACAGCGAGTATGGGAGAAGAACGCCTTCTGGGCTTGCAAGTGGGACGGGAGAATTCTTGGCGGCGAGAATTCTTCTCTTCAGGGCCGCGAAGAGCACGATCCGACGAGACGCTCGAGGAGTACCGCGCGGACCGCCCGCCCCGGGCCGCATACATGCGGTGTTTAGCGCAAGGCCGTCGCCGGTGTGCTGCATGCCGCTGCCTTATTAGCCGCCGGCTTTACCTTCGTTCCAGACATGCGAATTAACGCGGCGGTAAGGGTGGTTAACTACAGGAGGTGGCGCGCTGTGCGAACCGAAACACCGAAAGAAAAAACAGAACAACGGCATTTTGTTTCGGTTGCTTGTTGGTCGTGTAATTGTTATCGCGGGTACGGAGTAGGACTCGCCCTTCCCATAGGTGTTGGCTTCAAAGCAAGCACTGCTGTTCAGTGCACGTTGGGTGGTGGCCACAGTATGTAGTGCATGCGTAGGAAGTGAGAAAGAAGGGGGGGGGGGGGGGGATCAGGGGCAAGAGGGCGTGAGTGGGTGGAGTGAGCGAGGAGGTTGTAACGGTGACAACAGATATTTTTTTTAAATAGTTCGTAGTATTTCCGAAGGGTATGTAATGCGAAGTCAAGATAAAAGCCGGTCCTTATGGGTAACGGAGTGGATTCCAAGAGAAGGCCAGCGTAGCAGGGGGTGGCAGAAAGTTAGGTGGGCGGGTGAGATTAAGAAGTTTGCGGGGATACGGTGGCCGCAGCTGGCAAAGGAGAGGATTAATCCCAGAGACATGGGAGAGGCCTTTTCCCTGCAGTAGGCGTAGTCAGGCTGATGATTTCTGCACTTATTCGGCAACTATAAAAGGAGAAACGCGTAACCTTAGCCATTCACACGAAATAAGACCTAGGCGAAGCACATTCGACACGCATATGGCGTTATGATCTCATGAATGATATTTCCTATAGTCGTGCAAATAATGACTGATCAGCTAGAGTTAGGTGATTAGTCATGTGCTGACTTTTACGCGCCAAGATAATAGAGCTTGGACTACGCGGGACTCCTTAGAGGAGGGCTTAAGTGCGACCACCTAAACATGCATAGGCGCAGCTTCTGTCTCGTTTGCACAGTTTTCATCGCTATTACAGCTGGCAGCCTCTCTTTCTTTGTCTCTCTGTTTTTTTTTTTTTCATTTCGTTTTGTATGTTTCCTTCGTCTTCCTCAATGTCTTCTGAGATAGACAAAAATAATCGAGCTCAGTTGATTCGACCTTTGAGAAGGGGCATCCCACGTGACCACGCACCTCATTCGACACGTCACCGATGAAGGTCACGTGATGTGACGTCATCTCCGGCGAACGACGCGACTTCCGCACAACGAGCCCTCAGCATAACCTCACGCTGCAAAACGTAGTAAAAGATGGCTCGCACGTAGTACAAGACAGGAGCAAGCGTGTATGTGCGCATGTTCTGTACGCAAAGGAAACTTGGCGACCGACTCCAAAGACGGTATCGAGGCAGTTTGTATTCAATCTGCGCGCCCGCTAAAAGGAAACTCTCGCTCTAGAGAGCCGGATAGTGAGAGAGGACAAGAAAGAAAGAAAGAAAGAAAGAAAGAAAGAAAGAAAGAAAGAAAGAAAGAAAGAAAGAAAGAAAGAAAGAAAGAAAGAAAGAAAGAAAGAAAGAAAGAAAGAAAGAAAGAAGGTCGCTCGCTGTCCGCAGACCCTGCGGTCTGGTACGATGGAGGCGCGCGCGCGCATCTCGTTACATTCGCGTTAGCGAGAAACGAACATCGCGCGGAGCGCTTGTTCGCGACAGGTTTAATCTCGAGCCCCGTCGCCGGCGCGTGAACTCGTTATAGCGAGAAGAGCGCTTTAGCGAGAACAAGAATAAGAAGACGTGTGCACCTTATCTCGCAGGGACGGACCGTGGAGTGCGGCAGAGAAAGAAAAAAAGAACGAGCGTAACGTGCGCAGTCTGAGCTTCACTGCATTATTGCCGTTGTCGCTGCTAATCTGGTGCTGGTTTGCGCCGCGTCTTGGCAGTCGAGGAGCTAGGAGAGGTTCCTTTCTTCTTGTTTGTCCTTTGCTTTTGCAGCAATACAGCTGTGTATGGTGCTTTCCGCTATCGCATCCGATAACTTGTGGCTTTTCATTGGCCTTGTGGCCAATCATGTGACTACGGATGGAGCGCTCTCAGTGGCCGCGCCTTGTCCTGTCACGGTCACAGTGATCACGTGACTACGGATGGGGCGCTCGCATTGGTCGGTCACAAGGCCAATGAGAGCGCCCCATCCGTAGTCACGTGATCTGCATGACCTTGACAGATGAAGGGAGGAAAAGGGGCAACAGAGTGAGCCGGTAGATACCTCTCCTCTCGCGGGGGGGAGCAAAATAAAGCCTGGTATATTTTTTTTTCGACCACTGCGTGCTGCGTTGTGCCGTCCACAGCACTATACGTACGACAGCTTGAAATTGTGGATTCGTGCAAACATGCACGCATAAACGTTACGAAACGTACACGTGTGTTACATATGCAATCACGGGATCTTACAGGCGCCGACACGCGCTCTGTATAACGACGTGCCGTTCGTATACTTCGCGCTTCTCATTAGCGCCCAGCTCCGTTACTGAAAATTTCAAAGTCAGTGAACTCGCACTTGCGGAAGCACAGTCTTCCTAGTGCACTATTTACGGCGATTTATATGCACCGCTATATCATGTACTGTCCATAACAGGAGGTGGAGAAGGAGCACCCTGCTCGCTTCTCTGAACAGAATAGGGGGCACCACATAGTTCTCTAAAACAAGGCATCGGTTTCGGCCAGTTCGGAGGGAGGCTTCGCGTCCGCTCCTCCGTTATCTCCGTGACACGGAAGTGGATAGGCGACGGTGGAGACGACAGCGGGGAACGCTTATATTCCTCGGTGCTTATACGCGACACATGATGGACATCTTTTGTGGCCGGCGAGAAACTCAACTTCCTTTAATCCGGCTGATCATTGCCAGTGGCGCGGTGGAGCTTGGACGCACAACCCGTTTCATATTTTTTGTTGCGGAAGCAACACTACGCGAGTCGCCGAGCCATTTCGCAGAGCCGAGGAAAGGCCATACTGCGCATGCGCGATGAGCAGTGACGTCACACGGCGCACAGCCGCCGCCGCTGCCGCGCGCCCTCCATCGTCTCTCTCTCTCTCTCCTCGTTGCTTTCGCAATCCTCCAGGTTTAACCAGAGCTAAACCATTGCCATTTTTTTATTCTAACAGCGCGACAGAAGATCTAGTAAAGCCATCCATTAAGTGCCGTAGGTGACTACACAAAACCCGACCTACAACCGCCATTCCTTTATCTCTTTAAAACAAATTACCCCTCCCCTTTCTTTTCATTGCGGGCGAGTCAGCGCACATCGTATAGAGATGACCCCGTTCTGTCGAGCGACTCGCTCTGTGGGACATGTATACGACCCTCTATAGGACTCTATATAGGATCCCGTTACGACGTTTAGGATCCTGTACAGGACGCATGAAGAAGCGCTGCATGCATCAGCGAGCAAAGCGCAACAGGAGCGGCTGCACCTCTATAGAGCGGTCACGCACAGAGATCGGCGCCATTTTCGTGAGACAAACCATCGGCGCTGCCTCGTACCGTAACCCGCGCATGGGAGCAGCGCGCGACTGTTAATAAATAAGACCGTAACAATAACAGCAATATAGTGCGACCGAGATATAAAAAAAACAATAAAGAAACAATAACGCGGTCGAACGAAGTCGTAAGCTCTTTCGCCCTCTCCACCTCTGGGCGCACCCTATACGCGCGATCACGCATGCGTGAAATGCGCGTGAATGCGGCTCGCGCTCCCATTTTAGAGGCGCCCGTATTAGCCGCTCCCACCATCCTCGCAACTTCTTTTTATTTCGCACAATCAGATATCATTTAAGACCACCACAGCGCGTTTTTCTTTCCTGCGCGAACGCGACCGCTAATTACGCTCGGCGTGCACGATGCATGCTCGGAGAGCCGCAGACTCTCCCCTCTTCGGCCTCTTTTTATCTTTACTTTACAATTATTATTTATTAATCTGCCTTTTATTCGAGCCGGGCTGACTTCTCCGTTCGCGTGTGTCGCACATACGCGTGAAAGCGTCTGGAGAGGGGGGGATGTCTGCGTGGTCACTTCGTTACATATCGGTGACCGTGCGAGTGGAACGTGATCACTGTGGCGCGGCCTGCCTGGTCCTGCGGTGTGTTTCTCCCTTTATACTGTCGCTTTTAGCACGAATTCAGGCCACCTATATAGCTCGCAGTTTTATGCTCCCATTTTTGCCATTCTGCTTTTATTTGAGAGGAAAAAAAAAATAAGAACTGAACCATAAGCACACCTTTTTAGTTCAATAGGGGATATTCAAAATTCCGCAAGTGCGCTTTCCCACAGAACTATGTTGCCCAAAACAAGATGGCTGACCATGCGTTTCCTGCTGAAACAAAGCAAGAAAGACTAGTTTTTGTTTGATTCTTCCAAAATGCGTTTCTTACATTCCATCCACACCTTTAGCCCCTGTCCTGTAGCCCACGTAGTTTCTTTATAGCGAAGTCGGCCATCTTGTTTATGGCAACATAGTTATGTGGGAAAGCACACTTGCAGAATTTTGAATATCCCCTATTCTCTTTAATTCAGGTCACGCTAGTAGAGCGACTGCTCCGGTGAAGCGGTGGTCCTGGGTTCGAACCCCGGACCAGGACGATTTTTTCTTTAACTAGGAGGTTTCTGAGAAAGCCGTTTGGCTGCGCTCGGGTGGACGTCAATGAGTAATTACTCCCTTATCACGTTACTTCAGTTCTCTTCAGATCTCTAGAGTTCAGTTCTCTTTGCTTTGAGCCGTCGCGATGGCTCTGTAGTTATGGTGCTCGGCTGCCGACTCGAAATACACGGGTTCGATCCTGGCCCCGGCGGTCGCATTTCAATGGAGGCGAAATTCTAGAGGCCCGTGTACTGTGCGATGTCAGTGCACGTTAAAGAACCCCAGGTGGTCGAAATTTCCGGAGCCCTTCACTACGGCGTCCCTCATGTGTACTGAGTGGCTGTGGGGCGTTAAACCCCTTAAAATCATAAATCGTCTTTGCTTCGCTTCGATGCGCCACTGCACGTTGTTATTGTTTGCTATTATTCTTGTCGTCGACGCCATTGTTCTGTCTTTTCAAAAACACGACACATGGGGGATTGGACACACACCGAATAACTCCAAGTCCCCAACGCTGCGGAGATATTGTAGTTAAAAAGTATAGTGAGAAAAAAATTTGAAGATTTTCCCTGTATATAGAACTTCACGGTATAGCGAATACCCGTTCTTCTGACGGCGTTTCCCTTTCACTGAGGTTATTCCTTCCTGCAAACTGGCGCTACACCGTGCGCATTCGACGAGCGCCGGGTCTGGCGTTTACTTAAATTACATTTGACAATTCATCTGTCCGTTTATATTGCAGGGGGTGCGAAGATGGAACAGGTGGCAACGTTTACAGCGTAACCTAAAGCGGGTAAGAGAAATAATTAACATGGCTATGAGAAAAGGGAAGGCGCAGTAGTGACACAGATGCTGAGCTTTGCCCTTCTGTTATTTTTTTTTACCCACTTACAATTACACACAAACGTTACCACCCGTGCCTAGCTTCCTGCAGCCCCTGTAATACAAGCGCGCACATGAATTGCAAAGTCCTTTACGGGAAGTAAACGCCAGGCCCTGGTTGTGGGATTCGGTAAAGCATCAGCCACAAGCACGAGATATACAACGTTCCCATCGGCCATTAATTTCCTATAGGCATATCGCTGCGCATTATACCCATCGGCGAGGAACTGTAGTCCCTCGGGCTGTATATAATGGCGATAATCTGGACCACGCACGAACCAGCGCGGCGGCCCCGGTTTGGGCTGAACCATTAGCGGTAGAGACGACCCACATGCAACAATAATCGACACTCGAAGCCCCAAGTATATGCTAATTGGCATCAGGGCGAAAATAGCTTTCACCCACAACCTGTAATGGCTCCGCCGGGTATATATCTGTGTATGTATACAGCTTCCTTTCGAGAATGAATTCGAAGCCGAGAGAAATATAGGCCGCAGCTGCCTACGGCCGCACACACGTGTTCTCTTCGCTATTTGCGTATTAAGGCGACAGCCTTTAATGGCTCGTACTGTCGTCCGTTAGCAGAGGGTGTCACACCTTTGGCAGCGTTTAACTCGTGTTAGCTCGGGAACTAAAAAAGATAGGAGAAAACGAATGGCTACTTCAGATGGAGGAGGAAAAAATGAACCTAGAAGCCATGTTTTGTGACTGTAGATTAATTAGTTAAATAATTGTAGGCAAAAATGTCGAAATTGCGTCGAAATAGCACGGACGTCGTTAGTCATGTAAACGGTGTGACGTCACATCCACCGGAAGTCGTCACGGCATAGTGAAAATTGTCACAGGAAGGTCGGAAAGACGTCGGATTTGTGTCAAATTAAATGGAAAAATGTATAATTAAGCGTAATTAACACTTAAGATCCCCGAAAGATGTATAATTTGGGTACCGATATAGCCACGGGAACGGTGTGACGTCACATCCACCGGAAGTAGTCACGGCATAGAGTTCTCGGCTTTCTCCTCTCAACATTTTAGTTGCCAAAGTGTCCTCGCAATTTTTTCTCTACTTCTTCGCTTATTCCAAAACTGTCCTGTCCGCTTTGAGCCGCAGACGGTGTGTCGGGCAGAAGTGTAGGAGCTGGTATTCTGATCTGAGACCATTAATACGTAAACCGAGCCTTAACCAGCAGCTGTAATACTGATCAGAAGATAACGGCAAAAGTAAAAAATGTAGATTTTTTTTTTTTTTTTGCTTCGTGGGTGGGTTCTTGCCGGCTTCTGGGAGGCAGGTGGCCGGTCGATAATGAGGTAGAAATTGGGCTCTTTCTGTGACGTCGAACACATTTCTAAAGAGGGGGGGGGGGGGGGGGTATTCCTCGCTACGCTACCCTGGCGGGGCGCGCAGTTAACGACATTCAGGTAAAACTATGCACACTGATACGCCTGCTGAAGCCGAGTGTGGCAACCATGACACATTTACGAGATACACATATATCAAGCAAAACCTTCGCCTTGGACATCTTGGAGCGCCAGCAAGATCTGTAATTAGGCGGCAGTAATTAGGCCTTGGGACCCTTCCATATTGCTCGCCGCTGCTGTCACAAGCGTGCGGGCGGCCGCACCTATCGGCGAGGGGGCGCTCGCGTCGCCTCTTTAAAACTTAAGATGCGTTCGAACTATTTACTGAATTTGCATACAGGTAAACGACCTCGTCCGGCGCGCACGTGACCACGGCGCCTCACTAATAGCGGCCGCGGCTGGAGACCGAGCCGCTGGGGAGCGGCGTACAACTTCCAAAGGAGTAATGGCCGCCTCCGAGATGATTTCTTCGAAACTTCGCTAATAAACGAATTCGTTATGAAGCGAATTCTTTTCCAGAGTTCTTTTCAACTTGCGTCCTACCGTAACAGAATGGTTACCCTTATTCTGTAGTCATAAACTGGTCGGAAAAGAGTTGCGAAGAATAACGACAATAACTTGACGAACGGGCCTGATCAGTACGAAGTGTTCAGACATACGCTACGAGTAGAGACGTCTCATTCAAAGGTCGAGCTAGGTCGAATACCCAACAAAAATGTAATTCCTGCTAGCCAATTTAATGTATATTCAATTCGCATCAACTCGCATTCCGTTGAAATATATGACGAATGATGCACTATGGAAAAGCAAGCACACACAATCGGTGTGCCGTAAATTTAGAGCAGCGCCGTATTAAACTGCCGGTTAATCCCGTAAAATATGCGATGGTTTCGTACGGTAGCCGCCCCCCCAAATGTAAACACAATGCGCTGCCAGTTCGTCTGCAGAGTCTGCACTGATCGCACTGCCAACAGAACGACAACAAGACAACAACATCACGAATAATAACAGCGACAGCAGCTATAACAACCCACAAAAGACCTCTAAAGCCAGCGACAGCTATACTATAACAACCACAACACAAAAATACTGGCAATGGCTTAGCTCGGCTATGCCAGAATATACGTAGCGAAAGCGAACGCAACGACGAGGCAAGCGGTGTGACGTCATACCAAACGGCGGCGGCGGCTCCGCGGCGAGGCGCGCGGTGTGACGTCATGCCAGATGGCGCGGCGAGCGCGCGGCGTCCGCCAGCTGCGGCGTTTGCTAGGCAACGGCTCAAGGTCGGTCTCTGTGCCTCCTCGGAGCACTGCCACAGCGAAATCGCAAATTTGTGGCCAATGTAGCTTTCGCTACAAAAGACTTTAGAAAGCCAGCGACAGCGACTATAACAACCCACTACACGAAAGACCTCGACAGCCTTCTTGCATTTTCAAACGACACGTAACGCCACCTAGCGGAGCTGAAACGAACCACAGAAAGGTTTGCTCCTTTCCTGGGCTCGAAGTTGCCTGCATACTACAACACGCTCCGACGCGCATACGAAACCGAAGTGGAGAATATATAAACGTCAGAAGCGGTAAACGAAAGGGGGGGGGGGGGGGGGGGGGGGGGGGGGGGGGGGGGGTACCTGCGCTTAGAACAGACGGCGGTGCGCCCTGATCTGCATGCCAAGCAAGCACAGCTCGCGCGTGCATTAGTTAGCGCAGAGATCTCTCTCGGCTAAAGCGCAGCCAGCGAGCGAGCTGTCAAAGGCGCCATCGTTAGCGAGCGAAACGAGTGACGACAGCACAATGAATCATCGCGGCTAGCATTCCGCGCGGTCAGTCTTTGTATTTCCCCCTCCCACCTAGGCGCGGCACCGCGCAGTGCTACCTACCAACGTGCTGTACAGCTGTGCACCGTAGAAAACGCTCGGAGCTTTCGAAGACGCATGGAGCAGCCACTCAAACGTGCACGAGCCAATAATATCCGAGCATAGGCGGAGCTTGCCCCAAAGACGGATCATTGTGATTTGCTTGCGAGCGTTTTATAGTTTATGCGGATCGCGTTGGTTCTCGGCGAGGGTCTCGTCGAATCTCGCCGCCGAAATCTTATCGCCTAATTAATGGTTCGTTTCCGCGTGATAGACGGATTTTGTAATAAGCGAGTACTTAGTTCTCCCTCGTGTAGTTATCGTGGTGGCGTCATACTTCGGGGACGAAATACAAAAAATCCGGGTGCTTAGAAAAAAATCACAAACATTGCTCCAAAGCGCGCGGGGGGGGGGGGGGGGGAGAGAGACCGAGAAGGGCGCAGAAGACACAGCGCAGCCAGTGGTTTTCTTCATTCTCTTCCTTTTCTTTTTTTGCCTAGGACAGCCGCGCCGTTCTCAAGACAAACAACCTGTGTCCGACTCGAACGAGCAGAACCAGCGGGTCTTCCCTCTTAGATCATAACCCTCCCGCAGTAATGTGCTGCGGTGGTTAGGCCTAGTGGTATAAACGGCTGCCTTGGCTGTAGGTATACGACTGGAGGCCATCAGGTCGAACGAAGCGCGAGGCGAGGTCGGGTTCTCGTGACGAGCACTGGCTCTGTCCCAGTTATATGCGGGTCGCGCCGCCGAACTTAATAGTTTATGCCTTCGGTATACAGAGAGCGGAGGGGGCGTGGCCCGCGACACGGAGCGTCTCCTCCATCTTGCCGAGGCGCACGCTAAAGCCATGGGCACGCTGCTCGCTCTAAATGCGACTCCTTCCAACCGGCGATGACGGACGCGGAGCTGAGCTGATGGCAGGGGCGGCCCGTGGAGAGGGACCCGATAGACGCGGTTCCCGGACGAACCACTGAATTATATAACAACAGGAATTCCAGACTCAAGGCGCCCTCTTATGCGAAGTGCCGCCGAGCAAAGAAAGACTGCTCCAACGATTGACCGGTTGATTGTTTGATTGATTGAATGGATGGACGGTCGAGTGGTTATTAATTGGTCGACTGACTGACTGATTCGTTGATTCATTGAGGGATTGGTTGGTCGACCCATAAATTAATTGACCTAGAGGCTGATGACGTTACCCTACTTTTCTTGCCATCGCTGAGATTTTCTGTACCGTCTGCGAGTATACACACGAACACACGCCGGCGGTTTTTCTTGCAGTGGGGCTAGTAATTCTTTCGTATTAAAAATCAGTCAATGATTGACCTTCGGCTTCGTATTTGCCCGACCTTCGGCTTCGTATTTGCCCGACATTCGGCTTCGTATTTGCCCGACATTCGGGTTCGTATTATCCACGCTCGACTGTTTCCACGCTCGCGTTTCATCCTACGCCGCAGCGTCAGAGGTCGGCGCGCCTGTAGAGATCGCGAGAATTCCTTTTATCTCGGAGCTACTCAGCACAGCCGACACACACGCAATACACGAGCCGGCCTCTATAACGTCTATCGCGTAGCTGTCTGGGGAGACACGTCTCTATAGCTCCTCCGTGGGTGGTCAGGCGCGATCAGCACCGCGTGCTTTATTATGGCGCTTAAAAAAAAAGAAAGCAAGCGCGGAACGAACGTGCAGAGCGTGGCGACGGCTTCTACCAACCACGCCGAATGCCCGAGACGGAACGGTTCTTTCCACGGGTCTCCGCCGCGAAGAACCGCAGCACATCTGCAGCCACGAGCGATGTATACACACACGAATACGCACATGCATGCATACGCGTGGTCATGGAGTGTGGCATGCGGCCACAAAAGGCCTGCACAAGGTCCGACGCGTGTCCAGGCTGCCTGCAACGCCTTTAACCGACAACGACTCGCCCGCTATTTCGAGCTAATCGTTATGTCCTTTGTGAAGAGCGGGCAGCACAGAAGACATTAGCGGGAAGGGGAGGGGGGGGGGGGGGGGGGGGAGTGTAAGACGCGAGCAACAAAGCAGGCCGCGCGATGTTCCTGGCCTGCCATGGAATGTGGCGCGCCGAGGTCGCGACCACGGTGGTGCTCACGGCGGCGACGGCGGAGGATGTTTTCGGGCCCTGCCCGTTCCTCCCGGGGCGGAATTTCGCTCGTCTTCATATCCAGCATTATCGGAGAAAAATTTTCGAACACTGGAAACTGTTGAATACTCATATAAAAAAAATACTGATGATAATGGTCCATTCTTCTGGTGTGTAGCAAAATCTTTATTTTCTAGCGTTTCCGTCGCCCGCATCGAGTAGTTAAGATTGCCATAGAAAACCAATAGGGAACGCTTTTGACGATAGCAACAACGTTAATAGAAAAAAAAAAGATTGCAAGCCTGCCGAAAGGATATTTGCGGGTATAATGACCGTTATAGTGAAATTTTTGCAATATACGAAAAAAACTGCGTTCATAAACAATTACCCGTTCAAAAAGGCTTTTTTCCAGAATTGTTGGGCATGTCTGCTTAGGCAACAGCTTTGATCTCAACCATTTGCCACGCGGATATCGACAGTACTAATGTGGACGCGCATTTTACGCACCAGGTTTTCGCGCACCCACTTTTGGGTGCATCCAGGTCGAAGCTCTCATCCGGCTAACAACACAGAGACCCCCCGTGTCTTTTTAAAAGCGTACACAAGCATACAGCTATACACTGAAAAGATGCACAGCCGCGTAGCTCGTGATGTGATGGACCAGGCACGGGCGTTGTCCATGCGAACTCGAAAGAGCAGGAAGATAAAGGGCGATGATGAAGAAGACAGCCTCCACAGAGAACACAGGGTCTTCTGTGGGCAGTCGTTTTCCTCCTCCTGTCCTCTGGTCATCCTCAGCTCAGAGGGAAGAAGGGGATCGACAGAAGAAGGGTGACAGCGCAAAACCCGGAGACAGGCATGCAGAGGGCGTTGTTGTGATACAATAAAAACGGTTCTGGCCTTAGCGATACCAGTCCATCCAGTCCAGTGGCGCGAGCGAACTGTTGTTGTTGTTATTAGTCTTTGAAAAGATGGCACATACCCACACTGGGGGATCCTTAACGCAACCAAATTCTCACCAAATTATTCCGAATTGATATGGGTCCCAGCCCATTCGGGGAATCCGGGGAACGAGGCAGCCCACAATAAAGCCCGAGGTTTCGTCGACCGGGCAGTGGATGAGTCTGGCTCCCTGAATTTCACGAAGGACTCCATGATCACATATCATGATCTCACCAATCATTTTAAACTAGAGAGGAGAATTTTCCCCCCTCCAGACAAAAGACTTACTAAAGAACAAGAGGTTACGTGGCGTCGTCTACAGACGAGATCGATACGCACCCCATCACTCCTCGCGCACATTTATCCAGATCTTTACAACCCAAACTGCAAACACTGTGGCCAACGTGCTACCTACGATCACGTCCTGTGGGACTGCAAAATAGAGCCACCTCCGGGTGATCTAGTTACAGCTCCTTCTCTCGAGCGGTGGGAGACCGTGCTGGCTAGCTCTGACCCCAGAACGCAAGTTTTGGCGGTGGAGTGGGCTGACAAAGTCGTCGAGGGCTATGTACTCTCGACCACTTAACGCGACCTCTTGCCAAGCTCTTCCCGGCGAATAAAATGTTTTACAATCAATGGGGGATCGGCCAAGAATCGGGAGGTGAAGGTTGCTATTCACCTGTGCATACTAAAGGCAAAAGAAAAGCACACGAGAGAGCTGAAGACTGAGTACAAAAGGATGCCGGAAAGAGAGACGACAACTGGCGCTACCTGTGTTTAGCGATGCTGCGTCCCTTTCCAGCACCGACCAGGCCGGGCAAGATGAGGCCGCAGGTTAATGCGGCGATGGAGAGAGAAACGCCACTTGTACGAGCGCTGAAGCTGTGAATTGTGGGTACTGCAGAGTACATCTATCTTGTCATTGTAGTCGCCATCATCATCATCAGCAGCGGCTCAACTACTTCAGGACGAAGGATGCACCCATTGACCTCCAATTAAAACGAGTGTCGATGGAATTGGACAACCAGCGCTTGGGTGCTGCCTTGCTGCCTCGGCGAATAGAGCCGAGGACCAGTGAGGTTATGCTAAAGTCAGGGCTCCACCAAGCTATACAAAAGTTCACTGAGGGAACGACGGGAAAACGCGACCCCTCACCGCGCAGGAGTCATACATTGCCACACAAATTACCATCGGCCGTACACTTTTCTGCCAAACCTCCGTTTGACGTGAAAGCCCCAGCAGCACACGCACACACACACCGATATAACGACGCGCGTCAGCAAAACCTCGGGTGGTACACTGTAAACATTAGTACACCTATACGGGAGTAAAACGGGAGTAAAGGGTGCGCGCTAGAGGACAGCTTACTCCCTTTTTTACTCCTTTCGAGGGTAGAAATAAACCCGAATATGAAGAATTCACCTCTGTGGGTCCTCGAGGGGCCGGACGTTCAGGTGGCACTGACGACGCTCACAGCGAGGTTCGGATCTGCGAAGTTTCTACTCCGGCTTGAAGACACAGTGCGACGTCATTTTTTTTTAAGCTAAACGCGCCTCACGCATAAAACGGCCACCAACCACCGCGTCCTCATCGTCGCACTTCTCCAGCGGGCAGTCACGCGGCGCGGGATTCCAACCTCTGACCTCACCCGCAAAAGAGAAACAAAAAAAATGAAAGAATAAAAAAAAAAAAAAAACAACGATCTTCCCCGGCACGGACAGGCTGCATGCGAGTGCGTGCAGGAATGCGGCGGCGGCGGCCGCCAACCGCCACCACCAGCGCCGTCATCAGCGCCATCATCATCATCATCATCTTCGCCGCCATAAGCGGAGCGGGAGCGCGCGCGCACACAGAAGCGTCGGCGGTCACGTGCCGGCAGCACCTTTTGTTCTCCGGGCGGCGGCGAACAACGGAGAGAGAGAGAATGAAGGATAATGTAAAGAAAGAAAGATGACGGCAGTAGAGGGGGGGTTGAAGGCGGTAGGATGCGGCGTGTTAGAGGGGGCAGCAAATGTGGACAATGCACATTACGCGGCCGGCAACAAAGCGGTGGTGGGGTGCGCAGAACGAAAATAGAAAGAAAGAAAGAAAGAAAGAAAAAGAAAGAAAGAAAGAAAGAAAGAAAGAGGGGGAGGAAAAGGCGGTTTGAAGATTATTACGGGCTGCGCGCGTGGCGAGGGGGAATTCCGCGCTCGCGAGGTCCGAGTCTCCGCTGGCTCTCGAAGTCGCTCGCTTATTTAGCGTATGTATATGCCGCGGCAGGCGCGCGCGAGCGAGCGCTCGGCGTTTCGCGGTTCTTCGTACGCAGAAAAGCACATAAGGCGACCGTGAAGGGCATAAAAAAAAGCAAAAAGAAATATACGCGCGACGACCGACACACACAGAAGCCGCACAGTATGCTCGCGCGGAAGCGGAGACGGGAAAGAGGATGGAAGGGGGGGGGGGGGGGGGGGGACAGAATGAGCGCGCGCGCGTCGCAGCACTGTCGTCGTCGTTGTCGCCGGCGCCGTTTCGCGCGTCGGAGACACCGAGGACGCGAAGCAAAAAAATAAGAATAGATGCAAGTGTGACTAAAACGCGCGCAAAGCGAGTTCAACTGCATGCACATGGAAAGCGAGCGACGCTTTTGTGAGGAGGCTTGCTCCTGGCGATGGCTTCAGGTGGTACCTTGTTGACCGCTTTGCGTTCGCCCCCTCGAGGACTGTCTTTTTTATTTTTGTTTTCGCGCATAAAGACGGACACAAACAACGCAGAGTGAGGACGCTGAACGAAACACATATACTGCAGTGCCGTGGCGTGCTTCTGTATACAACGAGCACGTGGAGGAATGCCACCCGTTGTTAGTACCGCTGAACCCCCCCCCCCCCCCCCCCCCGCTCTATCCCAATCTTCTCTGTTGTGTATATTTGAAGTAATTACGCCAGCATGATACTTAGGAGCACGTACCCCCTAGGCTGCGGCACTAACACGTCCACGTGATTGTTCGCAACGTCCCTTCCTCACTTCTTAAGCCCCATGGAGGATCATCTTACCTTCTCACCTCCCCACTCCCCTCACCTATACCAAAAACAAAAGAAAGAAAAGCTCCGAGAAGCCGCGCTCGCTCCAGTACAAAATTTAAGTGGGTTCCATATCGGGCGTGACGCTGGCACCGGTTCTGCTCGTGGTTTAGTAATTAATGGATTTTCGCGTGTCCATCGGAGCACTGCGAGCGTACGTGCACGGAGTAGCGGTGAGCTCGAACCTCGCGCGAGTTTCGCACACATATAGGGACGCTGCGTGAGATACCGAAATGTCAGTACACACGGGGGTTCGGGATTTATCCTCCATCGAAACGTGGCCGTGACTGCACCCGCGAGCTCTCGTTCCGAGTGTGGTCACGTGGTTTGGACGCCACAAGCAGACCTGCGTTGGAATCGAGAGGTCGAAGGTTCGACTGCTGGCTCGAATGTTTATAACGTTGCGCGATTTCTTTATTCGGTCGTTCACTCCGCTGAGAGAGCAGGATGAATGGGAGTGGGGAGGTCGGTGACAGACTGTTCACGTACGGGCAAGATTTAGCGAGAAAAACCCGAGACTCTTCGCCCAACACGACCGGTGCCCTTTGAAGATGTCAAGAACGGCTATGCTACCGCGTGTCACTCTCTTAGTGCACGATAAGTCGCGGAGAGAGGATTAGAAAGATTTAATCGTGGAAAGGGTAGAGGGGTAAAAAAGTCAGAGGACACACCAAGCAACGACACCAGTCTGAGCATGTCTCACTCACTCACTCACTCACACTCACTCACTCACTCACTCACTCAGTCCACTCACTCACTCACTCACTCAGTCCACTCACTCACTCACTCAGTCCACTCACTCACTCACTCAGTCCACTCACTCACTCACTCACTCACTCACTCAGTCCACTCACTCACTCACTCACTCACTCACTCACACTCACTCACTCACTCACTCACTCACTCAGTCCACTCACTCACTCACTCACTCACTCAGTCCACTCACTCACTCACTCAGTCCACTCACTCACTCACTCACTCAGTCCACTCACTCACTCACTCAGTCCACTCACTCACTCACTCACTCAGTCAGTCCACTCACTCACACTCACTCACACTCACTCACTCACTCACTCACACTCACTCACTCACTCACTCACTCAGTCCACTCACTCACTCACTCACTCAGTCCACTCACTCACTCAGTCCACTCACTCACTCAGTCCACTCACTCACTCACTCACTCACTCACTCAGTCCACTCACTCACTCACTCACTCAGTCCACTCACTCACTCACTCAGTCCACTCACTCACTCACTCACTCACTCACTCAGTCCACTCACTCACTCACTCACTCAGTCCACTCACTCACTCACTCAGTCCACTCACTCACTCACTCACTCACTCACTCACACTCACTCACTCACTCACTCAGTCCACTCACTCACTCACTCACTCAGTCCACTCACTCACTCACTCAGTCCACTCACTCACTCACTCAGTCCACTCACTCACTCACTCACTCACTCACTCACTCAGTCCACTCACTCACACTCACTCACTCACACTCACTCACTCACTCACTCACTCACACTCACTCACTCACTCACTCACTCACCACTCACTCACTCACTCACTCACTCAGTCCACTCACTCACTCACTCACTCACTCACTCACGCGCACTCAATAAATCAAGCAATCACAGGAGGGAACGTAGTCTTTGTCTCCATCGCAGGGGGTATCCCAGTTCAGCGCCACGAAGGCATTTCAAAGAAATGTGCCACAGTGGGATGACAGGCTCATTTCAGGCGATCGCAAGACAGCGGGACTGAAGGAAACTTACGTCCTGACTGGCTTGTGACCGCCTCAATTGAGCGTCTCATCGCACTGACTGCGGTATGCGCCAGCCCGCTCAACAACGCATCCTGCACATCATCAGCCTGACTTCGCCCACTGCAAGGTAAAGGCCTCTCCAATATCTCTCCAATTAAGCCTGTCCTGTGCCAGCTGCGCCCACCCTATCCCCGCAAACTTCTTTATCTCCTCCACCCACCTAACCTTCTGACGTCCCCTGTTACGCTTTCCTTCCCTTGAAATCCAGTCTGTTACCCTTATTAAAGACTATCGCTTATCTTGTCTTCGCATTACATTCCCTGCCCAAGCCCACCTCTATCTCTTGATTTCGACTTCAAAGTCCTGCTAACTGTATCTCAAACGATGTTAACTCTGATTCGCTATGTACAAATGTCGCTACGGTGGAGGAAGTGCCTGCAGTATTACACGCAATGATATAGTGTCTCATGTACAGAGCTCTTGATCGCCTCGAATCACCTCAACCTTGCATGCGCACAGCATGCACGAAACCACTAATGGCTTTGCCCAGTGCCTTTATGTTTTTTTTTTTTCGGGTTGCATGCATATTATATCGTTGGCAAAAAAGCTATTCGTGAAAGAATGTACGCCTGTTAATATAAGCTGCAAAGGCTTGAATCAGGGGTCGGATTTTCTAGCCGATCCTTTTTCTGTGCCCAATGCTAATTTCGAAATGCGACGTCATGGCTGAGAGCCGAACAGGCAGTGTCATTCGGCAGTTCCGCTATCAAAGGCGGGGCTGGCCACCTGCGACTAAGCAAATGCTTACAGGCGAACACTTGCTGCACTTGAGTTACCTCCAGTAGGGTAACCCCTGACGCAGTACAGGTACCCTCTGGTCGCGCTTCTCTCACCGGAACTACCTTTGAGACCCCTGTGTTCTCTTCGACTAATCTATACGCTTGCAAATGCGTGGGCATAGAGTTTCTTACTATTACCTAGAGGGAAAGCTGGCGGCGCTGCACTTCAGCCACCGTGGACGCCCAAAGCATCATGGGGCGGTGAGCTACTTGTTGCGGCAGTCGTAATTTTTTTGGGAGCATGGAGTGGCACTACTAAGACGTTTCATTCTGAAAACGCTGTTCGTGTGTGCGCAGACGACTTTCGCACGAACGCAGTGGGCAAAACTCATAGTAGTGAAACCGCGACGACACACGACGCCAATAGAAGGTTTAACTTTTCCGAAATGCCATTAAAAAACCTCTTATAGCATTTAAGCAACAACATTTTTTTTAAAACATATTTACTTTTAAAAGTGCGCCTGTTAATTACGAAATATTAGTTTTTATAGTGTTCACTGCTTGGCCAATAGGAGAGCGAGTCGTCTCTTATTTTGGGCAAACTTCGCACTTAAATGCTTTTCTGCTCGTTTGTTGCAATCATTAGACAAGATATTGAATGTTAGGACGTTTGTAGTTATCAAACAGCTTTATTTTTCTATTATTTTTTGGCCAAAAGTTGCAGTTCCGCAACAAGTAGCTCACCGCCCCATGATGATTTGAGCGCCCATGGTGGCTGAGGTGGTCACGTGGGGTCTCCATGCAAACTCCCATAGAGGGGTCGCCAGCTTTCCCTCTAGGTAATAGTAAGAAACTCTATGTGCGTGGGTGTTCCTGTGTTATGAAGGCGAATACCTGCACTGTAACTGCACTGGTGTTACACCTGCACTGCCGAAATTGTTCCTACTGAAGCTCATGTATTAGAGTGTAATCTACAGTGCACTGGTTATGGTGAAGCACCTGCACTATATATACCTGCACTGGTGTAATGGTGTCACACCTGTCTCCGTGAGGTGGCTTGCCACTAAAGCCCATGCACCAAAGTGCAAGTTGTGCAACACGATGTCGGCTCTTTTCATATGGCGTTCGGCGCCCGCACAGATCAACCAGTGTCCAAGTTAAGCCCACGTGCAGAGCAGGTGCATCTCGACATTCGCACAGGTGCACACCTATGCGGACGCGGGTAGAGTCAATACATAACCGCGTTTACGCATTAACAAAAGTAGTTCATAGATCAGGAGAAAAATCGCTCCATAGCACAGTGGCGCTCGACCAGATCGGCTAATGTCGGCCAGCCAGTCTCAGAGCGAGAACAGAGCGAGGGAGACGAGTCTCTCGTTGTTTGCGGCGTCTTCGTGCAGGCCCATTAGCATTCCGACCGGCAGGAAGTGAACGCCCGCCTCGGC
Organism: Amblyomma mixtum; assembly: GCF_055824585.1. Taxonomy (NCBI): domain Eukaryota; kingdom Metazoa; phylum Arthropoda; class Arachnida; order Ixodida; family Ixodidae; genus Amblyomma; species Amblyomma mixtum. The sequence continues at coordinate 254,620,810 of NC_143013.1, forward strand.
AGACGCCAAAGAATGCGCGTCGCCGCGCACATAAGTGGACGCACGCACGGGAAGAGAGAGGGAGAGGAGTCTGACCTCCTCACTCTCATCCATTCTCTCACCCACGCGGCGCTAAGAAGAGAAGCTCGGGAGGAGGTGCGTAGCGAGTAGTAGGGGGGAACCGTGCACGCGCCCTACATACCTATAACTGTGCGTCTACAAAAGGATTCGATGCGGGTACGCATATACACTGTCGCGCTTTGTTGGAGGTCGTGTCGTGTACGTAGCGTTTATACCTTGGATGGCGCGCGAGCGTGAAGGCCAAACAGGATAGGAGACACGATGAAATTGTGTTCTTCGGTATATGTGTGTCTCTCCAGCCAGGATCCGTGCGTAAAAACGTGACATAGTCGCGCGAGAAAATCGGCGCGAAAGGAGTGATAGACATGCGGCGCGCAAGCCAAATATATAGGAATATGCCGAAGAGCGATTTCTTCGGCATAGCACTGCGTACCTGAAGTTGGTGGGGGGGGTCTGTGACACACACACACACACACACACACACACACACACACACACACACACACACACACACACACACACACACACACACACACACACACACACACACACACACACACACACACACACACACACACACACACACACACACGCACGCACGCACACGCACGCACACACACTACTTTCATAACCTGTGGTTTCCCTCCGCTTCAGGAGGTCTCAAAAAAAGTGGGAGTAGAGCGAGCATGGTTTCGCGGTGACGATGAAAAGCAGCGAGCCCATTCGCGTGCATTTTAAACGGCAACAAAAACGCCGCCGTGGTGGCTCAGTGGTTATGGTGCTCGGCTGCTGACCCGAAAGACGCGGGTGCGATCCCGGCCGCGGCGATCGAATTTCTTTGGAGGCGAAATTCTGGAGACCCGTGTACTGTGCAATGTCAGTGCACGTTAAAGGACCCCAGGTGGTCGAAATTTCCGGAGCCCTCCACTACGGCGTCTATCATAGTCTTAGTCGCTTCGGGACGTTTAACCCCATAAACCAAACCAACCAACCAACCAAACGGCAACAAAACACTTTTAATCATTTATTAGCACACGTAACCGAGAAACTAACACGCATAATCCACTATCGAAGGAAGAAGTGTCAAAGGGGAGGGCTCTAAATTTGCTCCTTTGCATCGAAAATTTCACTTCTTTCTCTCTCTACTGGACACGTCCTAGCACACAGCCACAAATTCGAAAAGCGGGACCAGATATTTCAATCACATTTCTGAACGCGCACTATCATATCCCTAAGCGTTTGAAAATAAAGCCGGTGGCATGATTCGCGTCTCATAGGAGGACGTATAAACCGGCGCTAGCAATGGCGGCGCATGTGCCAGCCCGCCCAGGAACGACCAGTCCACGCTAGAGGGGGACGTCATCCCAGCTCGGAGGCCGCAAGGGATGAGGAGGAGGAGGAGAGGGAGGAGGAGGGGATTATTAATATGCACGCGCGAGCCGAAGCCAGTCATGCGCAAGCTCGGGAGGAGCCGCGGAAAGGGTCACCCGGTCGTCGTCAGAAAAAAAAAAGAATACAGCGCGCCGCTCTGACGAGCGCGCTCCCTGTGTAGCTTACAAGGCACACAGAGACACGGCTTTCTTGTACCTCCTGTCTTTCCTTGAAAGCGTCCCCCCCCCCCCCCCCCCCCCCCCTAGCCTCCTAACCCACCTCCGCGATTTATCCGTGCGTTTGTTCAGACGGCAAATATGGGTTAGGTCAAAAAGATTTTTTTTTTTTAACGCAGAAATGCATTCCAGGGGCTTTTCACGCTAGAATTTCGGAGTCCCAATTTTTCGTCACCGCACTGCACAGTTCACCTGGATAACAGTACAGACAACCCACGTCTTTAAAGGAACGTAGAAACTGAAGTGAGCCTGTACTGATAGATTTTTACCGTTTTTCAGTCGTAACACAGACCCTACCTTTACCGTAGGCGGAGCATTGGTAAGCTAAGAAAGACCGAGAAACAAAAAAGATATGAAACATAGGTGTCACCACCACCGGCTGTTTTCGCAAGCAAACTGCGATGAGTCAAGACAAACTATCCCGGATCCTTGAGGCTAGGCTACAACGCTATTCGCATCCAAACAGTGTTCACGGAGTCACCGCAACAACACCATTCACATCCAAACAGTGATCACGGAGTCACCGTTGCGGCACCATTCACATCCAAACAATGATCACTGAGTCACCGCTGCAACATCAGTCACATCCAAACAGTGATCACGGAGTCACTGCTACAACGTCATTCCCATCCAAACAGCAATGATGGAGTCACGGTTACAAATTCCTTCGCACCCAAGCAGAGATCACGGAGTCGCCTTTCAGTTTTGAGGGCACAAGTTAGAATTGAGTGGCGGGAAAGATTTTAAATCTAATCGTCTCTTGTTGCCGGACAAACGCCAACGAAGCCAAAAAGAGTTAATTTCTCCCCCTAGAATTTCTTTGGGGGAGAAATTCTAGAGACCCGTGTACTGTGCGATGTCAGTGCACGTTAAAGAACCCCAGGTGGTCGAAATTTCCGGAGCCCTTCACTACGGCGTCTCTCATAGCCTTAGTCGCTTTGGGACGTTAAACCCCACAAAACCAAACCAAGGTATAGAACTGACTTTTGCTAATAGCAAAAATTTAATTTAAGTCTCAAAATTTAAGTCTCAGTCACACTGGCGCGACCTATATAGTGAGTGAGGCAAAGATTCCGAGAAAGCTGTATATCTCTCACTTGCGACCGTAAATTGTTTCACCCAGCTCGACGCTATATAATGTGATCAGCGGTGACGGGGAGAAAGTATTAGGGCGTGCAGTGCCTCCCAACCATAACCTGAAACTGCCACGATGCAGGAAAAGCTTTGGCGGCCTAAAGTGCGCTAGGCGAAAGCCTTTGTCGCGCTACTTCGACTGCCAGTGACTGCCTATGTTTGTTACGGCTGCGCCGCTTGGGAGCCATCCTCCTCCACTACCTGCCGCACACCAACTGACGACGGCGCAGCGCTCGAGTCTCGACGCCGCCGCGCCGACAGCTCCACCTGTCGACGAAGATGACGTCACCTTTTGGCAGCTGCGCTCGTCGATGAGTCACCCCAGGCGCTGGATGTAACGCCGGACGGACGGGAGGGAGAATGAGCCATTAAAGGCTTTCGCCTTAATAAATTAAGCATTCGTAACGCGCATGCGCGGGTTGCTGAGAACTTCACAGACACCTCCGGACAGCCGGTCCTTCGCAGAACTTGCTGCTCTCCGGACGGCAAACAAAGAACACAGCCTTACGTAATAAAGTTTGAGCGCACGAAACTACTTCTTCGCCGTTGACTAATGGCCGCTTGCTCTCACCGTCCTACTGAAAGCGAGCGCTCAGCTTGAGCTCTCTTTCATTCACGAACTCGAGTCTGCCGCAGAGCAGCCCGCTTCTTCTCTCTCTGCATTGCACCTTCCTTTCGAGAGAGGGCAATTATTCATACCTATACCTGCCTGCCAACCTGCCTCGTGCCCGTACGCGCGCATTTTACCACCGCGGAAAATGAGACAGAACGCCCGTACCGCAAAAGAGCGTACGGCCGGAACAGCCAGTAACGAGGAAGGAGGCTCCAGCGTCGACGACCGGCGCTGTGAACGGCCGCTCCTAACGCGCTTGTTCAACAGGAACGAATTCAGAGCGCACACGCGTGCACTGGTGCGCTAGAGGAGAGTTATTGAGGTACCCCAAAGGCCTAGCAGGGCATTACATGGGGGGGGGGGGGGGGGGGGGGGAACGGGGGGACATGAAAGCAAAACAGAGCCATAACTATTATACATCTTTCGGTGATCTTATGTGTTAATTACGTTTAATTACACATTTTTCCATCTAACTTGACACAAATCCGACGTCTTCCCGACCATTATGTGACAATTTTCACTATGCCGTGACGACTTCCGGTGGATGTGACGTCACACCATTCCCGTGGCTATATCGATACCCAAATTATACACCTTTCGGGGATACATCTTCCCGCGGCTATATCGACGTCCGTGCGTATTTCCTTTTATAAAAACGGGTGCGCTAAGGACAGTTTTTATTGAAGTACCCTAAAGGCTCAGCAGGGCATTACATAAGGGGAGGGGGGGGGGGGGGGGGCATGGAAGCAAAACAATCATAACTGCGAACAAGATAAGAGACAGTGTTATCAGGAAAGCCAGAGTAACAAATAAGATGGTAAGTAAGCTGGAATAAAATTAGGGCGATAGGCAAACAAACAAAATTCCAATACAGGTACAGAACTGTGATCAGAAGAGAGAAGAAACAACGGTGCCAGGAAAATAGCTTTAAGAACAAGTGCACAGTGCTCCCCCCCTTTTTTTTTTTTTTTTGCAGTTTACTCCCTCTTTTCGCCTTTATGTTTAGAGTAGCGGTGATGGTACTTGCAGCAGCGGCTTCATACAGTAGACGCGCCGCATTTTAGAGAACAAACCAGAGATGATGAGTATAAAAGTGAAATGCGCAACAACTTAGACAGGACACAGAAAAGAACACATACAACAGTTCACGAGCGCATGTGCTCGTGAACTGTTGTATGTGTTTCTTTCTGTGTCCCGTCTAAGTTGTAGCGCATTTCACTTTTATACTATGCAGAACCAACTAGCCCGACAACACGCTCTTCAGAGATGATGACAGCATCACCATCGTCACCATCATCGCCCTAACTGCGTCCACTGTAGGACAAAGACATTTCCCATGTCCCTCCAATCAGCCCAGCATTGCGCCAGCTACCGTCACTCTATCCCAGAAAACTCCCTATTCTCATACCTGCTATATCTGACTCCCTGCCCTCCCCAGCTATATGCTTTCCTTCTCTCGGAATCCACGCCGCTGCCGCCTGCCGGGCCATTCGCTTCGCCACATTACACGTCCACCCACGTTCATGATAACAACGAGTTTTCGTTGGTACACTAAGCCCAGTATCTGACGATACCGCAAACGAAATTAAGAACAGAAAATAAATTTGTGCGGGAGGTGTAATGAGCGGTTCGCCAAGGGAAGGCAGGCACTGCAGCCGAAGCCAGCAGGTAATCGGCAGGAGTGACGAAGTTTAGAAATTTTCTTAGATATATAGCACGCGAGTGAATTTTGCTCGGGATATAGGGCAGCTCATCCGACGAAACATGCTGCGGCAGTAGTTGGTTAGCCATCCTTTGAAGCCGCAGAAATACATCTCTATAGGAAAGTTGAACACAGAGCCCACACACGAAGGGCGGAGCTGTTCCGCGGTGTTCCCCTAACTCCTCGAAGTCCCATCCCTCCATGGTCGGGGATAGTCTCCTACCTGCATTGCCAAGTTAGCAGGTTCATGAGAATCGGCCGACGCCATTGACTGGAAGGGGGTCCTTTGACGGGGAGATGCAGCTTTGTGTTTGAGTTGTAACTGATAATAGACGAACCGAAGGCTTTCTAAATGCTAGTAGCCGCGTAATAGCTTCCCTGTTACACGTGTGGACGTGCGAAGACACCTGTTATACAAAGCTTTGCACATGCAACATGATGCGGGCACTGTCTGCCACGACCGTTATATCGAGGAAGCCAGCCTTCATATAAAGAAGGTATACCGTATGGAAACGTACTGCGGCATGGCGAGAGTGACAGCAGACACGAAGTACAGCGATACAAGCTCACCGCGAGCTGCAAGGGACGTGCGCAGCAACGGTCTTCTCCGAAAGAAGCCGATGCAATGAGCAGCTCGAATCACGCGGATCTGGTAGATTATACGTAATCCCACACCGTGGTATATAATACCGCAATGCCTGGCTTCTCGGCACAAATACAGAGACAAGCGCACATCGTAGCTCAAGCTCAATGTCGGCCGAGGATGGTACGGACGGACGAACGAAGGTTCCTTCTCAAAGCTCTTTCAAGTCTTACAGCTCCAGCTTCGCTTCCTCGGGATCCTTCTTTCTTTTTATTTATTTTTTCTCCAGTGGCGCCACCTGGCGTGTACACATGATACTCGATCGAACAACTATCGCTCTCTCTCGCTCGCAATTATCAGCGAACGCGCGTCCCCGAAAGTGAAGTACTAATTAGCCGGGGAAAGGAGGGTGGGGTGGATGAAATACAACGGGCTGAGGACAGCGCAGCAGAGACAGCCCTTCTCGCTCCCTCACCCCTGATTACAGAGAAGTGTAGCCGCTGCTGCTGCCCTGACCACTCTCGCGTCGTCTCCTGCTGAGGGACTTTAAAAGAGCAGTGCAAGCACAGCACACACGTATATGCACAACACACACACAAAAGAAAGAAAGATGCAGCAAAGAAGGAGGTTGAAGGAGTGCAGGCTTAGAGCGCTTTTGTCTACAAAGCCGCGCGTGGATCGGAAAAAGAAGAGGGAGAAGACGGCCACGCAAACCGCCCAACCGGGCAGGGGAGGCCGAGCCAGCGGGGAAGCGGCGGCGAACGGAGAAGTGGGGCCCGTAAATTAGCCCCCCCCCCCCCCCCCTCCCCCTCGCCGCCACCCAGTGCTGCTGCACCAGTCGACGACGCTGACCACGGGGCCAGACTTGCTGCCGGCCACGGCGTCCTTTTCTCCCTACAGCGCGCGACAACCACGGGCCGCCGCCTCCGCATCGCGAGTTTGAAGCGCACGCACGGCTTCTTCACCCGCACGCAATGCCAGCAGAAGCACTCTGGCGGAGGAGGAAGCAACGGTGCTGCTTCCGCTTCCTTTGTGTCGACGAAGAAAAACGGAAAGTGAGCGATGCGAAAACGAAGAATAAAAAAAAAGGAACAGGTGAATATGAGGAGCAGGTGTTCATGGTCGAAGGTGCTGATGTGCCTCTGTGTGTGTTTAGGAAAGGGGGTCTACAGGTGCTGCACAGGTAAATTTGACCACGGAGTTGAGTGGGGGTGGAAGAGGCTGAAACAAACCGGATGGGGCTCTGGAAGGACGAAGAGGAGCATTATGAGCGCATGGAAGACGAGTGAGTGAGTGAGTGAGTGAGTGAGTGAGTGAGTGAGTGAGTGAGTGAGTGAGTGAGTGAGTGAGTGAGTGAGTGAGTGAGTGAGTGAGTGAGTGAGTGAGTGAGTGAGTGAGTGAGTGAGAAGCGCCAACTGATCGCCTCCGCCCATGTACCTGACGTAGTTAAACCGAGTAGGATGTGCGAAAGCACCTGAGGCAGCACCGCCTCAAAGGCAACCGCATGCAAGATCCAGCCGCTGTCAGCAGCCGTGCGCGGGGAGGGGGGGGGGGGGGGTGCGGTTCCGTGCGTTGACGGAGCAGCTGCGCAAGACCTCCGCCGCTGGCGCTCCGTCAAAGGTCGAGGCTTCACACATACCTCGGGTTTTTCAGCTTTGCTAGTGAAGTAGAGCTTTCGCACCAAAAAAAAAAAAAAACAATATCCACTATACGTGTCATACCTCGCAGCCAATAGTTTCGTCGTGGCGGAAACCTGCTACAGCATGCACGAACACCTAACCGCCAGATGCCTATACCGCGCATGCGCAGGGGCAGGTGCGCCCATCCGTCTAGCTCATCAGGTGGCGGATTGGCCATCCGACTGCGTTAAAACACTCCCGCGCTGCTTCAGCCTCACGGGGAATATTGTCGCGTATGTCGAGTTTTAGACCGCGAGCCAGGAACCGACGAACGGAGTGCGTTCTTGGTGTGTTTGTTTCGGTTTATTTGTGGGCTACTTCGTGCGAAGGCACAGCAGCTACCCGGTTGAGAGCCCCGCGTGCGTCCCCCGTTTCCGTCCGCTTCCCGCGGTCGGGTCAGGTTACAGAGTCGGGGTTTTGTAGTGGATCCCCAGCTGTATCCTGGCGCCGCTTGCCGGGTCCGCCGTGCATGTGCTCTCCGGCCCGCTTTCCTTCCGCTGTAGGCGCTTGGTTATTCGGTGTCCGTCATCGCATGGCTCGCGCACAACACGTATACATAAATGCGCGCGCATTCCGTCACTACTCGTATACAAGGGTGCGAGCTGGCGCATGACGATTGTTTTCGTGTATGTTATATTGCGAAAGTGCAGGTGTTTGCTGTCGGCATCTCTTGAAAGGATGGGCTCAGATTGATTCCGGTAACGGCTTTCCTGATTGGTTAATTGGACCCAAAAAGTGTCCCCAGAACGCTGTCGGAGCCCCTCTGGCTGGCTCCGGTAACGGCTTTTTCGATTGGTAAAAAGAAGGACGCCATAATGCTGGGTAAGTGTATATAAGATCGGGTTTTTAATCGCAAAGGGACTCGAGAGAGGAACGGCCACTTTCCGGCTGCCGTTCTGGACCTCTGCTCTGAAGATGTTGCGCTCCCCTGGGTATGACTGACTGTCTTGCCATGTGATCTTAGATATTTTGTCGCAGTTTGTTCAGTTTAACTAATGTTTCCCACACATCTTTAATAAGTCAAGTTAATCAATGCATCTCGTCGACGCCTGCTGGACCCCTTCTTCTATGTGGCGGAGCCCTCTTCCCGGCACGGACTTACATTCCGTTACAATATATTCTCCGGCGTGAATTCGACACGCGATACAGACAGCAAATGCATGAGTTGTTGTACTCTTGCAGAAATCTACACACGGAACAACGGGTACCTCACACACGCACGTCGACCGGATTCACGGTCTGGTGTGTGTGCAACTCCTTCACCGACACCTAAAACCGGCGTGTCGGTTCCGCGCGACGAGCAGCGGACAGAGACCCCCCCCCGTGCAGCCAGCCCGCCGCCGAGAAAAAGCATGCCTCTCGCCTTACGAGGCGTCGTTTGACGTACGACTGACAAGAGACCCCCTACAAGCACTTTATCACCACCACTATCGCGATCAACGACGAAAGGCGACCACGTGTATATGCAAACGGCGGACCCGCAGGAACACGTATCGCCAATCGATCGGCAATAATGATAATACCCCCGCAGCTAGTCGCTGCTCCCAGCAATCGCCGATACAGGCTCTCTCCAATCGAGGTCGCTTCTTTTTGCCGTTTTCGCACCAACTCTTTAGTCTCGCATGCATGAACGCCGACGGAACGCCGCCAGGAATGAGGTCCGCCGACAGCCGTCCGCAATCGAACCTCGTTATAACGAAACGGTTTACAACGAAATAATGGATATAACGAAGAAATTACGGTTCACCTTGGAAGCTCGGTCAACGAAGTTCAACTGTACTTCCCTATACCGAGCTTCAAAAGAAAACGGTGAAAGTCACGTAAGCTTTACTACAGCTGCAAATGAAGCACCGTAGACAGGGGCGTGACATATCATCAGAGGTCTGTACGGCCTCGGCGGACTAACTAAAGAGAATACGCAAATAATCACCGTGGCGAGGAGACTTCCCGTCCCAAGTAAGGAAACCCCGGCGGCGCGGCGTTCCCAGAAAGGAAAGATGAGCCGGGCAGCTGGAACGGGAAAAAACGTGCCCGAGTTCGCCTCGTCCCATATCGCGCACGCGCGAAAAACAAGCCCAGCCCCCCCCCCCCCCCCCGAATAAAAGCCGGTAACAAAAAGTAATCTGAAAACAGAGGAAGAAGACGGCGAGTCTGAAAAGAGGGTTGTTCTCTTTCCTGGGAAAAGGGGGCGTGTGCATATGGCGCCCAAGGTCGGAAAGGAAGCGACCGCTCCGAGCGCTTG